>NC_057801.1:676793055-677117757 GCF_018294505.1 Triticum aestivum
CCAACGCTAGCCGCATACATCTGGGCTTCCTTATTTTTTAAGTCTTCAAATGTGGCCAGATTCTTGTCCGAAAGTTGGATAGGATCACCCATGTTCTCAAATTCCAGAGCTGCGGCAACATCGTCACCCTCATCCTCAACGATGATGTTGTGAATGATCACACAACATGTCATCACCTCCCACAAGGTTTCCGGATCCCATTGTTTAGCAGGTCCATGAACAACTGCAAAACGGGCCTGTAGAACTCCAAATGCCCTCTCCACATCCTTTCTAGCTGCTTCTTGTCTTTAGGAAAAGTGAGCCTTTTTCTGGTTAACTATATAGGCTTGAGATGGTGCTCACGAAGGTAGCCCATGCAGGATAGATACCGTCAACCAGATAGTAGCTCATGTTGTACTCATGTCCAATGACAGTATAATGGTAAGGAGGAGCTTTTCCTTCAGTCAGCCTCGCAAATAATGGCGATCGTTGCAACACATTGATGTCATTGTGAGACCTGGACATGCCAAATAAAGCATGTCAAATCCAAAGATCTCGTGATGCAACTGCTTGAAGAATGATGGTGGGCTTCTTAGCATGACCCTGATATTGCCCTTGTAAAGCCTTCAGACAGTTCTTCCATTTCCAATACATGCAGTCAAGTGATCCAAGCAAACCTGACCAACCTCTTGCTTCTGAGATTTCCGAGAGCCTCTCGGTATATGCCAGTTGGTTCTCTCAGGTACTGAGGTCTGAACACCTCGACCACGACAGTTGCAAACCTGACCATGGCATCTCCGCATGTCCTCTTAGACATCCGTAAGTACTCGTCCCACGGATTAGTGGTTGTGCCAGATGCAAGCATCCGGAGTACGGTCGTGCACTTCTGGTAACCAGAGAAACCAAATCGTTCCCACGGCGTCATTCTTCAGGATAAAATAGTCATCGTAGGACCGGATCAAAAACAGTCTTGCGCATCGGAAAACGCCAGCGAAAATGGTCAACAAATAGTGCATCGGGGGCAAAGTAGTTGGCCATCAGTGTCAAATGCCTGCGCGCCCTGTTGCGGTTGAGCACTCAGTGACCCTTGATCGAGCCCTTGAAATTGAGAACATGCTCCTCCGCACGCTCTGCTCCGCGTCTTCAAGGACCGCGTGCATAATCGCCGTCTCATTGGAGTACTCCTCCTCGTCCAACGAGCCGTCGGACGACTCAACATACTGATCGTATATGTACTTCAAACCGGAGCCCATTGCTACAAAGAAGAAGGGGCAACTTTTTTCATCTCCGGCGATTCATCAAACATTTGTCGTGCATGGTGAGTAGAGCAGTAGCGAATGGTACTTGGCGGGGCGGTCAGAGGACAAGGTTTGAACGAAGACGGAGGAGAAGCTGCGGGGAGCCCTGCTGGAGCGCCGGAGGTGACGAAGAGCAAAGTTTTGGTAGGGGTGTGGCGGTGGTGGTGGAGCGGGGGCTAAGGCAAGAGAGAAAGAAAGGAAGGAGAGAAAATGAGGAGGATGGAGTCGCGGGGTTTGGGAAGGGTTTTGGGTGGGCCGGGGCTATCGGGAAGCGACGTTTCGGGTGTCCGGACTCTTGCAAACCTCCCCCACTTTTGTCTCTGGTTTGCGAGAGAAATCACGTCTGTACCGCCCCGCGGACACATACAAACTCGCGTAGGATGGCTTCCGCGGTCCGGACGGATGCGGGTGGTTTGTGGGTCTGCCTTGAAGATGCCCTAACAAGGGTATTTGACAATTTTCATGCGAAACGGGATGGCAATATTTCATCGGTGAGAAAAATAATAAGTGTAATAGTTGAAGGTACGTTTGTCGTTTGACTTGTTTTTTTACACAAGTCAAAATGCTTAACCTTTCCTCCACAAAATTGCAGGTAGCATTTAAGCGTGGCAATGAACGCATTTAATTTTTTTCTTTACTTTTTTGACATTTGCAATAAACTTTTTTGATGCACAGAGCAATAGAGCATACACTGTGATGATCCGAATTGAATTTTCACGTGTGTGGATGTTTGCATGTGACAAGTATATAGAGTGCGCGGCGGTAAAAGAAAATTCACCAGTAAAAAAGCAGCACGTGGATGAGAAAGCGGAGAGTTTGTTTGGAACCGCATTCCGGCGGCTAAATTTCATGTTTTGACCTTTTTTCGATAGCTATTCGAGATCTGATCCTAGTTTGAATTTTTTTCAAGATCTGATCCTTTTGCTACCGTCAGGGTCCATGGCGGTAGGGTATAACTGCCTACCGCCAAGGTCCCTGGCGATAGGATTGCATGCCCTACCGTGAAATTTTGCTAAGTATTAAACATAGTGCGTGCTCGTGCCTACCGCCAAGCACCTTGACGGTAGGGTTGTACATGCTACCGCCATAATGTTTGACGGTAGGGATGTTTCCTACCGCCAAGGTCCCTGGCGGTAGGTTGTTACACCCTACCGTCATGAACCCTGACGATAGCAAAAAGGTCAGATCTCGAATTTTTTTTAAACTAGGATCAGATCTCGAATAGATATCAGAAAAGGGTCAAAACACAAAATTTTGCCCATTCCGACTGTGTACAGCTGTGCAGTGTCATAGTTTTCTTTCTGTTAATTGCTAGCAACCCAAAATCCGACCCCGAAAACTCCGATACTTGTCTTTTCGGAGCAGCGGCCGGCGGCACCGCCCACCACCGGAGGCAGCGGCTTCACCGGAGCAGGTATGTCCTGTTCCCCACCGCTACGAGGAGGCGGCGAGGTGGCGGCGGGAGCACACGCCCCTCGCACGTACATGGCGCGCACACCTAGCGAGGCTGCGAGGGGGTCGAGCGAGAGTACAGCGCGAGGGGATCGAGGAGATGGGCGCGACCTTCACTCCCGTTCACGGGGTTGTTGAGCACGACGACCCTCGTCGGTGAGGTCGTCGCCGGTCGGCGATGGTCGGGGTCGAGTAGCTAGAGAGTATCGAGCCCGAGGTTGCGCCCCGCGCAAGATGGCGTAGCGACGGCTCGCCGGCTGGTCCGGCCCGGCCAGGCCCTGCACGACGCCACGCGCTGGAACGCCGTGGCGTCACGGGCGTCCCCGCGCGCACCATCTCCCCATCAAGCAGTGGCTTTTGCACCTGCGCATGTAGGATTTGCAACCGGAGCGCCGTTCGTTAGCGCGCCGGGCTGCTTGCGAGTGTGCAGCTATTTGCCTAATGTGTCGGATTTAAGATACGCCATTGGAGATTGTTTTCATGTAAATCTTTTCTGCCCAATTGCAGGGATGGAGGACATGAGCACGCAGGTTGTATCTCCTGCAGCGGCTGGCGTGATGAGTGAAGTGGCTGTCCTAGTGAATGCGCTGTCTATTGTCATCGATCTTGGGCCACTGTGAGCCTTGTCTTGCATTCTCAGCAAATTCTTTGTAGGGCGAGGTTGTGATATTCTGAACAAGTTATTCTCATTGCAGCTTCGTCTTGCTTTTTCCAACTGACTGGAAGGAAGTGAGCAAGTTCTTCAGCCTCAAATCTTTCATACTTAGCACCGTGATGAACTTCTTTCTGGCTTCACATGTGCTGTTCGAGATTGATGAGAAGGACAAACATCGTGATGTCTTGTTTGTGTCTGTGGTGGGCTTTTGCACTGCTACAGTTTTCGCTTTCTTTCTTCTGGCCCATCGTGGTGTCATGAAAAACAGTCGCTGGGCACGGTGCTGGGTAAGAACTATGAAGTACATTTTACACATATTAGGTTATGCTATTGAGTACTGGGTACAAATTGCTAAAGGGTCCTTATTTGCAGATGGCTTATATCCTGCTGTGCTTTGTTATCGCTTGCCTTGTGCTTCTGGGTGGCATTTTTGTAGAGTTTCAGGGTTATGGCCCAATCATAAGTGTGTTGGGTTTCCTAGTGGTGCTTGTATTGAATGCTGCTACTGTGGCCCCAGTTGTAAGTAATTTTTTGAATATCTACTAGAATATTTGTATGCAAAATTACCCAACTCTTACAAATCCAAGGAAATGTTATTTTTGCAGCTGACTTGCAAGCCCTTACCTGATGACGAAGTTACGTTCTACACTGTCTTCATGTCGTTCTTGAATGCCCTTGATTCCAGCTTTTTTGTGTTTTACGCTGTCTGCCTCGGAACGTTTGGCCGCTTTCTGTCGGTAAGTCCCCATTCCTCTAGAGGAAGTTTATCTCAAACTGCCAGCACTATCAAAATTATGTATGATGTAGCAATTACCAATTTAAAGAGTAGTTCCAGTGTTACCAGTGTAAGTAAATTGCTAGTAATACCTGCTCTGAGCTAGCCATTGAACCATGATGCAGCAAAACTTTACTAGGGTCGCCAAGCATTGGGTATTTGGGTTGTAGCTGCTCTTTCAGTGTATTAATGTCATCCCACCCGGTCAAAAATACAAGCACAGCACCATCTCTTTCCTTATGACTAATATGGCAGAATCTGCTTGTAGTACTTACTAAATGTGGAATTGCTTTGCAAGTTTCATTTAACTTAGAAAAGAGGAACTTCTATATTCACATGTGAACCGACAGGTGAGAGTTTGAGCTGACCGAGGAAATGATGGGTAATTATTCGTGTGATGTTTTTCTGAGTTGAAGTTGAAGTTTCTGATCCTACTGCCATGGTTATTGCTCCACCTGTGATTTAGAAGTTAACCCAATAATGCTTTATCTACTCTCTGGACATGCTTCTGTTGAGATTCACCAGAGAGATCAATCCATGTTATTTAACATATCAAATGTATAGAAAAAGACACATGGGCTAAGTAATCATGGACCTATATGTTGTATTGCTGTTCCATAAGGCCTGGCCATTGGAAGTTCAGCACTTGGACCACTATACTTGAGTGACATGCTGACACATTGGTTTTTGCACTTTGGAGTGTTAGTTCTGTTTCACTGAGTGCAAATATCTATGCTCTGGTATAATTCCGTTGTCTTTTTTTTATGCAGCTAGTCAGTTTGATGAATGCTTTGGGTGCACTTATACTACTCATTGGACTGATTGTGACTGCACTACTGAAAGGGCTACGTCGACTTCTCAACTTCATTTTCAGCTTTGGTGGCCACCACAGGAACGACTGAACTGGGACCAAGAGAATTTGGCTGGATTAGGAGAACTACTTTGCTGATGAAAACTAATACGCTTGTCCGTGAAACAAAATTTTGTAATAATATGGCCACCCGACGATCGGGAGATGTCGCCGGTGTGCACTGTTTGCAGTTTTATTCGTACGCTTTATTTCTCACTTTTGTAGGAGATAAGTTAATAGTGCAACGGCAGAACCATATATGGGTCATACTTTCAGTGTTATATGCTGCAACTCTCTTCTATCTCTGCCAAAAAATATATGTTTGGGGCTGCATTCTTTCGATAATTACGCCGGGATTTGGCTTGTTTGTTCCTCTCTCTCCTGTTGCCTTGGTTGTTTGTTGGCATGGTCTGATGGTTGTTGCAATCTCAATGCAGCTGTGGCCTATCACTATTGCATATGAATTTGGTTGACTTTGCCTTGTTTTGAAATGCATAATGTAGAAAGTGATCTACCTTTCTATTAAAAAATAATATAAAGCATGGGGAACAGCCGGCTGCTCGCTAGAGCTCCGGAGCGGCTGGCCCAAATAGATATATTTGGGTCTCTAATCCATGTAAGGAAATCATTGTCTCCATAATTATAGTATAAGAAAAATTGTAATCTATATTAGAGAGAAAAGTAGCATGTAAACAGAAAAAAACACAAAAGCATATGTGAACAGGTGTGAATGTATTTAATTCGGATTTCAAAAGTTTTAAAAAGTCATGACTTTTAAACCATGCGTTAGAATTAAGATCTGTTTTTAACTTTTCATGGTTGGAACCCTTGCGACGTGCTCTTTGAAATAAGATCTCGCATGGGTATGTTTCGACGAGTTTTCTTTTTATGCAACTTAATCCCCTTGATGCAACCGTTTAGGAGTCAATATGCAACTACACGACAGTCGATGTGCAACTTTTTTCCTACTTGTGGACATGCAGTTTTCGCTCATGCGAATATATGTGAAGGCATTTGATTCGGGTTTTCATTTTTTCATAACTTTTGAGTCGAACATCGGAATTAAGACCCGCTTTGATTGTTGGAACCTATGCGACATGCTCTTGGAAACTAGATCTTGTGTGAGTATGTTTTGACAAAATTTATTGTGTGCAATTTAATCCCCGTCAGGTGCAATTGCCTAGTACTTGATGTGCAACTATATGGGACTCGATGTGCAACTTTCTCCCTACTCATAGACGTGCAATTTTCACTGATGACAGCTTCATCCCAATCTACCCCCGACAGTGAGATGTGTAACTTTGTCTGTTGCCCAGGCAACTAATCCATCTGTAAACTAAGAGCATTTAGATCACTAAGTAGACCACTAACTTAGTGATCTAAACACTCTTATATTAGTTTACATAGGGAGTACATAATAGTTGATGTACAATTTCTCCCTGCCCGTGGATGTGTGGATTTCACTATTTGTCGCCTCGGCCAACTGTCTAACAGTGGATGTGCAACTTTTGATGCTTTCCCATCCAAATGTCTAACAATGATGTGCAATTTCCTTGGTATCCCGTGAATGTCTAGTTTTCCCTACTAAGGACCCCGTCTGTCGGTGGTAAAACCGGCAGACCTCGGGGTAGGGGGTCCCGAGCTGTGGATCTCAGATCGATAGTAACGGGGACAAAGGATACAATGTTTAGCTAGGTTCGAGCCCTCTTGAAGAGGTAATACCATACGTCCTACTTTGATTATATTGATGATGATGATGTATCGAGTACAAACTTGATCTACCTCGAGATCGTAACGAGAGACTAACTCTAGGGCTAGGTGAATGTAATTGTGATCCGGTCCCCTCTACGAGCCAAACCCTCTGGCTTATATACACACCAGGTAGAGCATCTAGGGTTACATGGTCGATATCCAGGGTACGCATGGAGGCGGCAAGAGATGTCACTACAAAAAAAAGACACATCCATGACATTTTGGGCCGAACGAATTTTTTTCCTATCATGCTTAGGACACTTCTATGATGATAATTGTGACAAAACCAGGTATCATCATAGATGTGGTGGGCTCCTACTTCTATGACAAAAAATCATGACAAAAAATGGGCTTTTCGTCCTGGGCGGGCCGGAGACGCAGCTGCATGACATTCTTTGGGCTGTCCATGACGAAAAAAACCATGATAGAAGCGAGGGCGAGGAAAATATCGGGGAGTTCCTGGTTACAGGTGGGTGGTCGCGGCCGAGCGATGCACGGAGGTTTGCATGTTTCTCTCATACACGTAAGCGCGTGTGTGCAAGGCGTTACACTCTAACTGAACCCGAGCGAGGTGTTGGGCTCTAACTGAACTCGAGCGATTGCACTAGCTACGTTACTGAACCCCGATCGATCTCTTGCTGTTAACTAAACCCGAGTGATTCCTTCGCTACTGCTGTTAAATGAAGCCGATCGATGCTGCCTCTTGATGAACAGTGATCGTTGTTGGGGGGGGGGGTTGGATGAACAGTTCCCGGTGGGGGGTGGATGAACAGGACCCCGTGGTAGTAGAGCCCGTTGTTGCCGGATGAACAGGACCTCGATCGAGCCGGTTGGGGGTGGATGAATAGGACCCCGTGGAGGGCTGGATGAACAGGACCCCGTGGAGGGCTGGTTGAACAATAGCCGGTGGAGGACTGGATGAACAGTAGCCTTTGGAGGGGTGGTTGAATAGGACCCCATGGAGAGGGCTGGCTGAACAGTAGCCGATGGAGGAGCGGTGGAGGCTAGATGAACAGGAGCCCGTGGAAGAACAGTCGCAGGTGGAGGCTGGAGGAGGTGGACGGTGGATGAACAGTAGCCCATGGAGGCTGGAGGAGGTCAACGGTGGAGGTGAACAATATCCCGTGGAGTCCCGTTTTGCGGTACGCCACACCCCTCCCAATGAACAGGACCCTCGTTTCGACCGTAGCGCTCCAACACAAGTCCGTTTCCTCCGTTTTGCGGTACACCACAGCCCTCCTGATCAATAGGACCCCATTTCGACCGTAGGAGGTCCAAGAGAAGTCCGTTTCCTCCGTTTTGCGGTACGCCATATCCCTCCCGATGAACATGATCCTGTTTCGATTGTGGCCGGTCGAACACAAGGCCGTTTCCTCCATTCTGCGGTATGCCAAGCCTCGTTTTGATCGGTTGTTCCGTCCAAGCCGGTTGGCTCCCGATGAACACGACGACGACACAGTTTCTCCATTCTGACCCAGCCATGTACACGAGCCCTGGCCGTACTTATGCGCAAGTTTGCGCTCGAGACCCCGCCCGTATGTACATACGTGGCCGTATTTACTTTCTTGCACCCTGGTTGTACGTACGTGTACATGATATTAACAAGACTGCGTGACATGCTACGTGCGCGCCTCTACTATGACACGTGCGCACCTATACTACAACACGTGCCCTTCCTTACATGGTCACGGTTCATCGCTGCAGCCTGCAGATAGACTGATCGTATGTACGTACATGTTCGCGACCAGAATGACAACGCTACGTACGCTTCGACCAGGTGGATCCTGACTGTCTAGCACTTCCTTGCGTGCGAAGATGTAGCTGCTGGGTCCCAGCAGTCAGGAGGGAAACATTTTTTTCGCGAAATACGGTGGCCCGTCTGATGGGTCCCTGCTGTCAGGTGGAGGAATCATTATTTTCCGTGTAATAAGGAGGCACTTCCTTGCTGCGGCCATGGACCCAACAGTCAGCCTCTCCACGTACAATACTCTTTCGATGGAAGTCGTTCATTGACCACATTGACCACGCCGTGCCGAGAGCACCAAGGCGGTGGATGACGACGAGGCCTAGGAAGGGGACGATGCGGAGCCGGGGAAGACGCGGTAGTGGATGCCCACGCGGAGAGGAGTATGAGGGTTCACTGGTTCAGCTTCGGTGTGAGGCTGCCGTCGCCGCAGAATAACAGGGGGTGTGGGTGAGTAGAGGGATGGCTGGCCAGCGGTGGGAGTAGTAGGGGGCGGTGAGGCCTCTGTGGCAGCAGAGCTGGCCACGGGAGGCAGGAGCAGGCGGCACGACCGACACTGCTTTGGGCGGCTGGAGCAAGAAGACTAGAGGTTGAAGAAGCACCACAGCCGTTGGATGGACATCGTACGGTCCCTGGAGCTAGAATCGTTCATATTGACTAAGTTGACAAGGCCCTCCATGCGCGTCAACTTAGTAGGCCCACAAGTCAGCCTCCCACTATGGTGGGTCCCAGCTAGCAGGGGGAGTATTCATTTTTTGTGCGCAATAAGGAGGCACTTCCTTGCGTGCGAAGATATAACTGGTGGGTCCGACCTATCAATGGGGGAAACGATTTTTTCACGAAATACAGAGGCCCTTCTGGTGGGTCCCAGCTGTCAGGTGGAGGAATCATTATTTTGCGGGTAATAAGGAGGCATTTCCTTGGGTGTGGCCGTGGACCTAGCTGTCAGCCTCTCCACGTACAGTCCACTTCCGATGGATGTCGTTCGTTGACCACGTTGACCACGCTGCGCCGAGCACATCCAAGGTGGTGGATGTCGGTGTCAAAACTGGCGGATCTCGGGTAGGGGGTAAGGGAGTCCTAGATTAGGGGGTATTCGGACAGCCGGACTATATACTTTAGCCGGACTGTTGGACCATGAGGATACAAGACTCAAGACTTCGTCCCGTGTCCGGATGGGACTCTCCTTTGCGTGGAAGACAAGCTTGGTGATCCGGATATTAGATATCCTTCTTTGTAACCGACTCTATGTAAACCCTAGCCCCCTCCGGTGTCTATATAAACCGGAGGGTTTAGTCCATAGAAGGACAATCATAATCATCATATGCTAGCTTCTAGGGTTTAGCCTCTACGATCTCGTGGTAGATCAACTCTTGTAATACTCATATCATCAAGATCAATCAAGCAAGAAGTAGGGTTTTACCTCCATCGAGAGGGCCCGAACCTGGGTAAAACATCGTGTCCCTTGCCTCCTGTTACCATTAGCCTTAGACGCACAGATCGGGACACCCTACCCGAGATCCGCCGGTTTTGACACCGACATTGGTGCTTTCATTGAGAGTTCCTCTGTGTCGTCGCTGCAAGGCTCGATGGCTCCTTCAATCATCAACAACAACGCGCTCCAGGGTGAGACTTTTCTCCCCGGACAGATCTTCGTGTTCGGCGGCTTCGCACTGTGGGCCAATTCGCTCGGCCATCTGGAGCAGATCGACAGCTACGCCCCTGGCCATCAGGTCAGGTTCGGAAACTTGAACTACACGGCCGATATCTGCAGAGACTTGATCTTCGACGGATTCGGCCCCACGCCAGGAGTACCGAACAGTCACAACGAGCACGGCTTAGGCCCGCTGTCGGATAATACTCGGGATATCGCACCTACAGGAGCTCCGGACCTAAATCCGGGGCAGATCGTGTCGTCCGAGGACGGGTGGATGGACCCCGCCTCGGAGGCCGCACACTCATCGGCGGTAGAGCCGAACACAGACTCCACCCCCAAGGAAGCCTGTGACACCGGACCCCCGGACTTGTGTCCGGTTGTAGATTCCAGTCCGCGCACCCCCGAGCCCGCCGAATCTGGTTGGGCTCCGATAATGGAGTTCACCGCTATGGATATCTTCCAGCACTCGCCCTTTGGCGATATGCTGAACTCGTTAAAGTCTCTCTCTTTGTCAGGAGACTCTTGGCCAAACTATGTCCGGCTCGAGTGGGAAGCAGGCGACGAGGGAATTTGTTGCCCACCCACCACCCACTTCATTGCCACGATTGATGATTTGACTGACGTGCTTGACTTCGACTCCGAAGGCATCGACGGTGTGGACGCCGATGTAGGAGATGAACAGGAACCACCGCCCACGGGGCGCTGGACAGCCACCTCCTCATATGATATATATATGGTGGACACTCCGAAAGAAACCAATGACGATCAACAATGCCGACACAGGAGTAAAAAACAATCCGGATGGTGCCAAAGATGAATACAATCCCGATCAGCCTGCCTTCAAGCAGGCTGGACAGTCAACGGGTGGATACTTGGAGGAGGACAACTACATGCCCCGTCCGAAGACGAGGTGAGCCTCGGCGACGATGAATTCGGCGTGCCTGAGGATCCCGCAGAACAAGTTCGCTTTAAGCGACGGCTTATGGCCACGGCGAAAAGCCTGCCAAAGAAGCAACAACAGCTCAAAGCTGACCAAGATTTGCTCACAGACAGATGGACCAAGGTCCTGGCAATCGAGGAATACAGACTCGACCGCCCCGCCAAAAGGTACACAAAGCACAATTCGCTACCTCAACCCAAGAAGGAGGACCTAAAGCCCACACCCCGATGCCAATACACCACGGTCCGGGGCAATACGCAGGAAACACGAGGCGGCATCCATAAACCTCGACGAAACAGACATAAGCGTCACAAAAATAATGGTGACGATCAAGACAAGGGAGTTGGTGCTGAATTCCGCGACCCCCAGTCTGGTCAGCGGAAACAGAACAACTCAGGCCCATCCAGCCCGAGCAGCATACTTGACCAACCATGTCAAATTCATGGTACCCCTAGAGTGGCGGCCAAGCATACCAATAGAGAATGTCGGATCCTCAAAACAAAACGGCCGGTTGGGCACCGGAAACAATGAAAGGAGGTCTCAAACAACGAGAAGCCCAGACCACCAAACATGGCGAGGTCAAAGGAAGATCCCCCGCAGTACAAAAATATGGCCGACCATCTTCGATCACATCGACCATCCGGACAATACCAACCATAGCAATTTAATTGCACTTACTATCAACCAAATAGTTTGTGGGTTCCATCCCACACGAGCCCCTATGGGCACAAACAACAGCCCAAACTCGCTGCGCCAGGACAAAATTTGCCAAATAGGTATTGACCATTCGAGGATCAGACCCATTAATAACATCTTATAAAAGATGCCGTCCCAGGTGCAAAGGCCAAGTTTTACAGGCCCACCACCCTGGAGGTTGTCTTCGGATCACCAAACAAATACCATGCCGAAGAATAAGTTTTCGGCATTGTCCCCTTATACAGTAACTACCATATACTATCGGGACGAACCACGTTGGCTAGACTCAACGCGGTACAACATCAGGCCAAATCCACGTGGCATGGTCACAATTATGGGCGAGGCCGCATTCCACCCTAAGAATGGAAATCACACCGCCGCTGATATAGCGAGTTGTGCCCGTTTATCGAACTTCGATTCGGCATCCAACCACCCGGACACCAATTGAGGAGTCCGAGCTACTTTACGACACTATAACCTGGCTCGACCAGGCCCCGATCAGGCACCCGCGGTTCAACCACCATATGGCATGCAGCTGCCTCTAAGCATTTGTCTTCACAGACTGACTTTTCTGCAGAACAGGACTGGCGAAATGGAATCAGCTCGGACGCACAAGGCGGGAACACATAAGTATCCCCCAAGGAGATAGTCCGGATACACTTTGGATACACTCACAACCTCCTCCAGTCCAGCGACGACAGGTTCCGCCAACACACCTCTTTTCATAAGCATAGACCATACTCATATGCATAGACATGTCACTCTACTACAATACGTAGACTTAAATAACACTTACCGGCCGTCGTTCCTCATTGACGCATTTTTCGTCATAAACGGCACCCGTACATCGTGTTATGCCCCATTATGCCAGGGGCTTCATAGTACTCATAATATGGCAACAAAGTCCGGCCACCTTTTCGGTCGCTCGGCACCCCGAACTTATAACACCATATGCATCAGCTCTGAATCATGTCTTGGGTCATTAGTTGGGTTTGCCCGGCTCCCATGTTTTGGTACCTTACGTTCCGCTCTATCGGCTAAGGTAGCACTGGGAGAACTACTGCGATTGTGTCCTGGTTCTTCCAGACGAGCACCTCAGTAGAGAAAGCCGAAAACTGACTGTCATGATACGGCGAGAGCTGGTCAGATGTTCGAGAGGTTGTAAAATCTTTAAAGATTTATTCCGCACAATGCCATAATAAATGCAGAGTGCGACGGATCGGTTTTCTGATCAGGCGCCGTTAGAGCCCCTCGTACGGTCTTCCGAACACCAGGGGTTGCGCATACCATACTCGAATTCCTATGGCTAAGTGAGAGTGATAAAGCCCTATAGTCTGATTGTCTGGTTCGTGGTGATGAACACCTCCTTAAAGGACCCAACAATGGGATAAAGAGTGTTCAGGTATGTCCCAAACACCCCCGTACTTTTTACGTGGGGGCAGAAGCCGACGACTGGCCAACCCTCAGGATTTATATACACTAAACGGCCGCATAGGAAGAAAAAACTTTCATATAACAGGCAATAAATAATAACAGTGCCATTACCCCGCATTACAAAGGATGACATGACTGCCTTCAGGGAAATATAGTGTCTTTGGTACACTGTTCGGCCACAAGGCGAGCTCCTTTCAGGACACCCTCCTAATACAATTCGGGCTTGTGATGCTCCTTACCCTCCGGTGGTCCCTCAGTCATCAGCTTTTCAGCATCAAGCTTCCCCTAGTGCACCTTTGCATGGGCAAATGCCATGCGTGCACCTTCTATACAGACCGACCGCTTAATGACTTCGAGCCGAGGGCAAGCACCAATAATCCGCTTCACGAGTCCAAAGTAACTGCTTGGAATCGGCTCAGCGGGCCACAGCCGGACAACTAAGTCCTTCATGGCTAGTTCGGCTGCCTGGTGCAGTTCGACCAACTGCTTCAGCTGATCGATAAAGGGCACCGGATAATTCGGCGCCAAATACCGCGACCAGAAATGCTTCTCCGCAGACTTCTTCTCTTCAGTCCGGTAGAATTGGGCAGCATCAGATATGCTACGCGGCAGGTCCGCAAACGCCCCTGGAAAAACAAGAATTCAGTTTGTTGCTTAGAGTTCCTCCTATTACTATGCCAAAAATGCTTTGAGTACCAAAAGCCTTACCAGCCGCAACCCTCCGTGCCTCCTGAATGTCCTTCAGAGCACCTCGGGTTTCTTCCCGATCATCATCTGCGGCTTGGAGAGCTTGGGCGAGTTCGAACTCTTTCCCTACTAGACTCTGCTCTAAGGTCTCGCTCTTCTTCACGGCCTCCTGGAGCTCACGCTCAGCATCAATGACCCTGGCCTCGTGCTTCTCGTGAAGAGCCTGCTCTGCAGCAGCCTTCTTGTCGGCTTCGACCACAGCCTTCTTCAGTGCCTCAATTTCACCACTCGCTCCTAAAGCATACAATACAAATATTTTCATCAGGCACAACTACTCATTCGTGCTGAACTTAGGACAAGGTTTCGACATACCTTGCTTGTCCTCCAACTGCTTCTTCACGCGGACAAGTTCTTCTTCGGCCCGTCGCAGACTCTACTTTAGTCCGGACACCTCCGCATTATGAGAGGCGGTCGTCGCTATAGACGCTTGTTTTCAAACAAAGGGATATATGTCATTTACTGAGTCTCCTGCGAAGCGGAAATTTGATCCCCTGTCCGGCTCTCTCTCTTTCACCGGGCAGTGCGTCAGGGGCTACTACTCATACTATGACAATCTTCAAAGGTTTCTAAAAACATACCTCAAAGCCTTTTATAAGGCTAAGGCAGGATTCATTCAGTCCGCTCTCAGCGGACTGAATCTTTTCAATCACCGCACCCATGAGGGCGTGATGTTCATCGACGATGGACGCACTCTTTAGCGCTGTCGATAGGCCGCCCGGCAACTCTGCTTGGACAGAGGTTGCTGGCGGAGCTGGCTGGCCTCCCTTCGTCAAGGGGGGCTGCTCACCCAATCCTGTAGCTTTAAAGATCTCCAGGACCATGTCCGGCTGCGGGCCGAATCTAAGATCGCCCCCGCCGTTGACGAGCATGGGAACCGCTGCTCCCGTGTATCCGGCCCCAGAGATATGCTCTCCCTGGTCCGGGTCCCGCTGAGACGACACCTCGGTGTCGCCCCTAGGCTTTGGGGAAGGGGCCTCTGGAGGCGTCTTGCTCTCCAGGGCATCTGAGCTCAGCGAATCCTCTGATGAGGACTGTCTGGCGTGGGACCTCGCCGGGCTGCACAAAGTATGGCAACAGTTAAATTACTACATCCTAATGACCCCGGGCATGTAGGCGTGTTCGGATTTGGTGTACTCACGACTTTACCAGGGGCTGGGCCCTAGGATCCCACTCCGGGCTGCTATTAGCAGCCGTGGTGGACACCTCCGGGAGGGAACCTTTTCCCCTCTTTGGCGATTCAGCCTCCAGGGATGAGGAAGCCTTCCTTTTCTTCCCTCCCCCCATGGAGGACTCGTCTTCTTCCTCCTCTTCGTCTTCGGAGGAGGGATGGGCGCGGGAGTCTTCGGATTTTGTGTCCGAAGCGCCGCAACGACGAAGGCCGCTCTGGGTTTCCTTGACCTTCTTGGAGGCCTCTTTCTTCGGTGCCTCGTAAGGTGCTAGGACCAGCATCTTTGTCAGAAGAGGTCCTGCCGGTTCCTCCGGCAGCGGGGCCGGATAGTGTATCCGCCCCACCTTCTTCGTCCATTCCTGAGATTATTGTAGAAATCATGATAAAAGCGTCTCCCTCGGGATATGCCGGCTAAACATAACAGTGACTTACCGGACTTGCGGAGCGGGACAGTTGATACCCGCGGTCCTCGGCGGAGCCCGACCATGGTTTGCCGGACTTGAAGAGCACCTTCCAGATGTCCTTGTGGGAGGAGCCGTAGAGCTCTCATAGGGTCTGGTGCTCGGCTGGGTCGTATTCCCACAAATTGCAGGCTCGATGCTGGCAAGGGAGAACCAGGCGAACTAACATCACCTGGACTACATTGAAGAGTTTGACATCCTTATCGACCACGCTCTGGACGCGCGTTTGGAGCACTGACAGCTCGTCGGATGAGGACCAGTTCAGGCCCTTCTTGGGCTAGGACGTGAGCCGCAGTGGGGCTCCGGATCTGAATTCAAGAGCAGCGGCCCACTTTTTACCGCGCGGCTCGGTGAACCACTGCTACTGCCACTCCTTGACGGAATCATTGAAGGTGCCCGTCGGCCATGTGACCTTGGGCATCTTGCTCACCATGGCGCCGCCGCACTCGGCGTGCTCGCCATTCACCACCTTGGGCTTCACGTTGAAGATCTTCAGCCATAAGCCGAAGTGGGGTGAAATACGGAGAAAAGCCTCACACACGACGTTAAACATCGAGATGTTAAGGAAAGAATCAGGGGACAGATCATGAAAATCAACCCCATAATAATACATGATGGCGCGAACAAATGGGTGAAGGGGAAACCCGAGCCCGCGGACAAAATGAGGAAGAAACACGACCCTCTTGTGGGGCTCCAGAGTGGGGACGATCTGTCCCGCTGACGGAAGATGATGGCCGATTTTCTTGGCCAGGTACCCAGCCTCTCGGAGCTTTTTGATATCCCTCTCCCGGATGATAGAGGCCATCCATTTGCCTCATGCTCTGGATCCGGACATCTTCGGAGAACCTCTCTTCGGTGGAGAAGAAGAGTGCTTGGGCGCTAGGGCTCGCGCAAAGGGGAATGGACAAGCGGAAGGGAAAGGCGTGGGTAAAGAGGGAGAGACCTTATCTCTTTATAGAGGCGGTAAAAGCTTTTGCGCCTCCCCACTTGCCTAGTGGAACCCGCTCGTCCCCCACTCGCCACGATTAGCGGTGCGGTTGGGCTACCCGTGCCTGTATTAATGAAAGCCCCACGATAAGGGGAACAAGATCTCTGCTTCGACGAGACGTGCCCGGGAATCCGCCTCGCAACATGTGCGGTGGTTGGCAGTAGAGAAACGGTTCAATAATGACTCGACCATAGTGTCGTGTCACGTTATCTAAAGTTGTCAGCGGATTATATTTGTACAATATCGTTCTCTCTATGGTGGTATGTGAAAATCGCCTTGCAGAGCCGGACACGATTTAAGTGTTCGAGGTTTACTTTGGAGTATTCGGAGATGGAACCCGCCTTGCAATGCCGAAGACAATCTACGCGCCGGACTCATCGTCATTGAAGCCTGGTTCAGGGGCTACTGAGGGAGTCCTGGATTAGGGGGTATCCAGACAGCCGGACTACATACTTTGGACAGACTATTGGACCATGAAGATACAAGACTCAAGACTTTGTCCCGTGTCCGGATGGGACTCTCCTTTGCGTGGAAGACAAGCTTGGCGATCCGGATATTAGATTTCCTTCTTTGTAACCGACTCTGTGTAAACCCTAGCCCCCTTTGGTGTCTATATAAAACGGTGGGTTTAGTCCATAGAAGGACAATCATAATCATCATTGGCTAGCTTCTAGGGTTTAGCCTCTCCGATCTCATGGTAGATCAACTCTTGTAATACTCATATCATCAAGATCAATCAAGCAGGAAGTAGGGTTTTACCTCCATCGAGAGGGCCCGAACCTGGGTAAAACATCGTGTCCCTTGCCTCCTGTTACCATTAGCCTTAGACACACAGATCGGGACCCCCTACCCAAGATCCGCCGGTTTTGACACCAACAGGGGGTCCCAAACTGTGCGTCTAAGGTTGATGGTAATAGGAGACAGGGGACACAATGTTTACCCAGGTTCGGGCCCTCTCTATGGAGGTAATACCCTACTTCCTGCTTGATTGATCTTGATGAATATGAGTATTACAAGAGTTGATCTACCATGAGATCGTAATGGCTAAACCCTAGAAGTCTAGCCTGTATGACTATGATAATGAATGAATATCCCCCTCCGAGCTAAGTCCTCCGGTTTATATAGACACCGAGGCGATCTAGGGTTACACAAGGTCGGTTACAAAGAAAGGAATCTATACATTTGGTCGCCAAGCTTGCCTTCCACGCCGAGGAGAGTCCCATCTGGACATGGGTGCAGCCTTTGGTCTTCGTATCCTCACGGCCCATCAGTCCGGCCCATGGCTAACAGGACGCACGCCCGAGGACCCCTTAGTCCAGGACTCCCTCAGTAGCCCCTGAACCTGGCTTCAATGACAAGGTATCCGACGCGTAGATTTGTCTTCGGCATTGCAAGGCGGGTTCCTCCTTCCGAACACCAAGATAGTCTTCGGATGTATTGAACGTGACCGAACCTGTAACACACGCACCACACACAACCGTAGAGGGAATATGATATTCCACGAGTCCCATTTGCCGGCAACTTTTTGCAGGATGACATCACATCTGTTTGGTCACTATATCAAGCCATTTTTGTCCGCTATTCCGTGTTTCGAGATGCGGTTTCCATTGGCATGTCTTGTCAAAGCAGAGATCGTCTCCCCTTATTACGGGATTTTCATCAATTCGGACATGGGTAACCCAACCGTGCCCATTTACACAACCCTTGGGAATAGGCAAGTTTTAAGGCGAGTGGGGAGGCGTTCGATATTCACTTGCCTTTATAAGGGGATAAGGATTCCCTCTTCTTCTCCCACGCCTTCCCTCTTCCTCCGCCCTTCCACTCTTGAGCTCCAGCGCCCAAGTTCTCATCCCCCTCCTACTCAAGCTAGCACTCAACCATGTACGAATCCGGAGGCCAAGGCAAGTGGATGGTCTCCTCCGTCAAGGAGAAGGACATTACTGAGCTTCGGGCGGCCGGGTACTTGGCGAAGGAAATCTCCCACCGTCTCCCGGCCCAGGGACAAGTCATCCCTATGCCAAAGCCCAATGAGAGGGTGGTATTCGTCCCTCATTTCCTCCGTGGGCTAGGCTTTCCACTCCTCCTGATGTACTATTACAAGATAGACTTCCATGATCTATCCCCAAACTCCTTCCTCAACATCTCGGTGTTCATCGTCACGTGTGAGGCCTTCCTCCGCATCCAACCCCACTTTGGGCTGTGGCTCAAAGTCTTCAACGTAGAGCCGAAAGTGGTGGAGGGTCAGCACGCGGAGTGCGGAGGAGCCATGGTGAGTAAGCTGCCCAATGTCTCCTGGCCGAAAGGCACTTTTGTGGAGACTGTCAAGGAATGGCAGAAACAATGGTTCTACATTACAGAACCCCGCAGCACCAACTGGGCCGCAGCTGCCGAATTCAACCCCGGTGCTCCAATGCAGCTCACCTCCTGGGTCGAGAGCCCGAACTGGTGTTCGGCAGACGAGCTGATAGCGCTGCAGACGCGCGTTCAAAGCATGGTGGACAAGGATGTCAAGCTTGTCGATATAATCTAGGTGATGCTAGTTCGCCGGATTCTCCCGTGCCAAAGCCGAAGCCTCCCGTTATGGAAGTTCAATCCGAAGAAGCACCATACTTTGAAGGGGCTCTTCAGGACCACACACGAAGATGCCTGGAAGTTGCTCTTCAAGGGCAACGAGATACCGCCAGCCACGGATTCGGACCGTGGACACGATATTAACCACTCCACCAGCGAGGTAAGTTTTCAATGCGTCCTCGACTTTTTATGTTTCAAGGAGAAAATCTGAACCTTTACAGTCATTGCTTCTTTAGGAATGGATTGAGAGGACGAAGAAGATCTAGTGCCCGGCTCCGCTACCTGAAGAACCAATCATCCCACGTTTAGAGAATGTGCTGGTGTCGGCGCCCTATACGGCATCGGTGAAGAAGGCCACGAGGAAGGCCAAGGGGGTCCGGAATGGCCTCCGCCGCGAGGGCGCCTCGGACGCGACGTCCGCAGACAAGACCCATTCCTCCGTCGCCGAAGATGATGACGATGAGGAGGAGGAGGAGGAGGAGGAGAGAGACTCTTCCCCTGATGGGGGAAGAAAGAAGAGTGCGGCCTCCACAATTCTGGAGGCGGAGGCACCCAAGAAGGGGAAAGGCCCGCTCATGGGCAGTTCCGCATGGGACATTGACAACAATCCGGAGCGACGCCCCCGCACTAAGCCTCAGGCCGCATCGTAAGTGCTAAGACTCGTCTATGCCCATAGATATAACCTCTCCTCTTTGTCGTATTGACATCTTTAATTATGCTATTGCAGTCCGGCCCATGACAGCTCCCAGCGATCCTCATCAAGAGGTTCGTTGAACTCAAAGGAGATGGCCAGCGAGACACCACCGGCCGCTTACTCTCCCAAGGCCAAGGGAGACAACGAGGTGCTCTCCCAACGGACCTTCCCAGGCCGGGGAGAGGCTCCAGATGCGCCCGAAGGCGAAGCCCCCGTCGTCGAACACCTTGGGGAGCCAATCCCCATGGAGACTGGGGATGGAGGCCGTATTCAGTTCGGCCCTCAACCGGACTCGATTCCGGAGACTAGTACGACTCCGGAATCCGGCACACAACCTCCTTCAAAAGAAGGGGGTACGCCTATTCTGCCAGTGACCCCCGTACAACCAGGGGCACCCAATAATCTGCTGGAGATGCTGTGAGGTGCTTCCATTGTGGATGAGCACCGTGTTCTTATGGGCATGGTGATTGAAAGGATTCAGTCCGCCAAGAGCGGACTAACCGAAGCCTGTAGAAGCTTGTTGATAGGTTTTGAGGTAAGCGACGCAAAAAGAGAAAATCCCAATATAGACAGTAGCCCCTGAGACACTGTCCGGTGTCCGAAAAGGATAAACCAGATGGAGGATCAATCCCTTAAGGCAGGAAGCTAATTAAACTTGTCTAAAATGAATACGCAGGCGTCGCTGTTGGCCGCGGCCTCACATATTGCTAAAGTCTCCGGACTGAAGCAGAGACTGGAGCAGGCCGAGGAGGAGCTCGGCCAGGTGAGGAGGCAGCTCCAAGAAAAACAGGGTATGTGATAACCCATTTTATATTAAAAAGGTAAAATGATATGCATTGACTGAAGTGTCAAGATATATATATATATAGAAGCGATGATCGAGGTCGAGGCCCTGAAGAAGGCCCTGGCCGAAGCCGAGCGGAAAGCCGTCCAGGAGCAGGCCGCTCGCAAGAAGCTGAAGGCCCGGCTGAACGAGGTCCAGCAAGAGCTCCAGGACGCGGTAAAGAAGTACGAGACCCTGGAGGGCGATGTTTCAGCTCGAGAGACCGAACTCTCCAAGGCTCGTCAAAGCACGGAACCGGCCTGGGTTGAAGCCCAGGGTGCCCTTGAGGAGATCCAAGAGGCCAGGAAGATCGCGGCGTGTAAGGTGTTTAGTATGCAAAGTAAGTATATGAAGAAGAAGTATTTCTTACTAACCCTGATTCGGAGTTCTCCAGGAGCCTTCGCAGATCTGGCGCAGTGTATCCGACGCCGCGGAGTTCTTCCGCGCCAAAGAAGGGAGCTCCATGAAAAAATTGTTCTGGTCGCAGTATCTTGTGCTAGAGCATCCCGTGCCCTTCACCGATCAGCTGAAACAGCTGGTGGAGCTGCATAGGATGGCCGAACTAGCCATGAAGGATTTGATAATTCGGCTATGGCCAGCCGAAGCTATGCCCGGCAGCTACTTCAGACTCGTGAAGTGGCTGGTGAACGCCTGTCCTCGGCTAGACGTCGTCAAGTGATCGGCCTGTATTGAAGGTGCGCGCATGGCCTTCGCCCGTTGCAAGATGTGGTGGGCGAAGATGGACGCAGTCGAGCTGACCAGGGGGCCGCCAGAGGGCAAGGGGCACCGCAGACCCGAGCGTTATTTTGCGGATGTCCTAGAGGGGTCTCGCATTGTAGCACCTCAGTGTGGGCAAGACATTATTTTCGAATGAATACATTCATATTTCCCTTGCCTTGTATGATGAAACAAAGTCATTTTATAATATAATGCTTGTTATGTTTTAATTTTTTCCTCCTGTGCGGCCGTGTTGTATGAAATCTGAGGGTTGGCCAGTCATTGGCTTCTGCCCCCATGTAGGTAGTCCGGAGGTGTTCGGGATGGACTATAAACAATCTTGATCCAATTATATGGTCCTTGAAGGAGTTATTTAGCACAACGAACCAGGCAATCAGACTATGCGACTTGAACATCCTCACTTAGCCATAGGAGTTTTATAATAAAACATGGGCACATCCCCTAGTATCCGAACCAGAGTGCTATGAGCGTCTGATCGGGAAGTACCGATCCTTCGTGTAATGCGTGAGAAATCTCCGACGATTTGCTACCTCCGAACAGCTGACCGGCTCTCACCGTATCATGACAGTCAGTTTTCGGCTTTCTCTACTAAGGTGCTCCTTTGGATAAACCAGGGCACGATCGCAGTAGTTCTCCCTTTACTACCTTAGCCGATATAGCAGAACGTAAGGTAGCAAACACAGGAGCTGGGCAACCCAACTATTGACCAAAGACATGATTCGGAACCAATGCATATAATGCTAAATTTGGGGTGCTGAACGATACTATAAAAGTGTTCTGACTTTTGTTGCCATGGTGTGGGGTGCTATGAAGCCCCTGGCGAATATGAGACGTACCAAGGTGTATGGGTGCAATTGATAAAAAAATAGAAATACAAAGAAAAAAATCAAGTAATGAGCTGATATCGCAAATTATTTTCCATTGTAATTTTATTAATACATCGAGATGCAATTGTACAAATAATGCAATAAGAAAATAAGGCTATTTGACATGCCATGACCAAGAGCGAGCTGCGTGCGGGTATGTAAGATAGGTATAGCGATCGCTAGCAGAGACCACCTGGGGATTCCCTTGTACGTCAAAGCTCCTTGCCTCCTTGGTGTATCCGTCCCGTGATGGGTCCGATGATCAGGTTATCGAAAAAGCCTCAAGAAGAGAAATACCTTAAAGAGAGAGAAAAAGCGAAGGTATGCAGATCCGGGGGCGGTTGAGCCGCATTATGGAACGCGGTCTAGCTGTGCCTCCGTTCGTGCCCATGGTATTTTAAGTGCGTAGTTATGTACATGCGGCTCAAATTTCACCGCTTGATTGGGACTGGGACGGAGGCCGAATTACTAGTCGAGCTCTGGATGAGCTGGACGGTCTTGCTGTAGAGTAGTCCGGACTCGCTTGACGGTGTCCAGGGGCTTTATTGCTGAATTGAGGTTCCGCCTAAAAAGGCTACTCTGTACTTCTACTACAAGGGCCGCGGTGTGTTCCTTGGTACGGGGGGAGCGCTCTGTATTTCCATTGACTATAACAACGCGTGGTCCGGGCATCTTGAGCTTGAGGTAGGCATAGTGCGGCACCACATTGAATCGAGCAAATGCGGTTCGTCCGAGCAGTGTGTGATAACCACTGCGGAAAGGGATGATATCGAAGATCAACTCTTCGGTTTGGAAATTATCCGGGGATCCGAAGACTACTTCCAGTGTGATTGAGTCCGTACAACGGGCCTCTACACCTGGTATGACACCTTTAAAGGTGGTTTTTGTGGGCTTGATCCTTGATGGATCGACGCCCATTTTGTGCACTGTATCCTGATAGAGCATGTTCAGGCTGCTGCCACCGTCCATAAGGACTCGCGTTAGGTGGCATCCATCAATGATTGGGTCTAGGACTAGTGCGGCTGATCCGCCGTGACGGATACTAGTCGGATGATCCCGACGATCAAAAGTGATCGGGCACGATGACCATGGATTGAATTTTGGGGCGACTGGCTCTATCGCGTAGACGCCCCTTAATGCGCGCTTGCGTTCCCTTTTAGGGATGTGTGTAGCATATATCATATTTACTGTTTTGACTTGGGGGGGGGGGAATTCTTCTGTCCCCATGTGTTTGGTTGCTGGAGCTCCTCGTCATCGTCCTCGCTATGTGATCCCTTTTCCCTGTTCTCGGCGTTTAATTTGCCGGCCTATTTAAAAACCCAACAATCTCTGTTGGTATGATTAGCTGGTTTGTCTGGGGTGTTGTGTATCTGGCACGGGCGATCAAGTATGCGGTCCATGCTGGATGGTTCCTGGTTGTTTCTTTTGTGCGTTTCTTCCCCTGGATGGACTTGGAGCCGCTGAATCCGGCATTGACTGTAGTGCCATCGGTATTATCACCATTGCTTCGATGTTTGTGTCCGTTATGTCGGAGCTTGCCGTTGCTGTTCTTAACCTCAGAGGGGCCTGCCTTGTTGTCTATGTTTGTGCTGCGAGCCAACCAACTATCCTCACCCGCGCAAAAACGGGTCATGAGTGCCGTGAGGGCTGCCATAGATTTTGGTTTTTCTTTGCCAAGGAGGCGGGCGAGCCATTTGTCGCGGATGCTATGTTTAAAGGCCACCAGGGCTTCGGCATCCGGACAGTCGACGATCCGGTTCTTTTTAGTTAGGAACCTAGTCCAGAACTTCCTGGCTGATTCCCCAGGCTCTTGAACTATGTGGCTTAAGTCATCGGCGTCTGGTGGTCGGACATATGTTCCTTGGAAGTTATCGAGGAATGCCTCGTCCAAGTCCTCCCAGTTGCCAATAGAATTTTCAGGCAGGATGTTTAACCAGTGCAGAGCTGGCCCTTTGAGCTTTAGTGGGAGGTATTTAATAGCGTGGAGGTCATCTCCGTGGGCCATGTGGATATGGAGAATGAAATCCTCGATCCATACCGTAGGGTCGGTAGTTCTGTCGTATGATTCAATGTTAATGGATTTGAACCCTTCGGGGAATTCATGATCCATTACTTCATCAGTGAAGCAAAGAGGGTGTGCGACGCCTCTATATCAGGCCGCGTTGCGAAGTAGCTCTGATGGAGTCCATCTACGGTTATCGGCTCGGGTGTGACTAGGTTTGTCATGTCCGAATAGGTAGCCATCATCACGTGTCGAGGAACGTCCTCGTGATCTGTAAATCGATCGGGTATATCATGCTCTACTATCCAGGGTCTGTCGGAGGTTATATGTATGACCCCGAACTATTTTGTCTCTGTTTTTTTGTGGCGGCGGGGCGGGCTGCTGTTCGGCTTGAGTTGCCGCTCTATCCCAACCATGAGATGGTCGGTCCACCAAACTGTCCCGACCGCGTACTGTTCGGTCGGTCGCATTACGTGAGGGAAGTATAGGCTCCGGCGCCTCTTCACCGAACTGAGGTAGCAACCTTTTCTTCGGATAACTCTTGGCTGGACGTCGGAGGCCGTATTCTTCGGCTGCCAGCACATCAGTCCACCTGTCGACGAGCAGATCTTGGTCAGCTTGGAGCTGCTGCTACTGCTTTTTCAGGCTCCTTGCAGTGTCTATTAGCTGGCGCTTGAAGCGCTCCTGCTCGAGAGGTTCCTCGGGCATGATGAAATCTTCGTTGCCGAGGCTTTCCTCATCCTCGAAGGGCAGATGATAACTACCGTCCTCCGAGTCATTGGGCCTGGCTTGTTCGTCGGGACTAGCTTGCCCGTTTTCTTGCTCCTCCTATTTGGATGTTACCTCAGCAAGGTCTTAATTGTTTTTGGCATCGTCCGGAGTATTATTTTCTTGGGTGCCAGCATTGCCATATTTTGAACGACGTGACTTGGAGCGGCGCCCAGGATGCTGCTACGTGTTGAGGTTGTGTTGGTTTTCCTCGAAGAGGAGAGGGTGATGCAGCAAAGTGTAGTGTAAGTATTTCCCTCATTTTTGAGAACCAAGGTATCAATCCAGTAGGAGGCTCCTCAAAAGTCCCACGCACCTGCACAAACAAACTGAGAACTCGCAACCAACGCAATAAAGGGGTTGTCAATCCCTTCACGGCCACTTGCGAAAGTGAGATCTAATAAAGATAGTATGATAAGATAAATATATTTTTGGTATTTTTTAATGTAGATGCAAAAAGTAAAGATGCAAATAAAGTAGATGGAAAGCAAATATGATAAGAGATAGACCCGGGGGCCATAGGTTTCACTAGAGGCTTCTCTCGAGATAGCATAAGTATTACGGTGGGTGAACAAATTACTGTCGAGCAATTGATAGAAAAGCGCATAGTTATGAGATTATCTAGGCATGATCATGTATATAGGCATCACGTCCAAAACAAGTAGACCGACTCCTGCCTGCATCTACTACTATTACTCCACACATCGACCGCTATCCAGCATGCATCTAGAGTATTAAGTTCATAAGAACAGAGTAACGCATTAAGCAAGATGACATGATGTAGAGGGATAAACACATGCAATATGATATAAACCCCATCTTGTTATCCTCGATGGCAACAATACAATACGTGTCTTGCAACCCTTTTTGTCACTGGGTAAGAACACCGCAAGATTGAACCCAAAGCTAAGCACTTCTCCCATCGCAAGAAAGATCAATCTAGTAGGCCAAACCAAACTGATAATTCGAAGAGACTTGCAAAGATAACTCAATCATACATAAAAGAATTCAGAGAAGATTCAAATATTATTCATAGATAAACTTGATCATAAACTCACAATTCATCGGATCTCGACAAACACACCGCAAAAGGAGTTTACATCGAATAGATCTCCACAAGAGAGGGGGAGAACATTGTAGTGAGATCCAAAAAGAGAGAAGAAGCCATCTAGCTAATAACTATGGACCCATAGGTCTATGGTAAACTACTCACAACTCATCGGAGGGGTAAGGATGTTGATGTAGAGGCCCTCCGTGGTTGCTTCCCCCTCCGGCAGAGTGCCGGCAAGGGCTCCAAGATGGGATCTCGCGGATACAAAAGGTTATGGCAGTGGAAATTGTGTTTCGTGGTGCTCCTGGATGTTTTCGGGGTACGTAGGTATATATAGGAGGAAGAAGTACGTCGGTGGCCGCCCGAGGGGCCCACGAGACAGGGGGCACGCCCTACAGGGGGGGAGTGCCCTCCTATCTCGTGGGGCCCTCGGAGCTTTCTTGACTTGCACTCCAGGCTCTCCGGATGAGATTTGTTCCAAAAATAACGCTCCCGAAGATTTCATTCCGTTTGGACTCCGTTTGATATTCCTTTTCTTCGAAATACTAAAATAGGCAAAAAAAACAGCAATATGGGCTGGGCCTCCGGTTAGTAGGTTAGTCCCAAAAATGATATAAATGTGTAAAATAAAGCCCATAAACATCCAAAAGGGGTAATATAATAGCATGGAACAATAAAAAATTATAGATACGTTGGAGACGTATCAAGCATCCCCAAGCTTAATTCCTGCTCGTCCTCGAGTAGGTAAATGATAAAAAAGAAATTTTTGATGTGGAATGCTACCTAGCATATTTCTCAATGTAATTTTCTTTATTATGGCATGAATGTTCAGACCCAAATGAATGCAAAATAAAAGTTCATATTGACATAAGAAATAGTAATACTTCAAGCATACTAATCAAAGTAATCATGTCTTCTCAAAATAACATGGCTAAAGAAAGTTATCCCTACAAATCATATAGTCTGGCTATGCTCTATCTTCATCACACAAAGTATTTAATCATGCACAACCCCGATGACAAGCCAAGCAATTGTTTCATACTTTAATAATCTCAAACTTTTTCAACTTTCACGCAATACATGAGCGTGAGCCATGGACATAGCACTATATGTGGGATAGAATGGTGGTTGTGGAGAAGTCAAAAAGGAGAAGATAGTCTCACACCAACTAGGCATATCAACGGGCTATGGAGATGCCCATTAATAGATATCAATGTGAGTGAGTAGGGATTGCCATGCAACGGATGCACTAGAGCTATCAATATATGAAAGCTCAATAAAAGAAACTAAGTGGGGTGCATCCAACTTGCTCTCTCATGAAGACCTAGGGCACTTTTGAGGAAGCCCATCATTGGATTATACAAGCCAAGTTCTATAATGAAAAATTCCCACTAGTATATGAAAGTGACAACATATGAGACTCTCTATCATGAAGATCATGGTGCTATTTTGAAGCACAAGTGTGGAAAAAGATATAGTAGCATTGTCCCTTCTCTCTTTTTCTCTCATTTTATTTTTTCTTCTTTGGCATTCCCTTTTTTTTTCTTTTGGCCTTTCTCTTTTTTCCCTTTTTTTTTCTTTTTGTAAAGTCCGAAGTCTCATCCCGACTTGTGGGGGAATCATAGTCTTCATCATCCTTTCCTCACTAGGACAATGCTCTAATAATGAAGATCATCACACTTTTATGGATTTACAACTCAAAGCTAGAACAAGATATGACTCTATATGAATGCGTCCGGCGGTGTACCGGGATATGCAATGAATCAAGAGCGACATGTATGAAAATTATGGAGGTGCCCTTGCCACAAATACAATGTCAACTACATGATCATGCAAAAAGCAATATGGCAAAAGTAATGTGTGTCATATGAACGGAACGATGGAAAGTTGCATGGCAATATATCTCGGAATGGCTATGGAAATGCCATAATAGGTAGGTATGGTGGCTGTTTTGAGGAAGGTAAATGGTGGGTGTATGGTACCGGCGAAAGTTGCGCGGCACAAGAGAGGCTAGCAATGGTGGAAGGGTGAAGGAGTGCGTATAATCCATGTACTCAACATTAATCAAAAGAACTCATATACTTGTTGCAAAAATTTAGAAGTCATCAAAAAGCAAAGCACTACGCGCATGCTCCTAGGGGGATAGATTGGTAGGAAAAGGCCATCGCTCGTCCCCGACCGCCACTCATAAGGAAGACAATAAATAAATAAAATTGTGCTCCAACTTCATCACAAAGCGGTTCACCATACGTGCATGCTGCGGGAATCACCAACTTCAACACAAGCATTCTTTAAATTCATAATCACCCAACTAGCATGACTTTAATATCACTACCTCCATATCTCAAAAAAATTATCAAGCATCAAATTGATCATAGCATCCAATTCACTTTCTATGATAGTTTTTATTATACCCAACTTGGATGCTCATCATTCTAGGACCAACTTTATGATCATAGCAAATACCATGCTGTTCTAAAAGACTCTCAAAATTATATAAGTGAAGCATGAGAGACTAGCAATTTGTTCAAAATTAAGACACCACCGTGCTCTAAAAGATATAAGTGAAGCACTAGAGCAAAAACTATTAAGCTCAAAAGATATAAGTGAAGCACATAGAGTATTCTAGCAAATTCTAATCAAATAGGCTTCTCCCAAAAGGTGTGTACAGCAAGGATGATTGTGGCAAACTAAAAAGCAAAGACTAATATAATACACGACGCTCCAAGCAAAACACATATCATGTGGCGAATAAAAATATAGTTCCAAGTAAAGTTACCAATGAACGAAGACGAAAGAGGGGATGCCTTCCCGGGGCATCCCCAAGCTTAGGCTTTTGGCTATTCTTGAATATCTTGGGGTGCCATGGTCATCCCCAAGCTTAGGCTCTTGCCACCCTTTATTCCATAGTCCATAAAAGCTTTACCCAAAACTTGAAAACTTCACAACACAAAACTCAACAGGAAATCTTATAAGCTCCCTTAGTGAAAGAAAACAAAACCACCACATAAGGTACTGCAATTAACTCATTATTTATTTATATTGGTGTTAAACCTACTGTATTCCAACTTATTTATTGTTTATAAACTAATTTACTAGCCATAGATGCATTGAAATAAGTAAACAACACACGAAAAACGGAATTTGTCAAAAACAGAACAGTCTGTAGCAATCTGTAACTAACGCAAACTTCTGGAACATTAAAAGTCCTACCAAAATAGGAAGTCCTGGAAAATTTGTCTATTGAACATCAGAAAAAAGAATCAATGCAAAATCACGTTCCTGTGATTTAACAAAATTATATTCGTGCGTGCAAAGTTTCTGTTTTTCAGCAGAATCAAATCAACTATCATCGTAGGTTATCCTATAGGTTCTACTTGGCACAAACACTAACTAAAAGATAAAAACACATCTAAACAGAAGGTAGATGCAAGATTTATTAAATAACAGCAAGGAAAAATATTCGGTTGTCTTCCAACAAGCGCTTTTCTTTAAAGCCTTTTTAGCTAGGCATTGAGATTTCAATGATGCTCACATGAAAGACAAGAATTGAAGCACAAAGAGAGCATCAAAAAACATGTGATAAATACACTTAAGTCTAGCATACTTCCTATGCATTGGCATCTTGTAAGCAAACAAATTATCAAGGCAAGCAAAAACTAGCATGTGCAAGGAAGAACAATGAGATGATAGCAATCTCAACATGAAGGGAGGCAATTTAGTAACATGAAAACTTCTACAGCCATAATTTTCTTTCTTATAATAATTACATGTAGGATCATAAGAAAATTCAACAAAATAGCTATCACATAACATATTCTCAACACGATCAATATGCATGTAAAGTTGACACTCTTCAAAAATAGTGGGATTATCATTAACTAAAGTCATGACCTCTCCAAACCCACTTTTGTCAAAAATACCATAAGATTGAACATTCTCCAAATATGTGGGATCTAAAGTTGACACTCTTCCAAACCCACTTTCAATATTATTGCAAACACTATTATCAATCTCATATTCATCATGGGGCTTAAACAAAATTTCAAGATCATAAGAAGAATCACTCCAATCATGATCATTGCAACAAGTAGTAGACATAGCAAAACTAGCATCCCCAAGCTTAGGGTTTTGCATATTATTAGCACAATTGACATCAAGAGAATTTATAATAAAATCATTGCAAACATGCATTTTATTCAAAGATCTATCATGAATCACTTCATAAAGTTCTTCATCAGAATTTTCAAATTCACAAATTTCAAGCAAAACTTCATAAAGATAATCTAGTGCACAAAACTCACTAGCAATTGGTTCAACATAATCGGATCTCTTAAAAATATTAGCAAGCGGATGAGGATCCATAGATCTTAGGTTCTCTGTTTAGTAATAAATAAGCATCTATACCAACAAAACGAGCAAACGAAAGGGCAAGCAAAAGAGAGAGGAGAAGATTGGGAAAGAGAGGGCAAATAAAACGGCAAGGGTGAAGTGGGGGAGAGGAAAACGAGAGGCAAATGGAAAATAATGTAAATGCGAGGGAGATGGGTTTGTGATGGGTACTTGGTATGTCTTGACTTGAGCGAAGACCTCCCTGGCAACGGCGCCAGAAATCCTTCTTGCTATGTCTTGAGCTTGCGTTGGTTTTCCTCGAAGAGGAGAGGGTGATGCAGCAAAGTGTAGCGCAAGTATTTCCCTTAGTTTTGAGAACCAAGGTATCAATCCAGTAGGAGGCTCCTCAAAAGTCCCACGCACCTGCACAAACAAACTGAGAACTGGTAACCAACGCAATAAAGGGGTTGTCAATCCCTTCACGGCCACTTGTGAAAGTGAGATCTAACAAAGATAGTATGATAAGATAAATATATTTTTGGTATTTTGTAATGTAGATGCAAAAAGTAAAGATGCAAATAAAGTAGATGGAAAGCAAATATGATAAGAGATAGACCCGGGGGCCGTAGGTTTCACTAGAGGCTTCTCTCGAGATAGCATAAGTATTACGGTGGGTGAACAAATTACTGTCGAGCAATTGATAGAAAAGTGCATAGTTATGAGATTATCTAGGCATGATCATGTATATAGGCATCACGTCCAAAACAAGTAGACCGACTCCTGTGTGCATCTACTACTATTACTCCACACATCGACCGCTATCCAGCATGCATCTAGAGTATTAAGTTCATAAGAACAGAGTAACACATTAAGCAAGATGACATGATGTAGAGGGATAAACACATGCAATATGATATAAACCCCATCTTGTTATCCTCGATGGCAACAATACAATACGTGTCTTGCAACCCTTTCTGTCACTGGGTAAGAACACCGCAAGATTGAACCCAAAGCTAAGCACTTCTCCCATGGCAAGGAAGATCAATCTAGTAGGCCAAACCCAACTGATAATTCGAAGAGACTTGCGAAGATAACTCAATCATACATAAAAGAATTCAGAGAAGATTCAAATATTATTCATAGATAAACTTGATCATAATCCCACAATTCATCGGATCTCGACAAACACACCGCAAAAAGAGTTTACATCGAGTAGATCTCCACAAGAGAGGGGGAGAACATTGTATTGAGATCCAAAAAGAGAGAAGAAGCCATCTAGCTAATAACTATAGACCCGTAGGTCTGTGGTAAACTACTCACAACTCATCGGAGGGGCAAGGATGTTGATGTAGAGGCCCTCCGTGGTTGCTTCCCCCTCCGGCAGAGTGCCAGCAAGGGCTCCAAGATGGGATCTCGCGGATACAGAAGGTTATGGCGGTGGAAATTGTGTTTCGTGGTGCTCCTGGATGTTTTGGGGGACGTAGGTATATATAGGAGGAAGAAGTACGTCGGTGGCCGCCCGAGGGACCCACGAGACAGGGGGCGCGCCCTACAGGGGGGCCCTCCTATCTCGTGGGGCCCTCGGAGCTTTCTTGACTTGCACTCCAGGCTCTCCGGATCAGATTTGTTCCAAAAATAACGCTCCCGAAGGTTTCATTCCGTTTGACTCCGTTTGATATTCCTTTTCTTCGAAATACTGAAATAGGCAAAAAAAACCCAGCAATATGGGCTGGGCCTCCGGTTAGTAAGTTAGTCCCAAAAATGATATAAATGTGTAATATAAAGCCCATAAACATCCAAAAGGGGTAATATAATAGCATGGAACAATCAAAAATTATAGATATGTTGGAGACGTATCAGACGCCGATGTTTTTGCTGTGCCTCAGGAGGTTTATTCTCAACTGGATTTTCTTTGTCATCATCGTTGGTTGTCTTGTGTGTATCCATCATGTACAGATCGTACGAAGAAGTGGCCATCCAGCATCCAGTAAATGGCGGGTTTTGGTCCTGCTCCTCGCCGGCATCGTCGTCCATACCGTCCATGTCTTCGGAGCCGTAATCAAGCGTGTCAGTTAAATCCTCGACCGTGGCTATGAAGTGGGTGGCGGGTGGGAAACAAAATTCTCCATCTTCAGCCCCTAGTTCGAACCGGACATAGTTTGGCTGTGGGTCCTCTGCCAAGGACATGTTCTTTAATGAGTTCAGCACATCACCCAAGGGCGAGTGCTGGAAGATGTCTGGAGTGCTGAATCCGAAGATCGATAAGCGATCAAGTTCGGCATCCGCGGACTCACATGGTTCAAAACTTATGACCAGAGATGAGTCCGGAGTTCCGGTGACACAGATATTGTGTGAGGTTAAGTCCATGTGTGGCTCCAACACCGGGGAATCTGTGGCTTCTGTGGTGGGTTTGAACCTCCAGTCCTTAGATGGCGCCGTATGCTCCGGGTCTAAGGCTAGAGCATTTACAGGAGCTATCTCCTGAATGTGGTCCGATGACAGATTTAGGTCATGTTCATCGAGGTGTCCAGGAGTGATCGCCGCGGTCTCGAATCCAGCTAAGATCAAATCTCCACGGATGTCCGCGACGTAGTTCAAGCTCCCGAATCTGACCTGGTGGCCAGGGGTGTAGCTATCGATCTGCTCCAGATGGCCAAGCGAGTTGGCCCGCAGTGTGAAGCCGCCGAACACGAAGATCTGTCCGGGGAGGAAGGTCTCGCCTTGGGCAACATTGTCACTGATGATCGAAGGGGCCATCAAACCTTTAAGGGACGGCACAGTGGAACTTTCAATGAAAGCAGCAATGTCGGTGTCAAAACCGGTGGATCTCGGGTAGGGGGTCCCGAATTGTGCGTCTAAGGTTGATGGTAACAGGAGACAGGGGACACAATGTTTACCCAGGTTCGGGCCCTCTCTATGGAGGTAATACCCTACTTCCTGCTTGATTGATCTTGATGAATATGAGTATTACAAGAGTTGATCTACCACGAGATCGTAATGGCTAAACCCTAGAAGTCTAGCCTGTATGACTATGATAATGAATGAATATCCCCCTCTGGACTAAGTCCTCCGGCTTATATAGACACTGGGAGGATCTAGGGTTACACAAGGTCGGTTACAAAGAATCGAATCTATACATTTGGTCGCCAAGCTTGCCTTCCACGCCAAGGAGAGTCCCATCCTTACACGGGTGTAGCCTTTGGTCTTTGTATCCTCACGGTCCATCAGTCCGGCCCATGGCCAACAGGCCGAATGCCCGAGGACCCGTTAGTCCAGCACTTGCTCAGTGGACGACGATGAGGCCCCGAACAGCAACGAGCCGGAGATGGGAAGACGCAGGAGTGGAGTCGCAGACGGAGAGGTGTACGAGGGTTAACTGGTTCTGGTGCGGTGTGGTTCGATAGTCGGTGGAGAAGAACTGGAGGTGTGGAGGGTTGGAGCGATGGCCTAGCCGGCGGTGGGGTAGCGCTTCACAGCAAATCATGCTAAGTAGAGCTGCTAGCAGCAGGAGGCGGTAGCAGGTGGTCCCGGTGGCGCTGGAGGAAGAAGGCGAGAGATTGAAGATGGATGCCAGTCGTCTGATGTAAATCCAACGGCTAATGATGTTAGAATCATTTGCTGACTAAGTTGACAACGACTTGCGTTGGCTTCGACCTATTGGCCCACATTTTAGCCTCCAAAAATGTGGCACATATTCAACCCATTTTTTCAGAATGTACAGTCAATTTGATCTTTTTTTAGAATTACAGTCCATTTGCTGGGCTGGGTGAACAAATAATTTAGCATCCATGCGGTCCATTTATTTTTTCCTAAAAATTATAGGCCATTTGCACATTCTCGAAATACACAATTTTGCTGGGCTGATTCTAATTATAATGTTGGGTTGGGCGCAGCAATGTTATAAAAAAATAAATAGGGGCTGCGCATTTTGTAAATATATTTAAATAATACTTGATTTATTATTACATTGGTCCTTAAATCTTACCAAACTTTATTACATAATCATCAGGATTTTGCCAAAACATTCATGATTTTATTGTTAAGAAATTATTTTTATAAGTTAATAAGATGTGGGATATTGTTTTCTTACATATGTAAGTATTTTGTTAAATATATGGTGACAATAAAAATAATATATAATAACATATAAAATAATTTAAATATATATAATATAGTTAGAAGGGAAACATAAGTTGAACCAGGCGTTCCTATTCTTATATAGAAAAATAAAATAGATCTCTGCGTTTTCTTCAAAAAAATACATAAGTTGGGCTACCGATGTTTCAGGAAAAATAAAACCTCGGATGGGAGGTCCATAGGCCGGTCGATACATGATGGCCCTCAAGAAAATACAAACCAGCATATCGTGGGTTGCGCATGTTAAAAAAGAAAGCCTAGACGGGGCAGCCCACAATCCAGCTGATACTTGCTACCCTAGTGATAATAAATGATACCTGCCAGCTCCCCGGCTTCATTATAAATTTATCTCCTTTAGTAACTATGTTGAAACACCTAAAAAATGTAACTATGTTAACAAACCCGTCAGTATAGCATTAGGAGGAAGTATTTTTTCAATGAGGCACTTGCTTGCGTACGGTCATAGACCTGGTGGGTCCTGACTTTCCGCCTCTCCACGTACAGTCCTCCCTAGATTCCTCTTGTTTGTTTAGCATGTTCACAACAGCAGACAGCGGCGCCGCGGTGAGCGCACAAAAGCGCAGGACGAGATCGGACCGCCTGAGGCAGTGCCTTATTTGTACCGAAACTACTGAACTAGCCCAGTGGCCAAGTGACACTACCCGACCGCTGTTCCGCCCGGGTTCGATTCCACCTGATGCAGGGAAATATCTCCAAATTTTTTGCCTCTACCATTATTGACATGTGGGTCCCCATTTTCATCTACGCACACCACGTCCAACACTTGCCAAAACTTCACCGCTCGTTTTCTCTATTTTTCGCGCACTTGACATTGTGTGGGCATTTTGAAAATAACATATCCCTTTGACTGTGAACCATATGAAGATGTGCTATGCATGAATGTTGATCAACATGATGTTAACTAGCTGGTAGTTCCATTTTCGACCATGAATAAAACTTCCAACATGATGTTATCCCTGTTTGAAAAGGCCGCGTTAATATAAATGCTCTGCCTCTGAAAGTTGTAGTTTCTTATCTTAAACTGAACTTGCAGTTTCTTATCTAAAACTGAACCTTGCAGTTTCTTCTCTGAGAATCACATTGTCTGCACTTTTTTACTCCTATGAAACTAGATTTTTGAAGTGCTAAAAATAGATCTCTAGAATTCATAAAATACTTCATATGCTCAATACTACAAATTTGAAATTCAAAAGACATTCATATGTGAAAGTACTATCAAAATACACAACACAAAACATAATTAAAACCTGCAAATACTGACAACCCTAAGCTCCTCCTAACAATTCACAACCTGCCCGACTATTGGGTCGGGGGGCAGTCCCCTCCTATTCCTCGGTGGCAGACAGCCGCCCCGTGAGACGATGTGAACGGTAAGGGAGGATGGCAGGGAAGCATTATCAGTCCAACTGATTTTCTCCTCTTGAAGTTGGGTTCGGTCGAGAAGACTCCACCGGCTCGCTCTGGCATGACACCCTCACAAACGGTACCCTGTAGATGCTCGATCCTTCAATCTCTAGTGGATGCTCCATCTGGGATCGATACTCCCACCACCGCTGCCTCACGATCGGATTCGGTGAATCTATTTGCTCCATGACCCAGAGGAGCAACTCTATGTAGTCCGATGCGACTCCCTTCGGGAGTATCGCCGCCTTTTCGCTCTATTGCAGATATTTCGCCATGGATGTCGCCGGCGCTGCTAGTTGGTCCTTGTTGTCAAACCAAGACTGTATCTCCAACATCCTAGCTAGTTTCACAAGGTTGTCATCTGCGATCCTCACGTATCGGTTTTACTCCTCCATCGATCTACTTATCAACAACACGTTCATTCACCGGCGGTGGTTTTTGAATGGAAGAGGAGAGGAGCGGCGCTGGTTCCGGATTAGGATGAGAGAGGAGCGACGCTGGTTTTGGATTAGAACGGGAGAGGAGCAGCGCTGGATTTAGATTGGAACAAGAGAGGAGCGGCGGTGGTTTAAGAGGAGAGGAGCGGCGCTGGTCTTGGAAGTATTTTTTTTGTTTTGCGTATTTTGGGTCAAAGTTTGACCACATACTGTATTTGACAAGCAAAATGTGAATGCATGTCACCAAAAATTGTATCGTTTGGTTTGTATCTGAATGTACTTTGAAATTATATTATTTTTGCAATGTATAACATATATTTTATTTGTGAAAATCATGGTCAATTATGACTGAGAATAAAAGGAAGACTAGTTAATGTGGGGTCGCTTTCTTAATTGAAGGGTAAATTGATTTTGATTTTGATCCAATCACAGCATGCCGGTGGTACGTTTCCAACGTATCTATAACTTTTGAGTGTTCCATGCTATTATATTATCCATCTAGGATGTTTTATATGCATTTATAAGCTACTTTATATGATTTTTGGGACTAACCTATTAACCTAAAGCCCAGTGCCATTTTCTGTTTTTTCCTTATTTTTGACTATCGCAGAAAAGGAATACCAAACGGAGTCCAATTGACGTGCCCATTTTTGATGATTTTTTATGGACCAAAAGAAGACCACGGAGCATCGGAGTTGGGCCAGAAGAGTCCTGGGCTGCCCACGAGGGTGGGGGGCGCGCCCACCCCCTGGGCGCGCCCATGCCTCGTGCACAGCCCGGAGACCCCCCTGACTTATTCCCGACGCCAAAAATTCCTATAAATACTGAAATCTCCAGAAACAAACCTAGATCAGGAGTTCCGCTGTCGCAAGCTGTTGGATATCGGGTTCCAGCAAAACCCTTATGGTTCGAACTCCGGAGTGCGCACGAAGATCTTCTCCCTACCGAAACACACCCAGAACCTCGCCGCGATTCTAAGCTAGCACGATGAACAACACAAGAGACACGAGGTTTATACTGGTTCGGGCCACCGTTGTGGTGTAATACCCTAATCCAGTGTGTGGTGTGGTGGATTGCCTCTTGGGCTGATGATGAACAGTACAGAGGAAGAACATCCTCGCGAGAGGTGTTCTTGTGGGGGGTGTGCTTGGAGAGGAGTCGATCCATCTTTGTTGGCTCTAGATGAGATTGCCTTCTACTGTGGTGGCTAGCCCTATTTATAGAGGCCCTGGTCCTCTTCCCAAATATTGAGCAGGAAGGGAGCCAACAACGGCCATTTTGTAAGGGGACGGCTAGTACAAGCTATCCTGACTAAAGGTGGTCTTCGACTGCCAAAGGCACTAGTGATGACGCCATCTTGGGCTCCACGGTGACCTCCGTCCTGCCGTCCTGCTAGTCTTGGTCTCGTTGCACTGATATGGAAACCTTTGCTTGATGCCTCAGTACTCTGCGCCTGCGCTTGCCCCCTTTGCACCAAAGAGGAAACGAGGATACTGCGCAGGCTGGCGCCCGCCTCGCGCCTGCCTTGTCTTGATCGTCATGGCTTGCGTCATGAGCACCTCACGTGGTACCCCTCGCCTTGATCTCTCCGCCTCCTCACAAGCCTACCTGGTGAGGCCGCCCCTGAGGAGGCCTTGTGTCGTCCGCCCCGCAAGGCTTGGCCCCTCGCGAGGGTCTTGAGCGTTTGTTGATGAAGACAGGCCATACTGGGCCACTACTGAGCCACACTGCAGGACGCAGGCAGGGAAGTCTGGGGACCCCTATTCCCAGAATGCCGACAGTAGCCCCCAGGCCCAAGGCGTGCTAGGACTTGGCTTAGTAGCGAAGCCAAAGGGCAAGTACGGAGCACCGCGGGCCCCAATAGCCTGCGGCCTTGGTTAACGCATGGCGATTGATTGGACGTGGGCATCTCCGCTGAGGGAGTCCTGGATTAGGGGGTATTTGGACAGCCGGATCATATACTTTGGCCGGACTGATGGACCGTGAAGATACAAGACTCAAGACTTTGTCCCGTGTCCGGATGGGACTCTCCTTTGCGTGGAAGACAAGCTTGGCGATCCGGATATTAGATCTCCTTCTTTGTAACCGACTCTGTGTAAACCCTAGCCCCCTCCGGTGCCTATATAAACTGGAGGGTTTGGTCCGTATAGGACAATCATAATCATCATAGGCTAGCTCCTAGGGTTTAGCCTCTACGATCTCATGGTAGATCAACTCTTGTAATACTCATATCATCAAGATCAATCAAGCAGGAAGTAGGGTTTTACCTCCATCGAGAGGTCCCGAACTTGGGTAAAACATCGTGTCCCTTGCCTCCTGTTACCATTAGCCTTAGACGCACAGATCGGGACCCCCTACCCGAGATCCGCCGGTTTTGACACCGACATTGGTGCTTTCATTGAGAGTTCCTCTCTGTCGTCGCTGCAAGGCTCGATGGCCCGTCTCATTGTCAAGGATAACATCACCTCTGGGGGAGCACTGGCAGTAGGCCAAACTCTCCAACTAGGCGGCTTTGTCATGGCCGCCCAATCGGCTTTCGCGCTGACGATGACCTCTCGGGTCGTCAAAAACAGCCTCCACGTCGATTCGGAACTCCCCGAACAGATGGATCCAATGGAGCTCTCCTCCCTTAATGAGCTCTTGGGTTGCATCGCCGCTTTGGGAGTCGCTACAAACTATGATCGGATTGGGCTTAAACCGATCAAAGTGATATTAAATCCCCACCGGTCACCCACGAGATAGCGGTAGTGGAAGAGCCACACATGGATTATCCCTCTATTTTGAGGACGAACTATGTCTGGATCATCGAGCTCTCTGAGCCGGATACCCGTTTGCGGGAGGACACGACCCAGACCCCGAACTTAGAATCGGGTAACGGGCCAGAAAAATCGGGCAACACCCCGGAGCCCGAGCTGTCAAGCCCGGAAGCTCCTCTGCCCCTGGGCGTTAGATCGGATCAGAATTCAGATTCAACTACACCCACCCACCCAGACTTAAGCCGTCTCTCCCATATCAGACAAGAGCCACAAGAGATAGTACATCGCTACTGGGCCAGATTGTCGCGAGGAGGACGCAATCTCACTTTTTTGCAAAAATTGCACGAGCAAAGGGATCCTTAATGCTATAAGTCACCGTGACATAGTACACTTTGCCGACTTAGCAGCCATAGTACAGAAGTACTATGCGATGGAAAGTACCTGGAAAACCCAAACATACTTTTGGGATAATCCGGCTCTCACTAAACCCTTCCTCCGAGCTAAAAGGGCAAACTCTCGTAAGTTACTCGATCCAATTCCCAGAAAACCAAAGCCCACTCCAGGATGTGCAATCGTATTGGAAGAATGGCTCAATGGGCCATGCAAAATTCACAGCACGCCAAATACTACGCCAACGCATAGCCTTAGAGCATGTTGGATACTCCGGTAGGTAGCAAAAAGCAGGGAGGATCTTCTTGTAAATAAAGCAGAGCAATGTCCCGCCGAAGACAACAATGCGGTATTGACAGTCTTCGAGACTTTCGCCTCAAATAATAGGCGTAAGCGAGCTCATCGAAATCTCGCTAAAATCTGCCACGTGGCAAAAATAAATCTGTGGAACGACACTGCTATAACTTTCAGTGCTAGTGACGAACCTCAATTCCAGAAAGTCCGGGCACCTACCGCTTTGGTCCTTAGCCCAATCATGGACGGCTTTCGGCTGACTAAAGTACTCATGGACGGCGGAAGTGGATTAAACTTGATCTATGAAGAAACACTCAACAAGATGGAAATTGATAAAAGCTGCATTGAGCAAAGCGGCACGACCTTCAGGGGAATCATCCCTAGTCAGGAGGCACGGTGTGCGGGAAAAATCACACTCAATGTGGTATTCGGCACCCCGAAGAATTACAGGTCCGAAGAAATCATATTCCAAGTGTCTCCTTTCAGCAGCGGATACCATGCCCTTTTAGGGCGGGACGCATTCACAAGCTTTCAAGCTATACCCCATTATGGGTACATGAAGCTTAAAATGCCCGGACCCAATGGAATCATCACTCTAGCTAGTGATCCGGACGTCGCACTCCGCACTGAAAATAAAACTGTAGCACTAGCCCTGGAAGCGTTATCTGAAGCCCTAGCGGCCGAAGAACTAACAATGCTACGCGCCATAGTGGACAGGGACAACATGATACTCGACAAACAACCCAAGTCCACCTCATTCTAACCTGTAGACGAGATAGTCAAATTCCAGGTCCATCCAACGGACCCCATAAAGACATCTTCCATCGGGACACAGTTGAGCCCCACAATGGACGCCGCACTACAAGACTTCCTACGCGAGAATTGGGACATTTTCGCCTGGCATCCTTCAAACATGCCGGGCGTCTCATGCAGGCTGGCCGAACACAGCCTCAATATACTGAAAGGATACAAGCCAGTCAAACAGACTCTTAGGCGCTTTTCAGAGCCTAAACGGCAAGCCATGGGAGAAGAGCTAGCCGAGCTACTTGAGGCCAGATTCATCAGAGATATCAAGCATCCGGATTGGCTGGCAAACCTGGTAATGGTACCAAAGAAGGACAAATCCTGGCGCCTATGCGTGGATTTCAAAGTCCTCAACAAGGCTTGCCCCAAGGATCCCTTCCCCCTCCCGCGCATTGACCAAATCATTGATGCCACCGCAGGACACGACTCACTATGTTTCCTCGACGCATACTCCGGATACCATCAAATAATGATGGCAGAGTATGACCAAGCCCCAACGGCCTTCATAATGCCATATGGTCCCTTCCGCTTCAACACTATGCATTTCGGGCTTAAAAATGACGGCGCAACCTATCAACGCATGATTCAAACATGCCTGGAGAAGCAAATCGGCAAAACAGTGGAAGCATATGTGGACGACGTGGTCATAAAAACAAGACACGTCGAAACTTTAATAGATGACTTGAGACTTAGGTTCGACAACCTACGAACATACGACATCAAGCTAAACCCGGAAAAATGTGTTTTTGGCGTACCCTCCAGGAAGTTGCTCGGCTTCATCGTTTCCAATAGAGGAATGGAAGCAAATCCGGCAAAAATCCGAGCTCTGCCATAGTTGGCTATCACAACAGACCTCAAGCATATCCAGAAACTAGCCGGATGTGTGGCTGCCTTAAGCCGCTTTATCTCCCGATTAGGACAAAAGGCACTTCCTCTTTATCGCCTTCTTCGACGCACCAAACACTTCGTGTGGATGGATGCAGCTGCAGCCGAACTGGATGAAATAAAGACCCTATTGGCTAGGAATCCAGTCCTGACAGCGCCAAATATTGGTGAACCTATGCTACTATACATAGTTGCAACACATCAGGTTGTAAGTGCAGTGCTCGTCGTCGAACGAGAAGCAGACGGATACAAGTTCCCACTCCAAAAGCCGGTATATTATGTGTCCACTGTCCTCACTCCATGCAAATCCCGATACCCACACTATCAAAAGATAGCGTACGCGGTCTTCATGGCATCCGGGAAGCTACGACACTACTTTCAAGAGTGTTCGATTACGGTGGCCTCCGAAGTACCACTCAACGACATAATAAACAACCGCGATGCCACGGGATGGATTGCTAAATGGGCCATCGAGCTCCTTCCGTTCGACATAACATACAAACCACGGCGGGCCATTAAGTCACAAGTATTGGCCGACTTCGTCGCCGAATGGACAGAAGCCGAACTCCCTAAAGAGTATGACGCGTACTCTAACTGGATCATGCACTTTGACGGCTCTAAAATGCTGGCCGTATTGGGAGCGGGCGTAGTCTTGACTTCCCCCACCGGAGAGACGGTCCAATACGTACTTCAAATATTATACACAGACTCCAACAACGCAACCGAATACGAGGCTCTGTTGCATGGTCTTCGGATGGCAATCTCTATGGGCATTCAACGCCTGGAGGTGCGCAGGGATTCAAACCTCGCAATATCACAAATAAACAGAGACTTTGATGCCAAGGATCCGAAAATGGCGTCCTACTGTAATGCCGTCCTCAAAATTTCAGCTCAGTTCGAGGGGCTCGAATTCCACCATGTGGCTCGAGAAAACAATCAAGCGGCGGATATCCTCGCCCACATCGGTGCTAAACGCGACCCTGTCCCACCCAATATATTCTTGGAAAGGTGTTCAAGCCATCCGTGGTATGGGAAGGGGAGTCCGGCAACACTAGCCCGGCTCCGAATACAACCCCAGATTCCGAACCATCTGATGTAATCGGGGGCTCTGCCACCGAAATTACACCTTCGGCCCACAAAATCATGGTTATAATCGCCTCGTGGACCGAGCCTTTCTTGGCCTACCTAAATAGGCAGGAGCTCCCTGAGGACCAAAATGAAGCACATTGTATTGTGCAGCGTTCAAAGGCCTACAAAGTCCATGAGGGAGAACTCTATAAGAAAAGTGCAACCGGAGTGCTCCAAAGATGCATCTCCGAAGATGAAGGGCGGCAGCTCTTGGGTGAAATCCATGCCGGACTCGGCGGGCACCACGCTGCTGCTCGGGCACTTGTCAGCAAGGCCTTTCGTATAGGTTTTTATTGGCCGATAGCCCAAGCAGATGCACATGACCTTGTCCAACACTGCGTCGGTTGCCAGCTCTTTGCGAATCAAAGCCATATGCCCCCTACCACTCTCCAAACAATCCCCATTACTTGGCCCTTCGCGGTCTGGGGGCTAGATATGGTCGGACCTCTTAAAGGGGGAGGCCATAAGAAAAAAAATACTTATTGGTCATGGTGGACAAGTTCACCAAATGGATAGAAAGCCAAACCAGTTAAAACGACCGAATCCGGACCAGTGATAGACTTCATATCAGGGGTTGTACACCGTTACGGCGTCCCCCACAGCATCATCACTGACAATGGCTCAAACTTCACAGCCTATGAAGTGAAAACTTGGTGCGGGAACATGGGCATTAAGCTGGATTACGCCCCCGTCTACCATCCCCAAACAAACGGCCAGGTCGAACATGCAAATGGTCTCATTATGAGTGGCATCAAATCCAGACTAGTGCGGTCCTTGACAGAATCGGACACGCACTGGGTCGAGGAGCTTGACTCCGTACTCTGGGGGCTGCGGACCACGCCGAATCGCACCACCGGATACACACCATTTTTTATGGTGTACGGCACAGAAGCAGTACTACCCTGCGACATAATACACGACTCCCCTCGCGTGCGCCTGTACAAAGAGAAGGAAGCTGAGTTACATCGACAGGACAACTTAGATGACCTGGAGGAGGAGCGTGACATCGCCAAAGCCCGTTCCGCATTCTATCAGCAGCATGCTCGACGGTATCAAAGCAGAGAAGTGTGGGCCAAAACTTATAATGTTGGCGAACTCGTTCTACGCCTACCGGAGAAGAAGAAGGACAAGCTCAAACCTAAGTGGGAGGGTCCCTTCATTATTGATAAAGTTCTCACCGGAGGAGCGTACCACCCGCGTAACGCATCCGATAACAGACTCAAGCCGAACCCATGGAACGCGGCCAGACTCCGGAGATTCTACTCCTAGTGCCGAACTCAGTGTTCGTCTCCTTACCCCCGCCCCTTTTAATTATGTTCCTCCCCTTTTTTTCCTTTCTCGCCTTTTTCCTTCTTCACACAAAGTATCCAATATAGTACGGATGCTCGGATCACTCCGGCCGCACCATGTGTGTAAACCATACCTGGGGCTTCCTATACGGAAGCTAAATATAATTACCTTCATGGCGTCTTGCCTATCACATATGCGTTCTTTTTCCATATGTGCCTTTTCTTCACCAATATATGCATCGATATGACTTAAGATGTGGCCATGCTGGGTTACCTGGCTCTTGTGTTTATGCCCTATGTTCCCGTTAATTCAGCTAGGGCATAAGGGGAGCACCTCTGCGATTGTTACTGCCGGTTCAGCCGGATGTGTACCTCAGACTGGGTGAAGCCGAAAGCTAGCGTTCTTAAGCCGAAAGCTAGCTCCTAGGGTTTAGCCTCTACGATCTCGTGGTAGATCAACTCTTGTAATACTCATATCATCAAGATCAATCAAGCAGGAAGTAGGGTTTTACCTCCATTGAGAGGGCCCGAACCTGGGTAAAATATCGTGTTCCTTGCCTCCTATTACCATTAGCCTTAGACGCACAGATCGGGACCCCCTACCCGAGATCCACCGGTTTTGACACTGACATCCGCTTCCCCGCGCTGCCTCGGCAACTGCCCGATTTGACGAGTCCCTGCTACATGCAAAAAGAGTCATCATTACCTGTGATCGTGGGCGCCGACGGTTGGCCTCCCTTGGGCTATAAATGGGGAGGGGCGAAAGCCCCCGTTGCACATCTCCCGTAGCCCCGCCTGCTTCTTCTCCCTCCTCGCTCCGGTTGCTTGCAGCGTCCCATGGCGCCAGCGAAGAGGTTCTCAGCCACGGAGAAGAGGAAGGCTCGCCAGGAAGGGCCTGGCTCCCCCCCGCCCAAGCGCAGCCGCGGCCATCCCTGCAAGCATCCCGCGACTCCCGTCGCGGCTTCTCGTGGTCGCGATGGTGGCCCTTCATGTGGTGGCGGCCACCCGTATCGAGGCAGCCCAGTCGGTGGTGGAAGGCATGCTGTGGTTGCGCAGCCTCCTTGGCCGCGCTTCCATTCAGCAGAGGTGCTGCTGGAGTTTGTGGTGTGGTCGGACAACCCACCGGCAACTGGCTCCAGCTCCCTCGCTTCTTCGTCGGCGAACTGTCGGCTGCTGGCCCCGGTGGGCTCTAGCTGCAGGCGGACGGCTGCTGCAGCAGGGCCTCCTAGGTTGCGATGGAGATCTCCATCGCTGGGAACGTGGCCCTGGCCCAAGGTTGGCAGACGTTTGCCCGCGCGCGTGGCCTGGGCAGGCGGTGCAGCCTCCACTTCAAAGTACGATGGCGACACGACCCTCTACGTGAGGGTGTTCAGAGAAGATGGCCGCCGTGTCGGGTGCTGCCCTGAAGACGATGGCGGTGATGAGGTGCTTGGCCTTGGCGACGACTGTGACGAGGGCGAAGGCGAACCCGCTCCTGGCGGCGACCGCAGCTCACCGATCTTCAGTGGCTCTTCCTCTGGTGACAGCTCCTCCAGTGGTGGCTGCTATCAGCCACCACGCCGCCGCGCCCGCTTCGAGGGTGTTAGCGGGTCGTCCCGTCGCCGCGCCCCGGTGAAGCGCGAGGCGGAGTCTGATTAAGCTCGGGAGGACGATGCGGATCCCTCCTCATGAGCTGTCGCAAGGCGCACGCCGTTTTTATTTTGTTTTTCTCCTTTTCCTGCATTGAGAGAGAAAAGTATGGAGCCCCGTGGGGGCATGCAACAAACTATGATCCTCTAATTATCGTGCTACATTTATTGTCCCCATGCTATGTCGTGGTGTCATGGTTATGTGCCTGTGTGTAGGAACTACTTAGCTTGGGATGTCTGCAGTAGTTTTCGCCTTGTGAGGTACCTGCTCGAGGCCTCGCAGGGCGCCTTAAGAGCTGCAAAGATCAGTTAGGAGAATCGTTTCCGAACCTTGGTCGCGAGGGTTGCCAGCTTAGGCCTGGTGCTTCGTGTCGCGATGCCCAAGGGGTACGGACCGGGAGGGGTGCTCCCGCTGTGAACTTGAACGAGAGGGCCTCGCAAAAACCAGGAAAAGAAGGGCTCACGAGGGCGCCGTGCAGCCCCCTCACGAGGCTTGCGAGAGAGAGAGCGAGCCAGACAAAAGCCAAAAATAGAGAACAGGGGCAGAAGATGGCAAACAACACTAGAAGCAACTTCAATAAAGGTTCAAACAAGGGAGAGCAAGCTGGCTGCGGAAAGCAAATGAAAAGCCGTGTCTGGCACCTAGTCTAGTCTTCGACGTCTTCTCGCCAGCACGGAGCTAAGTGCTGCCACTGGGCATGGGCGGGGGCCCCCGAGGCCCGAGGGAGGCAATCCAGAGACTCCGGGGCATGTACAGCCCCAACTCATTATTACGTGAGAGCGTCACGGGCGGTGAGCTTAACAGACACTGGGCCTTCTTCACAGGCACCGGGCCTTTCTTCGGGCGGCGATCTTCACAGGCACCGGGCCTTTCTTCACAGGCATCGGACCTTTCTTTGAGCGGCGAGCTTCATAGGCACTGGGCCTTCTTCACAGGCACCGGGCTTTCTTCAAGGGTAGAACCTCCGGAGGTGCTAAATGTTCCAAGCGTTTGGGATGGGCACCCCTTCCTGAGTCTCCAAGCGCGCGGCGCCAGGCCTGGAAACATGGACAACCTTGAACGGGCCCTCCCACAGGGGCGAGAGGTTATGCAGCCCTTCCCTGAAGAGCACCCGCCTGAGCACGAGGTCACCTACCTCAAGAGTCCTGGGGCAGATGTTGCGGCAATGATACCGCCGCAGCGCCTGCTGGTATCTTGCTACTCGTACTGCGGCTTCTCGACGGCGCCCCTCCCCCAGCACGAGGTCCGTCCCCCGCATGGCGTCCTGTTGTGCTCCATCAAACGCTAGGACCCAAGCGGAGCGATGCTTGACCTCACGAGGGAGGACCGCCTCTTCTCCGTAGACGAGGAAGAACGGGGTCTTGCCAGTCAACTTGGTGGCGGTAGTGCGGATGGACCACAGCACGGACTGGAGCTCGTTGTACCAGCCCCTGCTATAGGTCTCCAGCTTCTTTTTGAAGGTCCTGGTTTTGAGGCCCTTCAGGACCTCTGCGTTGGTGTGTTCGGCCTAGCCGTTACTCCGGGGGTGTGCCATCAAAGCGTAGCATATTTGCGTTCCAAGGTTAGCGCAATATGTTTTGAAGAGATTGTTGGTGAACTGCGAACCGTTGTCGGTGATCATGCGATTAGGGACCCCAAATCGGCTCATGAGGCCCTTGATGAACTTGACTGCAGAACCAGCTGGGATGATGTGGACGGCTTCCACCTCTGCCCACATGGTGAACTTGTCAATGGTGACGTAGAGATAGCAGTAGCCCCCAGGTGATCGAGGAAACGGGCCCAAGATATCCAGCCCCCAGACCACGAACGGCCACGAGAGTGGGATGGTCTACAGGCCCTGAGCTGGCTGATGGATCTGCTTGGCATGGAAGTGGCAGGCTTCGTAGGCCTTCACTAGCTCGATTGCGTCATTGAGTGTCATAGGCTAGTAGAACCCGCTGCGAAACGCCTTGCCGACGAGGGTCCGTGATGACGAGTGGTGTCCACAGTCTCCATCGTGTATGTCAGCCAGCAACTCCTTCCCCTGTTCCCTGGAGATGCAATGCAGGGAAACATCATTTGGCCGCTTTCGGTAGAGCTCTCCATCTTGGATGCAGTAGGCCGTGGCCTGCCGGGCCACGCATTTCGCGTCCTCCTCTTTCTCTGGTAGCGTCCCTTGCATCAGGTAGTCCTCGAATTCTATAGTCCAGCATCCCTCCCGAGGCTCCAGCGCCAGGATCAAGTGTGCTCCCAAGGTCGGGCCACAGGCCGGGGCTCCTGTGGCAGGTGGCTGAGCGAGTTCCTCCCGAGGGGGTGCTGTGCTTGACAGTGACGGTGCCGCTGATGGCTTGAAGAGCCGTTCCTCGAACATGCCAGGCTCCTGAGGCAGCCACCTGGATGCCCTCCTGGCGATGTCATCAGCCTCTTGGTTGGTGCTGCGGGGCACATGCTGCAACTTCAACCCCCAAAACTATTTTTCCATCCTGGGCACCTCCGCAAGATACGCTTCCATGTGCTCGTCCTTTGGCTCGTACACCTTGTTGGAGAAGTTGACGAGGAGTTGCGAATCGCCCTTGATGACAAGGCGCTTCACCCTCAGTGCTGCTGCAGATTTCAAGCCTGCTATGAGGCCCTCGTATTCTGATATGTTGTTGGAGACCTTCTCACCCTGCTAGAAACAAAGCTGCAAGGCGTAATAGACACTACAAAAAAATACACTTCCGTGATGATACGTGTTTGTCAAAGTAGGTCGCGTTTTTTGCCATGCATGTACATCCATGACAAATTTATGACAGAATCAAGATAGTCATACATGTGTTGTCGTAGAAGTGTTCCATGACATTACCAAAATTATCATCACCGAAGTGTCCACTTCCATGACGATAAATCGCGCGTCACAGAAGTGCTTTCGTCAAGGGTGACCGACACGTGGCATCCACCGTAACGGAATGCCGTTAAGCTATCGGGTCAGGTTTTGGATCCGATAACCCATTAACAGCCTCGACCAATGGGGATTTTCCACGTGTAAAATCATCATTGGCTGGAGGAAACATGTGTCGGCTCACCGTTGGGACAGATGTCATCCACTCATTGGACAGAAGGCGCCTATGATACGTCAACACGTGGCACGGCCCAACAAAGGCCCATTCCTGTGAAAAGGCCGGCCCGTTTGACTTGGTCAAAAGGTGGCGGGCCGGCCCATGTAAAACCTGTTAACGGCCTGTTCGCTTATAGCCCATTTACAGCCCGCTAACCCAAGGCCCGTTACGCCCTACCCGAATTAGGCCCAGTAGCATCATCTGGGCCACCCAATATGATTCCAGCCCGTTTTCACTTCTGGGCCATGTATGGCCCATGACGTCTTTCGGGCCATATGAGGCCCTATGTAACTCTTGGCCTATTAACGACCCATGGTGAAACTGGCCCGTAATGAACAATGTTTTACTTTACACCCATTAATGGCCCATGGTGAAACTGGCCTATAATGAACAGTGTATCGCTTTATACCCATTAAGGGCCCGTTATTCCATTGGGCCGTTTCCAGCCCATGTTATCTTTCGGCCTTCTCAGAGCCCATTTATTCTTGGGCTCATTTCCAGCATTCGTTTACTTACGGCCCGTTACTGTTCATTTTCTGCTTATGGGCCAAAATCAGCCCGTGGTTACACTCGGCCCATTTGTGGTCCGTTAACATGTTGGGCCATTTTCATAGCATCATGAAATACGACCTATTAACAATGGCCCGTTATGGTCGGCCCATGAACGGACGATTCCAACTCTAGCCCGTTTACGGCCATAATGCGGCCTGTTATTGGCCCATGTTTGGCCAATCGATCATACTGCCCGTATAAGTGTTGGAAATATGCCCTAGAGGCAATAATAAATTAGTTATTATTATTATATTTCCTTGTTCATGATAATCGTTTATTATCCATGCTATAATTGTATTGATAGGAAACTCAGATACATGTGTGGATACGTAGACAACACCATGTCCCTAGTAAGCCTCTGATTGACTAGCTCGTTGATCAATAGATGGTTATGGTTTCCTGACCATGGACATTGGATGTCGTTGATAACGGGATCACATCATTAGGAGAATGATGTGATGGACAAGACCCAATCCTAAGCCTAGCACAAAGATCATAGTTCGTATGCTAAAGCTTTTCTAATGTCAAGTATCATTTCCTTAGACCATGAGATTGTGCAACTCCCGGATACCGTAGGAATGCTTTGGGTGCACCAAACGTCACAACGTAACTGGGTGGCTATAAAGGTGCACTACAGGTATCTCCGAAAGTGTCTGTTGGGTTGGCACGAATCGAGACTGGGATTTGTCACTCCGGTTGACGGAAAGGTATCTCTGGGCCCACTCGGTAGGAGATCATCATAATGTGCACAATGTGACCAAGGGGTTGATCACGGGATGATGTGTTACGGAACGAGTAAAGAGACTTGCCGGTAACGAGATTGAACAAGGTATCGGCATACCGACGATCGAATCTTGGGCAAGTACAATACCGCTAGACAAAGGGAATTGTATACGGGATTGCTTGAATCCTTGACATCGTGGTTCATCCGATGAGATCATCGTGGAACATGTGGGAGCCAACATGGGTATCCAGATCCCGCTATTGGTTATTGGCTAGAGAGCTGTCTCGGTCAGGTCTGCATGATTCCCGAACCCGTAGGGTCTACACACTTAAGGTTCGGTGACGCTAGAGTTGTTATGGGAATTGGTGTGCAGTTACCGAATGTTGTTCGGAGTCCCGGATGAGATCCTGGATGTCACGACGAGTTCCGGAATGGTCCGGAGGTAAAGATTTATATATGGGAAGTCCTATTTTGGCCACCAGAAAATGTTCGGGATTTTTCGGTATTGTACCGGGAAGGTTCTAGAAGGTTCCGGAGTGGGCCCACCAGCATGGGGGGACCCACATGAACGTGGGTAGTGGGGTAAAGGCCCCAAACCCTTGGTCAAGGCACACCAAGACCCCCCTTAGAAGGAATAAGATCATATCCCGAAGGGATAAGATCAAGATCCCTAAAAAGGGGGGATAACAATCGGTGGGGAAGGAAATGATGGGATTTCTTTCCTCCCACCTTTGCCAACGCACCAATGGACTTGTAGGGCAAGAAACCAGCCCCCTCCACCCCTATATATAGTGGGGAGGTGCATGGGAGCTTCACCCTTGCCCCTGGCGCAGCCCTCTCCCTCCCCAACACCTCCTCCTCCGTAGTAGTGCTTGGCGAAGCCCTGCCGAAGAACTGCAAGCTCCACCACCACGCCATCGTGCTGCCGGAGCTCTCCCTCAACTTCTCCTCTCCCCTTTCTAGATCAAGAAGGAGGAGACGTCCCTGGGCTGTACGTGTGTTGAACGCGGAGGTGCCGTCCGTTCGGCACTAGGATCTCCGGTGATTTGGATCACGATGAGTACGACTCCTTCAACCCTGTTCTCTTGAACGCTTCCGCTTAGCGATCTACAAGGGTATGTAGATGCACTCCCCTCTCTCTCGTTGCTAGTTTCTCCATAGATAGATCTTGGTGACTCGTAGGAAAATTTTGAATTTCTGCTACGTTCCCCAACAGTGGCATCATGAGCTAGGTCTATTGCGTAGATTCTTTGCACGAGTAGAACACAAAGTAGTTGTGGGCGTTGATTTTGTTCAATATGCTTACCGTTACTAGTCCAATCTTGTTTCGACGGTATTGTGGGATGAAGCGGCCCGGACCAACCTTACACGTACACTTACGTGAGATAGGTTCCACCGACTGACATGCACTTGTTGCATAAGGTGGCTAGCGGGTGCCAGTCTCTCCCACTTTAGTTGGATCGGATTTGATGAAAAGGGTCCTTATGAAGGGTAAATAGCAATTGACATATCACGTTGTAGTTTTTGCGTAGGTAAGAAATGTTCTTGCTAGAAACCCATAGCAGCCACGTAAAACATGCAAACAACAATTAGAGGACGTCTAACTTGTTTTTGCAGGGTATGCTATGTGATGTGATATGGACAAAAGAATGTGATGAATGATATGTGATGTATGAGATTGATCATGTTCTTGTAATAGGAATCACGACTTGCATGTCGATGAGTATGACAACCGGTAGGAGCCATAGGAGTTGTCTTAATTTATTGTATGACCTACATGTCATTGAACAACGCCATGTCATTACTTTACTTTATTGCTAACTGGTAGCCATAGTAGTAGAAGTAATGAGTTGGGAGACAACTTCATGGAGACACGATGATGGAGATCATGATGATGGAGATCATGGTGTCATGCCGGTGACGATGATGATCATGGAGCCCCGAAGATGGAGATCAAAAGGAGCAAAATGATATTGGCCATATCATGTCACTTTTTGATTGCATGTGATGTTTATCATGTTTATGCATCTTATTTGCTTAGAACGACGGTAGTAAATAAGATGATCCCTCATTAAAATTTCAAGAAAGTGTTCCCCCTAACTGTGCACCGTTGCGAAAGTTCATCGTTTCGAAGCACCACGTGATGATCGGGTGTGATAGATTCTAACGTTCACATACAACGGGTGTAAGCCAGATTTACACACGCGAAACACTTAGGTTGACTTGACGAGCCTAGCTTGTACAGACATGGCCTCGGAACACAAGAGACCGAAAGGTCGAGCATGAGTCGAATAGTAGATACGATCAACATGAAGATGTTCACCGATGATGACTAGTCCGTCTCACGTGATGATCGGACACGGCCTAGTTGACTCGGATCATGTAATCACTTAGATGACTAGAGGGATGTCTATCTGAGTGGGAGTTCATTAGATGAACTTAATTATCCTGAACATAGTCAAAAGCCCTTTGCAAAATATGTCATAGCTCGCGCTTTAGTTCTACTGTTTTAGATATGTTCCTAGAGAAAATATAGTTGAAAGTTGACAGTAGCGATTATGCGATCAGTAGAAAGCTTATGTCCTTAATGCATCGCTTAGTTTGCAGAACCCCAAATGTCGTCTATGGATGTTACGAACATCAGACATACACGTTTTGATAACTACGTGATAGTTCAGTTAAACGGTTTAGAGTTGAGGCACCAAAGACGTTTTTCGAAACGTCGTGGAACATATGAGATGTTTCGAGGGCTGAAATTGGGATTTCAGGCTCGTGCCCACGTCAAGAGGTATAAGACCTCCGACGATTTTCTTAGCCTGCAAACTAAGGGAGAAAAGCTCAATTGTTGAGGTTGTGCTCAGATTGTCTGAGTGCAACAATCACTTGAATCGAGTGGGAGTTGATCTTCCAGATGAGATAGTGATGTTTCTCCAAAGTCATTGCCACCAAGCTGCTAGAACTTCGTGATGAACTATAACATATCAGGGATAGATATGATGATCCTTGAGGTATTCACGATGTTTGACACCGCGAAAGTAGAAATCAAGAAGGAGCATCAATTGTTGATGGTTGGTGAAACCACTAGTTTCAAGAAGGGCAAGGGCAAGAAGGGATACTTCATGAAACGGCAAATCAGCTGCTGCTCCAGTGAAGAAACCCAAGGTTGAACCTAAACCCTAGACTAAGTGCTTCTGTAATAAGGGGAACAGCCACTAGAGCAGGATTACCCTAGATACTTGGTAGATAAGAAGGCTGGCAAGGTCGATAGAAGTATATTGGAGATACATTATGTTAATGTGTACTTTACTAGTACTCCAAGTAGCACCAAGGTATTAGATACCGGTTCGGTTGCTAAGTGTTAGTAACTCGAAATAAAAGCTACAAAATAAACGGAGACTAGCTAAAGGTGAGCTGACGATATGTGTTGGAAGTGTTTCCAAGGTTGATGTGATCAAGCATCGCACGCTCCCTCTACCATCGAGATTGGTGTTAAAATAATTGTTACTTGGTGTTTGCGTTGAGCATAGACATGATTGGATTATGTCTATCGCAATACGGTTATTCATTTAAGGAGAATAATGGGTACTCTATTTACTTGAATAATACCTTCAATGGTATTGCACCTAAAAGGAATGGTTTATTGAATCTCGATCGTAGTGATACACATTTTCATGCCAAAAGATATAAGATAGTAATGATAGTACCACTTACTTGTGGCACCGCCATGTAAGTCATATTGGTGTAAAACGCATGAAGAAGATCCATGTTGATGGATCTTTGGACTCACTCGTTTTTGAAAAGTTTGAGACATGCGAGCCATGTCTATTGGTGTATACGCATGAAGAAACTCCATGCAGATGGATCGTTTGGACTCACTTGATTTTGAATCGCTTGAGAAATGCAAATCATACCACATGGGCAAGATGACTGAAAAGCCTCGTTTTCAGTAAAATGGAACAAGATAGCAACTTGTTGGAAGTAACACATTTTGATGTGTGCAGTCCAATGAGTGCTGACGCATGCAGTGAATATCGTTATGTTCTTACTTCACGGATGATTTAAGTAGATACTGAGTATATTTACTTGATGAAACACAAGTCTGAATTATTGAATGGTTCAAGTAATTTCAGAGTGAAGTTGAAGATCATCGTGACAAGAGGATAAAATGTCTATGATATGATCATAGAGATGAGTATCTGAGTTACGAGCTTTGGCACGCAATTAAGACATTGTGGAAATTGTTTCACAATTAATACCGCCTGGAACACCATAATGTGATGGTGTGTCCGAACATCATATTTGCACCCTATTGGATATAGTGTGTACCATGATGTATCTTATCGAATTACCACTATCGTTCATGGGTTAGGCATTAGAGACAAACACACTCACTTTAATAGGGAACCACGTAATTCCGTTGAGACGACACCGTTTGAACTATGGTTTGGAGAAATCTAAGTTGTCGTTTCTTAAAAGTTTGGGGTTGCGACGCTTATGTGAAAAAGTTTTAGGTTGATGAGCTCGAACCCAAAGCGGATAAAAAAATGCATCTTCATAGGACACCCAAAACAGTTGGGTATACCTCCTATCTCAGATCCGGAAGCAAAAGTAATTGTTTCTAGAAACGGGTCCTTTCTCGAGGAAAAGTTTCTCTCGAAAGAACTGAGTGGGAGGATGGTGGAGACTTGATGAGGTTATTGAACCATCACTTCAACCAGTGTGTAGCAGGGCACAGGAAGTTGTTCATGTGGCAGCTACACCAATTGAAGTGGAAGTTGATGATAGTAATCATGAAGCTTCGGATCAAGTCACTACCGGACCTCGTAGGTCGACAAGGATGCGTACTACTTCAAAGTGGTACGCAATCCTGTCTTAGAGGTCATGTTGCTAGACAACAATGAACCTACGAGCTATGGAGAAGCGATTGTGGGCCTGGATTCCGACGAATGGCTCGAGGCCATAAAATCCGAGAGATGATCCATGACTTTGGAAGAAATACTTGATGGTCGTAAGGCCGTTGGGTAAAGATGGATTTTAAAAGGAAGACAGACAATGATGGTAAGTATCACCATTAAGAAAGCTCGACTTGTCGCTAAAGATGTTTTCTGACAAGTTCAAGGAGTTGACTACGGTGAGGCTTTCTTACTTGTAGGGATGCTAAGAGACTGTTGGAATTGGATTAGCAATTACTGCATTATTTATGAAATCTTGCATATAGAATGTCAAAACATTGTTTCCTTGACAGTTTTCTTGAGGAAAGGTTGTATGTGATACAACCAGAAGGTTTTTGACAATCCTGAAAGATGCTAACAAGTATGCAAAGCTCCAGCAATCCTTCTAAGGACTGGAGTAAGCATCTCGGAGTTGGAATATACGCTTTGATGAGATGATCAAAGATTTTGGGTCTATACAAAGTTTATGAAAAACTTGTATTTACAAAGAAGTGAGTGGGAGTACTATAGAATTTCTGATGAGTATATGTTGTTGACATATTATTGATCAGAAATGATGTAGAATTTCTAGAAAGCATATAGGGTTGTTTGAATAGTGTTTTTCAATGGAAAACCTGGATTAGGCTACTTGAACAATAAGCATCAAGATCTATAAGATAGATCAAAATGTTTAATAATATTTTCAAATGAGAACATACCTTGACATAATCTTGAAGGTGTTCAAGATGGATCAGTCAAAGAAGGAGTTCTTGCCTGAGTTGTAAGGTATGAAGTTAAGAGTTAAAGCTCGACCACGGCAGAAGAGAGAGAAAGGACGAAAGTCGTCCCCTATGCTTCAGATGTAGGCTCTATAGTATGCTATGCTGTGTACCGCACCAGAAGTGTGCCTTGCCATGAATCAGTCAAGGGGTACAAGAATGATCCAGGAATGGGGATCATTGGACAGCGGTCAAAAATTGTCCTTAGAGTAAATAAAGGACATGTTTCTCAATTATGGAGGTGATAAAGAGTTCGGCGTAAAGGGTTACGTTGATGCAAGCTTTAACACCTATCCGAATGACTCTGAGTAGCAAACCGGATACATATAGTGGAGCAACCATTTGGATTAGCTCCAAGTGGAGCGTGGAAGCAGCATATACAATATGACATAGAGAATTGCGAAATACATACGGATCTGAATGTTGCGGACCCGTTGACTAAAACCTCTCTCACTAGCAAAACATGATCAAACCCCAGAACTCATTGAGTCTTAATCACATGGTGATGTGAACTAGTTTAGTGACACTAGTAAACTCTTTGGATGTTGGTCACATGGTGATGTGACCTATCAGTGTTAATCACATGGCGATGTGAACTAGATTATTGACTCTAGTGCAAGTGGGAGACTGTTGGAATATGCCCTAGAGGCAATAATAAATTAGTTATTATTATTATATTTCCTTGTTCATGATAATCGTTTATTATCCATGCTATAATTGTATTGATAGGAAACTCAGATACATGTGTGGATACATAGACAACACCATGTCCCTAGTAAGCCTCTGATTGACTAGCTCGTTGATCAATAGATGGTTACGGTTTCCTGACCATGGACATTGGATGTCGTTGATAACAGGATCACATCATTAGGAGAATGATGTGATGGACAAGACCCAATCCTAAGCCTAGCACAAAGATCGTAGTTCGTATGTTAAAGCTTTTCTAATGTCAAGTATCATTTCCTTAGACCATGAGATTGTGCAACTCCCGGATACCGTAGGAATGCTTTGGTTGCACCAAACGTCACAACGTAACTGGGTGGCTATAAAGGTGCACTACAGGTATCTCCGAAAGTGTCTGTTGGGTTGGCACGAATCGAGACTGGGATTTGTCACTCCGGTTGACGGAAAGGTATCTCTGGGCCCACTCGGTAGGAGATCATCATAATGTGCACAATGTGACCAAGGGGTTGATCACGGGATGATGTGTTACGGAACGAGTAAAGAGACTTGCCGGTAACGAGATTGAACAAGGTATCGGCATACCGACGATCGAATCTCGGGCAAGTACAATACCGCTAGACAAAGGGAATTGTATACGGGATTGCTTGAATCCTTGACATCGTGGTTCATCCGATGAGATCATCATGGAACATGTGGGAGCCAACATGGGTATCCAGATCCTGCTGTTGGTTATTGGCCAGAGAGCTTTCTCGGTCATGTCTGCATGATTCCCGAACCCGTAGGGTCTACACACTTAAGGTTCAGTGACGCTAGAGTTGTTATGGGAATTGGTGTGCAGTTACCGAATGTTGTTCGGAGTCCCGGATGAGATCCCGGACGTCACGAGGAGTTCCGGAATGGTCCGGAGGTAAAGTTTTATATATGGGAAGTCCTATTTTGGCCACCGGAAAATGTTCGGGATTTTTCGGTATTGTACCGAGAAGGTTCTAGAAGGTTCCGGAGTGGGGCCCACCAGCATGGGGGGACCCACATGAACATGGGTAGTGGGGTAAAGGCCCCACACCCTTGGTCAAGGCGCACCAAGATCCCCCCCTTAGAGGGAATAAGATCATATCCCGAATGGATAAGATGAAGATCCCTAAAAAGGGGGGATAACAATCGGTGGGGAAGGAAATGATGGGATTTCTTTCCTCCCACCTTTGCCAATGCCCCAATGGACTTGGAGGGCAAGAAACCAGCCCCCTCCACCCCTATATATAGTGGGGAGGTGCATAGGAGCTTCACCCTTGCCCCTGGCGCAGCCCTCTCCCTCCCCAACACCTCCTCCTCCGTAGTAGTGCTTGGCGAAGCCCTGCCGGAGAACTGCAAGCTCCACCACCACGCCATCATGCTGCCGGAGCTCTCCCTCAACTTCTCCTCTCCCCTTGCTGGATCAAGAAGGAGGAGACGTCCCCGGGCTGTACGTGTGTCGAACGCGGAGGTGCCATCCGTTCGGCACTAGGATCTCCGGTGATTTGGATCACGATGAGTATAGCTCCTTCAACCCCGTTCTCTTGAATGCTTCCGCTTAGCGATCTACAAGGGTATGTAGATGCACTCCCCTCTCTCTCGTTGCTAGTTTCTCCATAGATAGATCTTGGTGACTCATAGGAAAATTTTGAATTTCTGCTACGGTCCCCAACAATAAGGCCCATTGATGATATGACTCATAGAAGGCCCATTGTTTCTATGGCCCGTAGGAGGCCCACTGTTTCTACGGCCCGTAGAAGGCCCACTGTTTCTACGGCCCGTAGAAGGCCCACTGTTTCTACGGCCCGTAGGAGGCCCAGTGTCACTACAGTAAATATTAGCCCATGGTTATTGTGGCCTAGTTTTAAAAAATAGGTTATTGCAGCCACTAGCAAACCGCGGAAAAAGAACTGCAATGACTACAAGCAAACAAATAAACAAGACAACAAGGAAATAAATAAGCAAGCAACTTACGCTAGGCTATCACGACTATCACACATATTACATCCACTGGGCATCAAAGTTTTCCACCAGTGCAAATAAACGCGCCAACAAAAGAATATACAAAACTGAGAGCACTTCAGAAGGCACTAGGCCTGCCAGGTCGGGCCCCCCAAACAGCTGAAGAAGCTGAGTAGACCTCAGTTGTGTCAAGGATAGATGCATCAACACTAGATTTAAGGCATGATGGTGCGCACGGCAGTCCTCTGACATCTTCATTGCATCTTTGACTTTAGGTCGGAGATGAGCTGAAGCAAGCCTTTCTGCTTTAAGTTGAGACTGAAGAAGTTGAACTGATTGAGGCAGCGACTGCATAGAGGTTGTCTCACACCTGCTGGTGAGTAGCTTCAACTCACTTTCTTCATCAAGACAGGACCTTGGGGTCATCTCGCTGTCCCCAAGATGGTTTGGCTCACTATCTTCCCTAAAGTTCTGCCTGGCGTAAGAGATACGACTCTGAAAGATAAACAAGGAGACACGTAACAGGTTTCACAATTATATAAGCCAATAAATGGATCTGTTCTGCATAAGGAACATGTTTTTACAACTACAATTTGAAACTGGTAGTTGTTGCAAACATCCAATTAGATGTAAACAGCAAAGCAAACAACAGTGGAGGCAATGATGCCTATACAAATCTATACTAGAACAAAGTTTGAAGGCTTGAGAAGGATGAACTTACATTACATGTTAACACGGGCTGGACAAAGCCCTTCTCCATGTTGATGGAAGGATAATTCAATAAATTCCCCAAAGAAAATTCTTTATAAGCGTTGCCATTATTATACATGTTGCAAAGAGTAAATATAGATCAAATAATATTGGAAGAAACAGAGGATAATGAAGCTCAGGTGCAGACTGATGATACATAATCAAATTGCAATTAATTAAGTACAACGTTACAAGGCAAAAGGGAGAGAGGTACTGACAAGAGCAATGCAGATCCCATTATTGTTTTGAGATCGTATGATCCTTTGAGCAAGGAGATTCATCTGAAATTAGTTTTCATACAAGAGAGAAGGTAAGGCACAAGCAACAATTTAGGAGTTCAAATTTTGAATTGATATCATAGACAGTACCTGATGCTAGGCTCCCAGCAGTTCTAATAGGGGTTTGGCCACTGGAGTAGGGGTAAAGTGTGGTACAGTTGGGCCTGTGTTTTCTGTGGCTGCTGATCTATCTGATTTAACAGGTACCACTACCTTTTCCAAATACCTAGTTTGTACTCCTTGAGGATCTGCACTCACCCTCTTCCTTTTGGACATCTATCACGAAAGAACAACATTTGACTGAAAAAACATAGTGTGACGACACATGGAATAGGTACAGAAAATGGATAGTTATGGCATATACTCATATATGATGCTTAAACTAAGCAGATGGTGTAACAAAGTAGAAGAAATGCAAGAGGTCAGATGCAAAATATGTGCGACCAATACAACTTTGCAAAGTTAGAGCAAGCACCTTGATGGGTGAATAAGATAGGCCATCCTCCACCATGCCAAGTTTGTTAGCCAGTGGATCGTTCTGCAATATTCCTCTCGTGCGCCCATTATCATGTTCATTTTGATAATGTTCAATATCTGACATGCATGAAAACATAAAAACAAGTGAGATTTTCTTTGTAATGCAGCAGTAATTCTAATCCAATACTGCCTCCCTGTAAACCCCTTTGTGCTATCTCTGCAATTCTTTTAAAAGATGCCATGCATGCTGTAATTTGTTGTGTGCATTAATAAATGTGGCCTACTACTCAAAATATGAGAGCTCCAGAAGTGATGACACTTCGCAGATGATAGCTTCAACATATAGTAAAGAAGAACAAGTCGACCTGACCTGACAGATTCAAAATATACTAAGGGAGAACAACTTGACCTGACCAGTCGACCGCAAGAGAAGAGTATCATCTTAAAGAACAGCAGAAGAGCAAGCAAATTGAAGATATTACAAGTGTTTCAATACAATGTCGGTTGGCCACCCATGATGAACTAGAGCGCACAGAGAAATACTATTCTTTCCGGTCTCTCCATATGTGGCTCACATGCATTACAAAACTAAAGTAGGAACATTTAGCTAACCAATTAAACATCTCTCAATTTTACTAATATCAGCAATAATATCAGATATGAATTTGTACAAATAAGCTTGTTTAGCTAGATGGGTGGAGCAGTGCTATTACGACACAAACCATGTAGGCTGATTGTGGTCATCATAAAATGGGGAAAACATAAGCATGATCAGTACAGTGTTGAACGTGGCAGTGGGATGGCAGATCTGAAGCTGCAAACCGCGCAAAGGGTAGTTAGGAACCGATGTTTGCTTTGAAATAACAACTAAGATTTGGTATGGACAAGAAAGTACGGTCAACAAGTGACAAAGAAATGCAATTATGCTGTCTCTCTATATGTCGCGACATGCATTTGGAAACTCAAGTGGGACCTTTAGCTAACCAATTAAATGTGTCGGTTAACTAATATCAGTATCATATCACAATCATATTTGAACAACTAAGCTTTCGAATTCTGAGTGTTGTGTTGTTTAGCTTGAAGGGTGGAGTAATGCTAGTACGACAAAAAGCACCTACGGAGATCATAGTAGAGTAGATAAAAGGGGAAAACCCTAAGCATCAAGAGAAAAATCAAGAAAGTGGAACTAGCTGGACCAGTGGGTGGCGCACATGCTTTTCGAAACGAATATAGGAACATTAGGTGACCAATTAAATGTTCTCTGTTTTTGTGATATGAGCATCATATAAGATTCGTATTTCAACACATAAGCTTTGAGTTGAGGTCTTGAGGAGAAGTGCTAGCATGACATGAAGCACCTACGATGATGGTAGTGAAGATAAAGGGGGGAAACCATAAGCTTTATGAGTATAGTGCTCGTGCCATGGCGGATCTGAAGGTGCAAACGGGACAAAGCTACTTCGCAACCAATGTTTGCTTTCAACTAGCCACTACGATTTGGTACAGACAAGAAAAGTACAGTAAACAAATTGCGATCTATTTTCCGGGTGAGATCAATAACTTAAGCACATATGGAAGAGTACCACCTCTCTTGCGACGCCGTGTAGGCCTATGCTGATACGTTGAGGGTGTTGCGGGTGCGATGGTTGTCGGCGGCGGGGAAGAAGACTTTAGACGGCAGATGGCCGGGTCGGGGGATATATCCTGTTGCCGTGGACGAGGCGGTCGTAGGAGCGGCAACGGCAAGGTGGACGACGGCACCGATGAAGAGAGAGGAGGCGATGAAAGGATCCTGGTCCAGCACCGTGGATGAGAGACGTCCATCTCTTGCAGTGGACGACGGGGTAGGGGTTGCGGCTCCGGCAAGGTGGAGGATGGGGTGGCGAACGAAGGAGGCTGGCTGTAGTGCGGAGGTTGTCGTGCCGCCGACGGTGTATGAATGGGGAAATGGAGGGGGGGGGGGCAATCTCAAACTTTGGGACACGCTTCTCTGAAATGGGGGAAAGTTACGAACTTATCCCCCGTTTAAAATTTCAGACATCGCGTCGGTTGGGGATAGGACGGTAATCTCACATCTCCCAAATATTTGCCGGTAACTATTTTGGGCGAGGAGAGGGTGTTTTGTCGCCCACGGTTGGCGCCCATGGTGTATGAACGAGGCTGACAGGTAGGGCGGTTGTGTCACGTCTGATGGAAGTTACACATCTGCCCCTATTTAAAATATTAGCCTACATCGATTTCGGACGAGGAGAGTTTGTTTTGCCGTCCACCGTGTATGAATGGGGAAATGGAGGAAGAGACACATGTCTTTCGGACGAGCTTGAATCAAATGTGTTTTGCCACCCACGTTTGGCGCCCACCGTGTCTGAACGGGCTCAGAGGCCATCATGTCATGTCTGACTGAAGTTACTAGTCTACCCCTATCGACAGCAGTGTAAATCCAGTCGATAAGGATGTCAAGTGTCAGGCGTAGACAGTAATTTTCATCTCGCAAACACTTGCTTTGGGCAGCCCACAAATTATAGTGCGTGTTTAGCCGCTTCGTTCAAAACTTGGGAGAATTAGCATTCACGTTTGCCCTGGGACCTGGCAAACTAAATTCAAATCCAGTTTGTATTCGATTACGAATATCCACAGATAATTATACATTTTGTTATTTATTTCTTCAAAACCACAACAAAGATTTATTCCACCTTTATATATGATTATGATTTAGAAATGTCGTGATCTTTGAATTCAGTAGGTTGGATACACTCTGATTCAAACAGTTATTTCATCCAATACAATATGCTCACACGAAAAATAGTTCACCTTATGTCAATCATACAAGTACTGAGGATTACCTCACCTAAAAAATTCGGATAATTACAACACATGGACAACATGGAATTTCGGACAACATAGGGGGTCCTGCAACATAATCCATTCAGAGACATGACACAACATGCAAGTACAATAATCTAATGAAAATTTCAACTGGTATCTAAAGAAGAACCGGGATTACCTTGGGCTTCAGATAGCAGAAACAACAGGACCTCCTCCGTCTTCAAATGCAACATTCTTACTTCCTCCAATTCTTGGGTTGCTTGCATAATGCGTGCCGCTAATTCCGTAATTTCCAGCCTCAAGATAAAGATTACCTCATTCATGGCAGCCACACCATCTCTTTCTGCCTCTAGTAGAGCCTCAAGCACTATAATATCTGTGCTCAGACTGCTCTTCGGCAGTGTTGCCTCTGAACTGCTACCATCTGGTAACATGGATGGCGCACTGCTTCCACAAATAGATTCTGGGGTTGTACATTGTGTCCTAGTGTTAATGGCATCCTGAAAGGTTTCCGCTGGACATAAGTAAGACATAGTTATTGTATGATCCAGGTAGTAAGCTTACATGGTAAACAATGGACGAATTATTGCCGAGCATGGCAAACTATATTTAAATGGTTCGAAGCAGATCAACCGAAAAGAAATTAGAATGGTAAGATGAAAGTTGAAAGGGAGTGTACAACCGCTATATTTAAGTTGCCAAGGCATCTAAGCAGTTGAAATAATCTGAGAAAGCACTTAACTGTGTGGCCTCATATAAACTATGAAGACAGTCTTGTGATGAAGTTGAGAGGAAAAGTTAAGGACTCAAATGAAATAGGCATGCATTTCTTTATGATAGTACAGCAGGCACTGCTGACATATTGGCCAACTCAGGTATAACGTAACAACAAACAAGCATTCAAATCAAGCAATACAGCAAAGCAGACAACTGAACTATTTGTAATTCGGTAGGATTACATGTTGAGGGCACAAGCGAAGAAAGCAGCCCACTCGCATTACATTTAACATGTACTAAAACACACTGTCTTACCATATGTTGCTATGAAGCCTAGCTGCTGTTGCAATGTTCTTTGAAGATATCGTCAGCATCCTGTGGTTGCAAATCTAGTTGTTGTAGTTTATTCTGCACCATCTATTTAGGTAAAATTAATTTTAATCGCATGCACTGGTCCGACTTGATCATCAATGGTTCATCTAAACTAATGAAAGAAGGGTATGTGCATACACGACAATATATCTGCTTCCCTCTATTTTTATGCTTGTTCGAGGTGCCAGCACCAAAAGAACAAATATTTTGCTTGATGGGGTTGGCAGCTCCATAATTAATAGAAGCATCAAATTAGTCATGCAACTTGGGAAGATCAAGAACACAGAAACAAGTAATGAACAGAGGCTCGGAGCAGTGATGTAATAGCTAGCATCAGAAAATGTAGGGTAAAACAAACAAAAAGCAGCGGAACCACATGCTAGTTTGCTGATGTGTAATTAAGCATAGAGAGCATTAAGCAGTCTGATGGAACCAACAGGTGGCATCAGAACAAAACTAAAGCATATTAACTATATGTGCACTGGTATGTAATTTAACACATGTAACATGTTCACTACCAGAACTATGGCCCTACAGGTGCAAGCAAAATAACGCGTCTCATGAAAAACTGAATGATGCCCTGAAGAAATTCAAAGGTGCGGTGCTTATGCTAGGAAAGTGAACGTAGGCGCCGGCCATTGGATAATAGTACCTGATTCTCAGCGGCGTATGGGTATCGTTGTCATACTTGATAGCTAAGCATCGTCGATGGTGCTCGTGTTGCGGTTGAGTTTGGGCCGGCTGTCGCCGTCGCTAAAGCTGCTTCGGTGCTACGGTTGCGGCGCCTGTCGACATACAAGAAAGCTCATCTGTGGCAAGTGAACAGTTGCACGATAAAGAGAAAAACCGAAGGAGTACAAATCGAAATAACCTGATGAGGCTGTGACGTCGGTAAAGCAGAGCCGGTGGAGTTGAATATCGCGTCCGTGGAGCGTGTCCGTTGCTATGGACGAAGGCTTCGGTGGGTACGTTGTATAGTGCTTTCGGTGAGGCGGATCTGTTGCATCGGACGAGGGCTTGTATGAAGGGCCAGCGAAGGGTCAGACGAGGGAGTTAGTGAAGGGCCTACACTGTGGTGGAGGGCGCCGGTTAAGCAGATCCGGTGCGGTGGACCATGATGGCGGGCAAGGAGATCTGGAGCGGTGGACAAGCCAGTCGCTGAAGCGGCTCCGGTGAAGTGGTGAGTTGGCAGTTGGGGGTTCCAAGGTGCGGAAGGTAGATCCGGCGGGGTGTGAGGTCCACCGCTGCGGTGGAGGACTAGATTCGGTGGCTTGCCGTGGTTGGGGGGGTCGGGGAGGGGAAGGGGAGGGGCTCTGGGGAAGAATGTTGGGGGCAAAGAGGGGAAAACAATGGAGTTACCAAAGCAGCCCTTTTCCGTTCATGTGGTAGGGGTAAAACAGGAAAATCGCAGGGCTAAACTTTCGGGCGCGTGATATTTCAATGTGAGCGGGAAGTTTGAAAGCTTTTGGCGCCTAAAATTATAAGTACTCTGCTCTCGTACGGCCGACTATGATGTCATGGCCGACAATTTGTTTGTTTTGCACGCAAAAAAAAGTGCAAGTTTTGAAAATCAATGTCTCCAACTCGAAAATTAGATTGTCCATTCAATTCAAATATGGATCATAGAGCTACTACAAGAAAATACCATCATACGGTCCAATTCAAATGAAATTCCAAATGTGTTTGTCCTAAATATGATGACAAAAGCAAAAATGTGTATGTGTATGAATAAAGTGGATGATTATAAAGTTTGAACATGCCCGTATGTGTATATCTCTAGGTTTGATATATGAATTTGAAATCACGAAATCCCGGCTTAAAAAATGTACCTCCGTTTAAATGAATTACAAAAGCTAATGATGGAGTCGAATTCGAAAATTCCAATCTTAGGTTTGTAATTCTGGTACATCAAGGTATATCACGCATGTTCAAAAGTATCGTTATCTCATAGTACAAACTCTGAAACAAATGGATCAACCATGAGTGCACAATATCTCAATTACGCTAAAGTCCCTCAAATATAGACACCTCACTCTTTATCTGAAGTCAACCCCCCGCCCCACCACCACCACCACACACACACACACATAGAGAAGTCGTTCTCTCCCCCAAACAACAACACACGAGCACATTAACACCCCTCTATCTTGTAAAGTCCGGACCCCAACATAGGTCTCTATCACTTTGTCTATCGGACATGCACACATCTCTTCCGTCACTCTCTAGGTCTCCCGCTATCTCTCTTAGCCAAGCACACACACTATGTAGAGTGTATATTTCCCATACACACAAAACATCGCCCCCAAACGTCTATCTCCCTAGTTATGTGGTTCTCGCGCACTCACCTCACACACCACCCCCACTACAAACAAGCACACTTTGTCTCCTTGTGCACCACTCTCCTCTTTCTATCTCTCCCACATGCGGACCCGCCCCAGCTCCTTCACCGCATACATATATGTCGTGACTCTTTGCATTGCTCCCTAATGTATAATCGTTCTCAATTTCGCACCTGTTCTCTACACTATCTATTCTAGATCTCTCATGAAGTCCCTATCACACACATGATGACTCGCTTCATTTGTGTCTCCGTTCATAGGCCAATTTCAGACAATATCAGCATTGTCTCCCTATCTATACGCCATTTATGGACACAAACGACCCCTCTCGCCCCTCTCTTCCTCTCTCTCTCTCTCTCCGTCGCTAGCTCTCTCTTTCTCTCGCTCTCACACCCCTCTCCCACACACACACACTCGATGTCTCTTCCAAATAGTCTGCTCCCGCAGCCCGCACCCGTGCTATCCCGCTACTACACAAGTCACACCATTCCCCCTTCCCTTATACTAGGTTTACATCATCAGTGGCCTCTCTACTCCATGTACACTCTCTCCCTCTCACACACAAACACGTGCACAAACACAAACAAACACGCACAAACACCCATTTATCTGGATCCTCATCTCTCCCCATGTCCGCATGTGTATCTCACACACTCACTCTCTAATTATGTATATGTGTCTCCACGTTACACAACACAAAGCCTCATGTACATGTCTCTCTCTATCCTCCACACACATAGACACAAAGAATCTGTTATCATTGCCTCAGTCTCTAACATATCACACACACACACTATCTCTCTCTCTCTCGCAAACACGCTCATCAAGGGTTTCCCCGTGAATAACTTACCATCTATTCATCAACAGTCGTGGCAGTACGGTGAACACGAGACGTGAAAAAGAATAAATCTACACGTGCTTAGACCACCTAGTATGACTACTAGGACTAGAGCAAGCCAAAAAGCGCACCGCCGTCACCCCCTCCTTGCCGGCGACGGGAAAATATTTGTTTTACACAGTCGAGAAGTCATTGTGCTAAGGCCCCACATGCCGAGGCATTGAATAGAATGTAGATGCTAGTTTACGGAAGCAAGTATCGATAATACGTTTGTATCTCCATACTTATATTTCTTCTCTTATAAAAAAACCGAGGTGGCGATGATGGTACGTGTGCTATCTTGCAATATAGACCGTCCGATCTATATCCAACGGATGGAAATTAAACTAAAAGATACCCGCACCCCTCTCCACATTTGCAGACAAGGCCTTCCCTCGTTCATCCATATCTCCAACAAACCTCATTGTTGAGCAATTAAGAAAGCAAGCCTCCGGAACAAACTGGCCTGGTGGCCGCTGCCAGTGTCGTTAATCCCCATGCCTCCGCTCAGTCCGACCACCAACCACCACCACACCCCACTCCTCTTCACCTTATCTCATATTTCTCGAGATATCCTTAGTTTTTACACATGGGATTACTCCCGCAAGGGTCAATCACAACAAGTGTTTTATAAAAAAATGCATCTTGATGTTCCGTGCAATGCACGGATCTTGCTAGTACTCCTACACAAGACTAAGTTGGTGATGCTGGTGTGTCTGCCATCCGTTGTTTCTGACCATTAGATCTACATCTAACAATTGTGAGGTAAGTTGTTGCCTTTTCTCACCAACATCCCACTTGTCTACCAATTTGCAGAAAACCCATAATTAGTATCTTAAAACCAACCACATCCCTCCCTGACCTCACCAAAGCAGCCCAAGGAATATATTCTAATTGAAACATATGTATATCAAAATTAGAGTGTTTTGTACCAAGTTTGTGAATAAGTATTATTCTAATTATGATTCGTTGCAACAGACATGAACATTGCTAGTATTTCCAACCATGCATTTTTTCCTAGTATTCCATAGTTTCAAGTTTTCCATCAAGATATTAGTCACTCATGGTTGATATTTACTTTCAGTCATGTACACATATGCATTATGTAACTAGCCTTGCTTATTGGCTTCCAAAGCTTAACTTTCACTCCTACTTACAATATGTAGAGTATCTAACAAAAACTACCACTTTCAACCAGCCCTAGGAAGAATCTATTGTACAAAAAATAGCAAAAACATACCCAAAATTTCTTAATCCACGCCAAAAATTACTAACTAGCACTCCTACCGATTAGGTTTGTTTAAACCCATTTATGACAGGGTTGGCCCACACGTCCGTGCTGACGAGGCAGCTTAAACCAACACATTTTGTTTGACCGTTGACACGAGGGACCCACATCTGACCTTCTATCCTGTTATTCCCCCTCAAATCATTATTTTTCCTGAACATTACTTCAAACAGTACTGATGCGTGTTCGTCGGTGGCGCCGGTGATGAGCGAGTTGGCCGCCGCTCCGTCGGATGGGCCGGACGCTGCGCTGGCCTCCGCATGGATTGGCAGGCTAGCCCCAGAGTGACTCACGAGCGAGCAAGCCGCCGCGCTGGCCTTCGCTCGAGCCAGATGGCTGGCCTGAGCGTGGCGCGCGCGAGCAAGCCGCCGCGCCGCCGTGCCAATCTAGCTAGCAAACCTTGCAGACAAGCAGCTGGATGGAGCTATCTTGGCTAGCAAGCGGCCGCGAGCGCCGGACGGAGCTGGCATCCGGGCTACCGCAACATGGGCTCCGCACCGCCGGCGATTTTGACCTCGCCTTTTGCCGGCGGCGGTAGCTGCGTCCCATGGCCGAGGATGACTAGGTGGACGTGCTGGAGGTAGGAGGTCACTCGAGGATTTTTGTTGGTAAGAGCATGTACAATGGTTGATAAGGTAGTCTTATCATAAGTCTGCCACATATGCAAGTGGTAGTAGTTTCTTGGCATTTTAGTGGTTTCTTGTAAGGAACAATGTATGTACTACTAGCGACAAAAGGTGATTCTAGGTTGCGTTGTACTCCAACGAGTACTACTAGTGGTCGCGAGAGTGTATACCTCGTTTTGTGGGTTCGATCCCGGCCGAACACACGATGACCTTTTTTTAAAAGTAGTACTACTACACTTCGCTGCGAGCCATATTTTACATGGGTAGTTTGAGTTTTGAAGTCGAACGGACGTGCGGCCCCACAATCTGGGTGCACTGGACAGCCTAGCCACGTGAACGGGTTTTCCTTCCCATCATCCCGTGGCTCGCGTGCTCGCCCTAGCCGCACCTTGCTTGCAGGTTCCTCATCAGCTAGTAGCATATTTAAACTAGCGCCTCCCAATTAAGCCCGAGGAGCCGGAAAAGCCTGGTGGGGCATTGGGAACTGTGCAATATGGCTCCGTACGTAAAGTGCTCTACTACTACTCTGTAGCTTGTGGCGTTGCACGCATGGACTTCACTCCATTATCGGCTCTACTATAAAAGAAATTCCTCTTGACGTGTTTTTTTAAACGGAGGCAAAAGCTTTGCTTCATCTCATTCATAAAGAAGGAACTACTAACAAAGTTCGACGAGATCCATTACACCTCCACAAATGGAAGCGAAAAGCCTAGTCTCGCTGTATCAAATAACTCAATTGTTCTGCCCCCGCAGTAACCGTCGCTGATAAACAGGCTGCTAGTGTGTGCGTGAGAGGAACGGCTGAGTAGGCCAGCTATTCCTACGTGAGAGGAGGAGCTGAATATAGCACCGAGAGTACGCACTAGGCCACTACACATGTGTACTTCCCCTGCATTGATAGTACAGCGATGGTTCTATAGAACAGTAGTACCCTCCACTTCCAACTGTAGCTCCTTGGCCCTGAGATTCAAGAGTTCAAAACTGGTGCACTATACTAGACTAGACTAGAAGTACAGTACATCGCACTACTAGTTGAGAAAAGTAGTGCTGGTACTGCTACAGTACGAGTACGTACTCCTCCGTCACATAATGTAAGACGTTTTTTGACACTAGTTGGCGTGTACAAAAAATGGCAAAAACATACCCAAAATTTCTTAATCCACACCAAAAACTACTACCTAGTGCCAAAAATTTCTTACTAGTGCTATTATTTATAGTATAATACAATCCCATAACGTTCCATAATGCTAGTACTAGTAGTAAATAATAGCCTCACCCCTTCGCTGAGGAACAATCTACAGTTGGAAGGGACGAGGCCCTGCGGTTACTACACTCTTATCTCCTCCTCGCCAGTTCCCCTCCCCCCGAAGAGAAGGCAGTTCATCGCTGCTCCCATGGATTCGCCAGGCAGTTCTCCTCCTCGTCGGGGCTGGGAGACCTTGGACGATGATCCTCTGGGAGAAATCGCACGCCGCTCCGACGTCCTCACCGCCGCAAGACTCGGTGCTTCCTGCACCAGCTTTTTCAAGATGCTGCTTAAACAGGCTTGGGAAAAGGCCATTCTTGTTGGTCTCCATGCGTCCTCGAGGAGAAGGTTCTTCTATGGGACAATCCTTCGAACAGTCCACCGCTCCCTGGCCATGGTTGCACATTGACTCCGCTAGAGTTGCCGACGTTGAGAGGTTGTCGGATTTTGTCCGATGAGCAGGTCAGTAATGGAGTTTGATCATGTAGTACTTAGTTATTCCATTTCCATCCCATAATTTCTCCGTTGCCCACCGTCTTATATATAGGTCTGTGTCGGTGCCAAAAGCATCCATGGTTGAATGGTTAAAGCGCCCAACTCATAATTGGTAAATTTGCGGGTTCAATTCCTGCTGGATGCACACGAACGGGAACATTCCATAAGTCTATTGGAGCTGGCTCTCTATCCATGGAATCTCATCCATCATCCATACATAAAGAATTGGTATGGTATATTCATACCATAACATAAGACCAATAAGAACTCGAATTCTTATCGATACTGGAACTCAGAGCATAGGAGGGAAAGTCGATTTATGGATGGATCAAATACGCAGTATTTACAGAAGATTGGCTTGCATACCTCCGGCCGGATACCACCATCATTTTGCACAACATCCACAGTAGTGCGGCCGTTTCGGTAGACCCCTTATCCACCATTGGGATCGGCCTTCCGGACTGGCTGGGCTTGAATACGTATGATGATGCCTACATGAGATTCAAGAAGATAGCAATTGCGGACCCGCCGACAAAGCGACGCGGCTACGATGATTACTATCTCATCGCGGTGTTCGACATAAGGATTGCCATCAATTCAAGATGCAGTAACGGCAGAGGCTGGCGCATGTTGGCGACGGCAGATTTGTACCCCTACACGTTCGAAGAAGTCGTGCGCCATCTAGGCCACATCTTTGCGGTGACAAGCCAGGGGACTTGTTTCATCTGGTTGCCATCCTACGGTACGAGAGATTACAAACGGAATGCACAAACCATCATTTGCATCCCTAACGGTACTCCATTATTTTGCAGGGACCAGTCATGCCCCGATCAAAATAAGATCGCCGATCCTGGATGTGCATTTGCATCCGCGATTCGGTCCAACCTGGAACCTTGTAGTTGACTTTGGCATATTGGGATCAACTATCTTAGCAGTCGTTACCCATGGTACCACTGATGTGCAACATGGTCACACAATCTACCACGATCGGACCGTCACCATCTACCCAGGTATTCCATTTTTAACCCTCTCGCCTTCTCTTTCATTGTTGTACTAGTAGTATACTTAGTAGTACTAGTAGGAGTACTTTTTACCTTGGAGGACGCGTATAGCTAGCTAGGCCCTTGAAGACTTGAACCCACTAGCTGCCACCATTTTTGTTTTTCCATGTCTTACTATCTCATCCATGTAGCCAAGAGTGGCTATATACTCCCCCCGTTTCTTTTTACTCTGCGTATAAGTTTTGGTCAAAGTCAAACTACACAAAGTTTGACCAAATTTATATTAAAAATATGAACATCTACAATACTTAAACTATATAATATGAAAAAACATTTCATGGTGCATCTGAAAATGTTGATTTCATATTGTGAATGTTGATATTTTTTAATATAAAGTTAGTCAAACAATGCAAAGCTTGACTTTGACCAAACCTTATATGCAGACTAAAAAGAAACGGAGGGAGTATAATAAGCCGGTTATTTTACTTCCTCTATAACGGAGTAGTACTATTTGCTGCACAGTATTACTGACCGCCATATTTGAGCACAACATTATTATGCATGGACCTTGACTATGTACGTCACCATGTGTCCAGATTTGGGATGTCGCGTGTACCAGATGAACGGCACCGAGTTCAACCCCCGTGATGCTATGTGGGTGCCGAGGAACACTCTTGGAGAGTACTCGCTTTTCATCGGGGACAGCTACCCCATTGTGAAGCGGATGCCACCTTCCGTGCACGACACGGATGGCCTTCCGTTCATGAAGCATGGTTGTGTCTTCATTGCGCACCGCCGGATGAACGACATGCTGGGACACGCTATCCCTGATTTATGCCGCTTCAGCTTGGATGAGTCTCCATCGCGTGGAACTGGACTAGAAAGCTGCGACAATGATTCCCGTTGCCAACCGCTATGGATCGTGCCATCCATGAAGAACACCTAGGACTAGAACCTGGAGGAGGACATGCATGTAGCCCATCTATAATGTGTAAGTGAAGTACGGTAATTGTGAACGGTAGCGCTGTGAATATATGTAGACTAGTCGTGCAAAAATTTATCACATGAATTGGAGATGAACTTGTGTGGCATACTGGCATTTGATCTTTAGAATTTATGACTAGTATATGTGTTATGTGTACGTGCAACTTCTGTGGTCGTTGCACGGGCTCCAACATGCTCTTTGAGAAAAAAAGGTGGCACCGCTTTGGATATACGTGACGTGGCGGCATGATATAGTAGCATCATTCGCTATAGTTGTAGTACACTCCTACTAGGACGACAACTCCTATAAAACCTTGCGCTTGGCTCTTTGCCTCTTCGGGAGGTTCAACAGTTCGTACTCGTGTGAACCTTGCACTTGGCTCTTCGCCTCTTCGGAAGGTCCAACAATGATGATACTACAGTACAATATGCTTCTGGCAATCTGACACCGATTGAACTACTGCACGTCCACCGCGAGGGCAAGGGCGAGGGCGAGGGAGAGGGAGAGGGAGGGAGAGGGAGAGAGCACTGTAGTCAAAACCCTCTCCTCGTCCTGCGAACCACCGCGCGCGTGGGCGAGGGAGAGGCGTAGTAAGCAAGCTTCTCCTCGTTCAGCGAGTTGACAGGACACATCAAAGGAGTACTAGTACTAGTAGTAGTCCATACTGTGTCCTTTCCGATGAATATGGCTTAATTTGAAACGTGAAAAATACACTAGCGGTCAACGTATGTAACAATACGCTCTTTACGGTCACTATATATAGTTTTGCGGCGATTATACGATCACTAGCTCATCGTAGAGCACCGTATTGCACCCTACTGACCGGCCACATAGTCGACGTGGCACTTTGTTGACTGGTTAAATTGTCACCTGGTTTCTGGGTCCCACCTGTCAGTTGGCAGAGCAAAGAAATCAGTTAAACAAAACTTTACGCAGGCGCGACACGAGTCCAACCCTTGCACGCGAACCGCCCTGGCTATGTATGTGAGTGCATGCACGTGTCCTCCCTCGGTCTTCCAACAAAGAGTGTACATCGGCTACAAAACAAAGAGTGTGGTACATAATGTACATCTACACTTCCAATGCATTTAGCCTTTAATCTAAATCGATATTGATTGACTAATGCACCAACTTGTGCTGTAGGTATAGGCTACATGTCTATCCTTAATTATAGCATGCAACGGCCTTCATTTAATCTTCTTATCTCAATGTTCGCATGCCTCCATAAGTCTGCTACTTTTGGACATTAATTATGCCCTGGTCAATGTGTAAATCTCTAAATGTACAGTCTTTCACGGACATAGGGAGTAGGTTGAGGACTTGAGCGTGAGCTGTGTGTGTTGCGTCGTGTGTTGTGTGCCGCATGGGTGCGTGAGTGTTGCGTGCGTCCATGTGTACGTGTGAGTGTTGCATGTTGCATGCATGCATGCATGCATGGGGCTTACTCCCTGCCATTGACATGTTCATATTTCAAGCTTCCTCTGTTCCCTCCATATGGTGATACTCCCTCTGTTCCCAAATAATACGGAGTAAAAGCCTCCCTCTGTTCCCAAATACGGAGTATTTGTCTTTCTACAGATTTCAACAAGTGACTAGGTACAGAGCAAAATGAGTGAAGTGAGCGTAGAGGCATAGGGATACTGTAGAAAGGAAGTACTCGCGATCCATTATTCCGCATCTCGGTCAGAGAGAACTATTCAACTAGTCTTCGCAGTGAAGTGACAATACACGCTGCAGCAGATGGGACACGTAATTAATAAGTTGAACCAACATGTTGTTGTTACTAAATCAGCCTTACCCAGTACTGCCATCATGTTTGCCAGTAGAGCACGCTTCCGCAAATATGCCTACGCACCTCTGTCCTCCATTAACTAACATATGGGCCCTCTTGTGGTAGACCCACATGTCATCGGTGTAACTATTTACACTCCGAAGGACGGTATATCCTGGTAGTAGTACTAGTAGAATTGAGATTTAATGCACTTTCTTCCCCGTCTTCCACTCTTCTTCCTCCTCTCTTCCCCATCGTCGGCCGCACACCATTTACCCCCGCTCACTGCTCGCCCGCCCGCGCCATCTTCCTTGGTAGCTCGCGCGTACCATATCCCCCTGCTCACTGCTCGGCCACACGAGGAGAAGCTTCTTCTCTCGCCCGCCCGAATCCACTTCCCCGCTGGCTCGCAGGCACCGAAACCCCCAATGGCAGAAGCGACTCACACGTAGAGCCGCGATTGGAATTCCCTCCCCGATGTTCTCTTGGAGCAGATCTGTAGTCGTGTGGACCTACTCAGCACCGTCCGTCTGGCCGCATGCTTGGTGTCTTTGTACCGTCTACTCATCTGCAACCGGCCGGCTCTTTTCAAGACACCCTGCTTGCTGATGCCCGATCCTCGCAGGTGGCCCAGACACTGACTTGACGATCCTATGGAGGTTGCCGTGGTGCCTGTCAACATGCTACCACCACCCGTCCACCTGTCCTTCATGCACGGCCACTACTAGGCGAGCATGAAGGCCAACTGGATCGTCCTCATCCACCACACCGGTAGTCCGTGGCGTCTCGTGGATATCTACACCCAGCGAGATATCACCCTTCCATCGTTGGATACCGCCGACATCGAGCCTCGCGGCCCGCCGGACACTCCTACCTACTACGCACAAGACGCATCAAGCTTTTGGCTCGACCTCTGTTTGTAGAAGGTTGTAATCTGCGAAGTGCCCACACCATCAGAAGACTACATGGATTACCAGCTCATTGCCTTGTTCAACATGGGATTAGTCTATCTGGGATCCGGTCGCCATACATGGTTATGGCTCATCATCAATCCTGTTGAGGCAACATTTCTGTCTGATGCTATAGTGCACGATGGCATCGTTTACGCGGTCGACGCACAGATTGGCTGCCTATACTGGTGGAATCTATCCTCGTGTAATTGTTCTATCTCATCTCATCTTTACCTTATGAATACGACTGCCTGTTCATTTGTTACAAATTTAGAATGCATAGCATGTCTATAACCACATCATTGCTATATGTTCCTCTCATTTCCTAGATTTTTATGACCACACATGTTATTGTTAGAGTTGCTATGAGGATAATTGGCATCTAATGATTGTTAGAATACATATTATGAGCATGACATCATGATTGCTATATGTTACTCTTGTTTACAAGGTTTTTATAACAACGCATGTTATTGCTTAGAGTTGATATGAGAACAGTAGTAGTAAGTGCTATGGTAGAATATCAGTAGGCGTTATCATAGCTGTTTTCCTCTCATTGTTACATGATGTTTGAACCATGACATGTTGCTAGAATATGAAAGCCATTGGCTTATTTTTTTTAACTTGGGGTATGATTATGACCACGGCATTGCAATTCTCTGTCTATGATATGTGTCACTGTTATAATAATCTTAATTCCACACATACTCTGAACATGATTGTTTATTTTTGTCCTTTCGGTCTCCAATTTGACTTGTTCCAGCAGACACAAATGCACTGGCCTTAATGATTCCAGGACCTGGAATCATACCAGCCGATGGGTGGTGGTTTATCGCTCGTTTAGCTGACGACGGTCATTTGATGCTCATTCGCACGTACCAAATTGACCAAACCATTACATCAAACCACATGCAGTATAATGCGTGGGGCGTTTGTGACATTGATGGCTATGGCTGCTTCATGTTCGGGAAAGATCCCATCTCCGTTGGGCCACGCGTATTCAACTGGAGGCGGGTTTACAGCCTCGGCAACCACTCCTTGTTCCTCGGGCTCAATTATCCGATCATCCAACCAATCATCGATCATATCACCGGCGATGATTACTGTGCTATGCAACTTCCATTCGTGAGAGGGGGCTGTGTTTACACATCATACCATGGGTTTCATGAATCACCATATCCATAGATTCGTCGACACAGCTTGTTGCCAGGTAATCTTCAGTGTGTGAAAGGCATCAAGCTTCCATGCGATGGATGGCTTTTGCAAACCCGACATGCGGCGATGTGGTTCTACCAACAGCAAATATGCACAACTTGATTCGTGCTGATATCTAGACTGAGCCATGTATTCTACTGCTGTAGCATGACCCTCTTTTGTTGGATATTATGTACTGTTGTTAGTTTGAAGCACTCCTCTGGTTTGAAGGATAGATACCTTCCTGGGATCAAGTGCATCCTAACTTACCTGCACAGGATGTACTGATAATGGTGCTGGAGATGCTGTGCAGAAGCCATATATATATATATATATATATATATATATATATATATATATATATATCAGTTAGGCTTCAAGTGCGTACTTGTTAGTTAAACCTATGTATAAATTGTGACACTAAATATGACTAGTAAGTATTACAGTTGCAGTACTAGTATACGTCGGTCAAATTATTCATCATGTCCACACATTGAATTGATGTGACAACACGCTGCGCGTGAGGTGACACAAGAATCCCGACGGCGTGTTCGGGTATTCTGGACTTCAGATTTGGAGTACCACTTATCTGTCGAAATCTTTCATCATTCACTTAAAATAGTCGATTGATCATACATTGAGTACCATATAACTAGAATTACTGATGCAAGCCGAAGAAGGATTGGCCGGTGCTGCCGGCTGGCGTCAAGTTCGATCCCACGGATCAGGAGCTGATCGAGCACCTTGAGGCCAAAGTGAGTGCTGACAGCGCGAGATTTCAGTCTCTCATCGATTTGTTCATACCAACCATCGACAGCGAGCACAACATATGCTACACTCAACCTAAGAAACTTCCAGGTAAGACACCGATCGGCCGTCTACTTGCACAAACATATTCCATTGTTTATAGCTATATTTTTCTTTTTAGACGCAGACCTGGTGAAGCAATTACAATTTGACAGTTAATAAAAAGTGAAACAAGTGAATGCAACATGCCAAAGATGTTATGAAAATTGCAACTACGTGCACTAAAACCTGTATTCCACAATACTGCAGGTATCACACTGAGTGGCCTAAGGAAGCAATTCTTCCAGCGCAATGCCAGCATGTTCAAAAGGGGCACGTGGACGCGTTGCAAGATACAGTCGGAGTGCGGCATGCACGCGATGTGGCACAAGACCGGCAATACATTGCCGATGATGGTCAACGGCCGGCAGACGGGCAGCAAAAAAGGTTCTGGTGCTGCACACCAACAAGAACTTCGACCAGCAGAGGACCAACTGGGTGATGCACCAGTACCACCTCGGGGACCTGGAGGAAGAGAAGGAGCGGGAACTGGTCCTCTACAAGATTTTCTACCAGACGAACACTAGGGCTAGGAGTAAAAAGATTATAAGTTAGTTAGGTATTGGTAGTTGTACTACCTTGTCATCCGCAAGTTGGTATTGTTGTTAACGATACTTTGGTATGAACTTGCATTTGCTTCCAACCATCATGCTGAGGGTCGGTGTGGATATAAAGCTGAATCATTTGTTTCGAAACGAATTTTCTGGCACCTGATTTTTATTTGATGGGTAGCATAAGCACCCGCCGTTCGAATTCCCAGTTCTCCATTTTTTTCAAAACAAGTGCATGCACTTATTATCACGATAAAAAACAATATCCATGTTGCATCCCAGTTATCAGTGTCTACTTGTAGAATTCTCTCGTTTATTGAGCACGTATATTGTTTTTTCTGGTCGAGCAAGTTTCAACTGGGATGCAGACTGCCCAGGGTTGGTTTTGTTTTTAACAGGCCCAACCCATGACGACAACGGGGCACAAAGATCTAGCAGGTATCTACTGGCCTCTGGCCCACCAGCGTTAGTTATATTTTGTCTTACAACATCCGCAGGCAGTTTTTTTACTGAATCAAACACACAGCCCAGTCCTATTTTGTCCTACACAGCCCAGTTTTACTAGTTCATATACACGTATCATTATATTGAAAACACATGAAATTCCCTTTTCATATTTACATCCTTATTTTTGTTGTTTTTCCCACCCAACGCTGATTTTTTTACCAGTGGTTTTCCCTTAAACTAACTCAATTGTCCCACGTCTTATTTGCTCACAAAAACAAAACGATTTTTTGGCAAATCAATAAGTTCTTAAAAAAATGTTTATCATTTCGGGATTACAACAGTTCGGACTCCACCAAAATATGTAAAATAAGGTTGAACTTTTCGACCATGGTCCTGGGCAGAAAATGGGCTGTAATAAATTACTTAAGAATTAGCAAATGGGCTGCAAATTATAAAAAATAGCAAATGGGCTTCATGTTGTCTGCCACAGATTTGGAGGCTGACTTGTGGGCCTACCAAGTTCATGCGTACACAAGGTTTCGCAAAAAATAAACTTAGTCAACAATCAACTCTACCAGCGTCAGACCGTTAGATGTCAATCTAACGGCAATCGTGCTTCTTCAGTCTCTGATCTTCCTGCCCTAGCCGCCCAAACCAGCGCCGTCGGAATCGCCTGCTCCCGCCTCCCATGGCCGGCAATGCTGCCGGGCAGGCCTCATGGCCCCATCATACTCGCATTCCTGGCCTGTCTATCCCTCTACTCACCCACTCCTCCTGTTATTTTCCGGAGACAGCAGCCGAACCAGTCAACCGTCGTACTCTCCACCGCGTGGGCAGCCACTACCGTGTCTTCCCCGGCTCCGTGTCGTTCCCTTCGTAGGCCTCGCCATCGTCCACCGCCCTGGTGCTCTTGGCGCGGCGTGGTCAATGATGTCCATCCAACGACCGTAGTGCTTCTTCAACCTCTGGTCTTCTTGCCCCAGCCGCCCAAAGGAGCACCGGTCGTGGCACATGCTCCTGTCTCCCGTGGCCGGCTGTGCTGCCGTGGAGGCCTCACCATCCCCATACTACTCCCACCGCTGGCCAGGCCATCCCTCCACTCACCCACTCCGCCTGTTATTCTACAGCGATGGCAGCCTCACACCGCAGCCGAACTAGTGAACCCTCGTGCTCCTCTCCGCGTGGGCATCCACTGCCGCGTCTTCCCCGGCTCCGCGTCGTCCCCTTCCTAAACCTCGCCGTCGTCCACCGTCGTGGTGCTCTCGGCACGGCGTGGTCAATGTGGTCAAGACTGACTTCCATCGGAAGAGTACTGTATGTGGAGAGGCTAACAGCTGGGTCCATGGCAGCCGCAAGGAAGTGCCTCCTTATTACGCGCAGAATAATTATTCCTCCACCTGACAGCGGGGACCCACCGGACAGGCCACCAATATTTTGTGGAAAAAACGTTTCCCCCTGACTGCTGGGACCCACCGGACGGGCCACCGTATTTCGTGAAAAAAACATTTACCCCTGATTGTTGGGACCCACCGGACGGACCACCGTATTTCATGAAAAAAACGTTCCTCCCGCTGTCATCTCGGACCCACCAGAAGTTCCTCCTTATTACGCACAGAAAAATGAATACTCCCCCTGCTAGCTGGGACCCACCATGGTGGGAGGCTGACTTGTGGGAATACTAAGTTGACGGGGACGGAGGGCTTTGTCAACTTAGTCAATATGAACGATTCTAGCTCCAGTGACCGTACGATGTCCATCCAACGACCATCGTGCTTCTTCAATCTCTGCTCTTCCTGCTCCAGCCGCTCAAACAAGTGCCGGCGGGACTGCCTGCTCCCTCCTTCCCGCGGCCGACTGTGCTGCCGCACAGCCCTCACCGCCCCACCTTACTCCCATCGCTGGCCTAGCCATCCCTCTACTCACCCACACCTGCTATTATTCTCCGGCAACGGCAGACGAACCTGTAAACCGTCGTACAGTCGTACTCCCCTCCGCGTGGGAAACAACTGCCGAGTCTTCCCTGCCTCCGTGTCGTTCCCTTCCTAGGCCTCGCCGTCGTCCATCGCCCTGGTGCTCTCGGCGCGGCCTCGTCAACGTGGTCAACAACCGACATGCATCCTTATTACGCACCAAAAAATGAATACCCCCTGCTAGCTGGGACCCACCATAGTGGGTGGCTGATTCAATGCTTAGGAAATTGATTGAATTGAACCTGTTGTAATCCTTCCTATTGCTGCATGCTTATACTCGGTTTATATATGCGGTGTGTGGGGATTCAATCTAGAACAGTTGTGTGTGATCGATGTCAGCATGTGGTATAGCCACAAGGTGATTTGATAACTGACTAAGTTTGTTGTGCAGTATTGAAGTTATGCTTATTGATGTGTACAGTACTAAACTTGTACAATTCTTGTCTTGTTTCCACACAACATTAAGACTAGAGTCGTGCTTTTTGAATGTTTTGCCGATTTTTATGGCCCGTGTGCTAGCAAACTGAGCTAAGGGTGCTTCGTCTTTGTCCTTCAGCTTCTATTCTTATAAAAATTAAATAGAGGGTCTATTTTGCTCCCTGCTTGGATTGGTTTCAATCGATGCACTCTGAGTATCAATGTGTTGTTTTAATCCTGATGATGACGTGGTAGTATGAAGTGGACACCATATTCCTGTTTAAATGCGCGCATAAGGAATAATTTGTTTCATCATGTCCTGGTTTACCCATGCCAGATTTGTTGCTTTCGGAACTCTTGGTCCTTCATATCTAAAGTTTACATGTACTGTAGAAGCTCTACTTTATGCTAATACCTGCTTGTGTGACATTTTGCACGGTATACTTCTAAATGGACAAGTACATGTGGTGTCCATCATCAACGATGATGGAGACTAGATGTTCAACTGCAGAACCATCCATCATATCAACACAAAGTCAGGTATGTTCTTGTCTTGTTGAACAGATAAGGGCCTGATGCTTGATGGCCTTATGCTTGATGCATGTATCATTTAACACACACATTAGTAAATCTGAATTAATCTTTACATAGTTGCTTATTGATTGAATATGAGTATTTTTCCTTATACTCAAATGGAACTTTGATCTGCTGTAACTTTGAATGACCATTTTCAAACTTGTCGTGTATGTGAAACATTCAATGCTTCTTTCTTGCTAAGTTTGTCATATGTGTAGTTTTGATGAATATGCCTATTCCAGATAAGTAGAATGATCTTGTTAAAATAATAATAAGTAGAATGATAAAATACTGGTGTGTCTTTAGTTTTTATTTTAAATGTATCTGTGTAATATTTCTTCTATCAGTGGCATACTTTTTGTTCTCTTTTGAATGTTCAGATGTTTTGCAAAAGGAAGGAGCAGTACTTGAAGAAGCAGATCACAATGTTTTCTCTTATACTTGAAGAAGCACTAGATAGGCTTGTTCTATTTATTTTTTCTATTCTGGAGTATTCCAGCACCTGAATGCTTGACTACAACATTTTGTAGGTTGCTTGGATCTGTATAAAATACATATGTGATGGAAATTTGTAGAATGTGTGTTCTGAGATATTTCCGTAATATTCAGCTAATTCATGGTAACTTGATTCATGTTGTTATTCAAACTGGTTTGAAAATGTTCGCTAAATGGCCTGGAGTTGGACCTTAAAGAGGCCAAGGATCAAATTATATTGGACAAATATTTTGGGTGAAAAAGTAAACGAAAATAAATGAATGTGGAAAGGCCAAGGCCCAGGAAAGAAAAACCTGGAAAACATTGGGATGGACTCATTTGAAAAAAACAGATAAAAAGGCTGCAACGTTGGGCTTCGCCCATGAAGTCGACCGAAAATTGATGGAAAAAAATAAAAGGCTGAATTAATGGTTTCGGCCCATCTAAAGCACCGCAATGGACTGGGCTGATTCTAAGTAACGACCTTTTCAATTGGTCATAATTTTGCCACATCAGATTGCCACGTTGGATCCGACGTGGCCTGGGCAGACAGGTAGTGACCAAAACAAAACAATACGCATATTTTGGTCGTAAACGTCTATGACCTTCTCTATGAGAAGGTCGCTAATTTCAGTTTACGATCGCCAGCTTTTGACCATCTGTTTTTTGTCACAAAAAGGTCACAAATGGAAAATCATGACCATTCAGTGACCAATAGTCAAGGGCACAAGTTGACATATTTCTTGTTGTGAAATATGCTCAAGAGAAGGCATTACAAAGTCCAGAACGATGACTACACCTGCCTTCTCTGCCACCACCCGCCTGAGGAATACATAGTGCACCTCTTCTTTACCCGCCCCTTCAGTCAGAGATGTTGCGATGCATTGGGGATACAATGGCCAAATGACACTTATTGGATGAGAATGCTACATGAGGGCAAGGCCAGATGGGCTCGGCCAATGTTCTTGGAAGTTTTTGTAGTGGCAGCCTGGGGGATTTGGAAGGAGAAGAATGATAAACACTTCAGAGGGATCCAACCTTCATTTGACTCTTGGAGGAGCAGATTCAAACTGGACTTTGCCATGCTGGTTCATAGATCCAAGCAAGAGCAGGGTCCTTACATTTTATCCATAGCTAGCTCGCTTTGATTTTATTTGGTTTTTATTTTGTGTTAGATTCTTTACCTACCCCCTCCTCTCCTCATTATGTAACATGTAAAGTTCTGGACACTCTAACCCCCCCCCTTGATTTATTAATACAAAAGGCAGTGAGAGAATCTCACTGTCATCGGTTCTCAAAAAATGAGGGAGGAGGGGTGGGAGGAGGAAGGAGAGAGGAGGAGTGTCGGATATCGGGTTCTGGCAAAACCCTTAAGGTTCGAACACTTGGGTGCGCACGAAGATCTCTCCCTACCCAAACATGCCCTTAGCCTCGCCGCGATCCCTAAGCTAGATCGAAGAACAACACAAGGGACACAAGATTTATACAGGTTCGTGCCACCGTTGTGGTGTAATACCCTACTCCTGTGTGTGGTGTGGTGGATTGCCTCTTAGGCTGATGATGAACAGCACAAGGGAAGAATAGCCTCACGAGGAGAGGTGTTCTTGTGTTTGTTGGTGTGCTTGAGGAAGAATCGATCTCCCTCTCTATGGTGGTGGCTAGCTCTATTTATAGAGGCCATGGTCCTCTTCCCAAATATTGAGCGGGAAGGGATCCAACGATGGCCATTTTGAAAGGGGGCAGCTAGTACAAGCTATCCTAACTAAAGGTGGTCTTCGCGTGCCAAAGGCACTGGTGGTGACGCCGTCTTGGGCTCTAGGTGACCTCCGTCCTGCCGTCCTGCTGGCCTTGGTCTTGTTGCACTGATAAGGAAACCTTTGCCTGATGCCTCGGTACTCCACGCCTATGCTTGCCCCCTTTGCACCAAAGAGGAAACGAGGACAGTGTGCGGGCTGGCGCCAGCCTGGTCTTGATTGTCATGGCTACATCATGGGCACCACGCGAGGTACCCCTTGCCTTGACCTCTCCGCCTCCTCGCGAGCCTGCCTGGTGAGGCCGCCCCTGATGAGGCTTCACGTCGTCCGCCCCGCAAGGCTTGTCCCCTCGCGAGGGTCTTGAGTGTTGGTTTATGAAGACAGGCCATACTGGCACACTGGTTGACCATGCTACAGGCCGTAGGCAGGCAAGTCTGGGGACCCCCATTCCTAGAATGCCAACCGTAGCCCCCGGGCCCAAGGCGTGCTCGGACTTGGCTTAGCGGCAAAGCCAAAGGGCAAGTGCGGAGCACCGCGGGCCCCAATAGCCTGTGGCCTTGGTTGCCGCATGGCGACTGATTGGACCTGGGCGTCCCCGCTTCCCCATGTTGCCTTGACAACTGCCCGACTGACAAAAGGCTGGCGTGGGAAAGGCTTGTCTTCATTGCTCTCCTTCGTCTTGCTCCAGATCCCCTTCCTTGCATCCCCACTTCCGAAATCTCCAAATCCGCTCCACTCGTCCCCTTTCAGCGAGCAATGGCGCCCTGCGAGGTCAAGGTCAACGCGCTACCGGCTTGGTACTCGCCGGCCCTGGATGCCCCAAATATGTTGCAGAAGAATCTCGCTGCTACGCGCCTGATGACGGCTGTGGAGGGCAGCGAGATGGGGGAGACCAAACTCCGAGCTGGTTCTGCCAAGCCAGAGGCTAAGGGGAGCTCCTTCTACCCCTTCTTCATGAACACAGTCGTCGCCGGCCTGGTTCCTCCCTTCTCCGACTTCTTCTACGTCGTCATCCGCCATTACAGGTTGCAGGCCCTTCATATCCATGCCAACTCCGTTCTCCTTTTGTTGATTTTCGCCTACTACTGCGAGGCGCATGTTGGGGTGATGTCGTCCATGGCTCTGCTGTGCCACTTCTTCTCCCTCCAAATCAACGGCGAGCACACATTGTCGTGCGCCAACTTCGTCACGTACTCCAAGGCCAATGCGATCTCAAAGACCGGGAAGAGGGCCAACAACTTCCGGAGCAAGTGGGTCATGATGGATGCCAAGTGTGTCCACTCCAGGTTGGTGTTGCCAACGGAGGCGCCCCAGCCTGACTAATGGTGGTCTCGTGCAAAGCTTGCCGACGAGTGGGCGAAGTTGGTGCTGGAGAAGATGAACGCTGACTTGAAGCTGGGCAACATGAAGGCGGCGAAGCTGACAGGGGCCACACTCCTGAGGGAGTTCCTGATGCAGCGGGTGGCTCCGCGTCAGGCGCACTCGCACCCCTTATGGATGCTTGGGGGTGTAGACGACAAGCTCCGCCTGAATCCGGCGGCTCTGGCTGACGTTGAACTAGCCTCAGCTCTTTGCCTCTTGGTTGGAGACAACCAGGAAGGTCTGGGGGTGCCCCCGCCACCTTGTTCCTCCACGAGGACCGGGAACAGGTGGTGGATGCGATGCCCACCTTTGATGGCCGCGACCTGGTGCCGGCGGTGCCTCCTGTGGCCCGGGGGGCAACGACGCCAGTGGATGTGTCTTCAGGTGACTCCCACGAGGGAGGAGAGGGAGTAGAGGAAGAGGAGCGCGACTCGGAGGCTACCTTTGAGGGGGTGGGGGAGGCCTCTCCCCCGTGCAGGTCCAACATCCTTCGCACCTTGCCGAACGACGACGAGGCCGACGCCATGCAGGAGGAGGAGGATCCACCCGCAATCCCGAAGAAGGATAGGTCGCCGCTAATCTCCCGAGAGGCTGCTTCTGCCCAGGCACCACCTGGAGCCGCCTCCAGCCCCTCAGCTGCGCCCCGAGCCACGAGGCTCTCGAGCTTCAAGCTCGGCAAGAGGATGTGAACTATGCCGCGATTGACCAGTAAGTGCTCGAACTCCATCTTGTTCTTGATTATGCTGCTGGTGCTTGACATTCCCCATCAATTGGTTAGGCCACCGCTTGCGGCGAAGAAGAAGAAGGGGGACACGGTGACTTTGTCTGGGGCAGACTCATCTGCCACGGCCGCTCCTTCATCCGTGGGAAGCGGAGGCGACGATGTTCGCACCTTCCCTGCCCGATCATCCTTGCGAGGCCTGGAGGAGCACCCTGGCGGGGTGCCAGCCCCCAAGGCCCGCTGGCTCCGGAGGTGCCAGTGCCTGATGCTTCTGCTAAGGTAGCCAAGGCTCAGGAGCCTGTAGGACCTTGAAGTATGTCTAGAGGGGGTGATTAGACTACTTGACCAATAAAAACTTAACCTTTTCCCAATTTTAGAGTTTGGCAGATTTTAGCTATTTTAGGACAAGTCAAGCAATCATCACACAATTCAAGCAAGCATGCAAAGAGTGTATAGGCAGCGGAAATTAAAGCATGCAACTTGCAAGAAAGTAAAGGGAAGGGTTTGGAGGATTCAAACGCAATTGGAGACACGGATGTTTTTGGCGTGGTTCCGATAGGTGGTGCTATCATACATCCACGTTGATGGAGACTTCAACCCACGAAGGATAACGGCTGCGCGAGTCCACGGAGGGCTCCACCCACGAAGGGTCCATGAAGAAGCAACCTTGTCTATCCCACCATGGCCGTCGCCCACGAAGGACTTGCCTCACTAGCGGTAGATCTTCATGAAGTAGGCGATCTCCTTGCCCTTACAAACTCCTTGGTTCAACTCCACAATCTTGTCGGAGGCTCCCAAGTGACACCTAGCCAATCTAGGAGACACCACTCTCCAAGAAGTAACAAATGGTGCGTTGATGATGAACTCCTTGCTCTTGTGCTTCAAATGATAGTCTCCCCAACACTCAACTCTCTCTCATAGGATTTGGATCTGGTGGAAAGAGGGTTTGAGTGGAAAGCAACTTGGGGAAGGCTAGAGATCAAGATTCATATGGTAGGAATGGAATATCTTGGCCTCAACACATGAGTAGGTGGTTCTCTCTCAGAAATGGTAAGTTGGAAGTGTAGGTTCGTTCTGATGGCTCTCTTCACGAATGAAGAGGAGGTGGAGGGGTATATATAGCCTCCACACAAAATCTAACCGTTACACACAATTTACCAAACTCGATGGGACCGAATCGTTAAACTCGGTCGGACCGATTTAGTAAACCTAGTGACCGTTAGTGATTTTCGGTGGGACTCGCATGCAACTCGGTGAGACCAATTCGGTTAGGGTTAGGGCATAATGTAATCTCGGTGAGACCGATTACACAAACTCGGTGAGACCGATTTGATAATAAGCTTTCCAGAGAGTTGGTCAGGTAAACTCGGTGGGACCGATTTGCTCTTTTCGGTGAGACCGAAATGTTACAAAAAGGAAACATAGAGTTTACATTGCAATCTCGGTGTGACCGATCGCTCACTTCGGTTAGACCGAAATGTTACGAAGGGAAACAGAGAGATTACAATCCCATCTCGGTGAGACCGAGATCCCTATCGGTAAGACTGATTTGCTTAGGGTTTGTGGCAGTGGCTATGACTTTTGGAATCGGTGGCGCCGGATAGAAAGAATCAGTGTGACCGATTTTGGCTTTGGGTTTAGGTCATTTGTGGATGTGGGAAAGTAGTTGAGGGTTTTGGAGAATATCACTAAGCACATGAAGCAAGAGGCTCATTAAGCAACACCTCATCCCTTCTTGATAGTATTGGCTTTTCCTATAGACTCAATGTGATCTTGGATCACTAAAATGTAAAATGAAGAGTCTTGAGCTTTTGAGCTTGAGCCAATCCTTTGTCCTTAGTATTTTGAGGGATTCACTTTCATCATCCATGCCATGCCATTCATTGAGCTTTCCTGAAATAATAATCTTGGAATAGCATTAGCTCAATGAGCTATATGTTGTTATGAATTACCAAAAGCACCTAGGGATAGTTGCACTTTCTATCTCCCCCTTTTTGGTAATTGATGACAACATATAGATCAAAGCTTCAACAAATGATAATAAAATTTAAATAACATCGTCGCTTTGAGAAGTATGTGATAAGCAAGAGCTCCCCCTAAATTTGTGCATAGTTTTAGATTTGCTTTGGACTGCAAATGCACAATGAATTAGGCTCATGGGTTACTCTTCCATGTCACATACATCTTGGTGGAGCGCTCAAAATAATAAACAATGAATACAAGCACTCATCACCAAGCATAGTGAGTGATCACATAAGATAGATAGGATAATATCAAGCATGCATAAGTGTAGCTTATGATCAAACACATGATCATCAATGTCTCACAAGCATAGTATCTCAACCAAAAGCAAACAAAGATAAAACACACCAAAAGCAAGAGAGAACAAAAGCAATACTCTCTCTCCCTCGAAGCCTATGATCTATACATTTTTCTCCCCCTTTGGCAACAAGTTACCAAAAAGTTCATAGAAAATGCATAGTGCTAGATCGACTCTCAGGCTTGATCTTCTGGTGGTGGTGTCCTGATAACTCCAAGGATGAAGGCTTCAGTTGATGTAGAGGGTGCTGGAGTTGATGCTGAAGCTGGTTGCACTGGAGCTGAAGGGGCAGTGGCTAGTGCTGAAGTTGTTGCTCTAGTGTCTGTCACTGGCTATGCAACTGACCTCTGGGCTCTGGGCACTCTGGCAAACACATTGGTGGTTGTCTTGCCCTTCCTCTCCTGCATGTCATCCTGCAGCTGCTCCACAACTGACTGAATCTCAGTTACCTTGACATCTAGATAATAGAATTTTTGTTCCATGATTCTTTCCAGGCTCTCCTGGTTTTGAGTTAGGGTGGCCAACCCCTTCTCAATCCTCAGAGATGATGCTATCAAGTAACCAAGCTGCTCCTGTTTGGTCTTCAAGAAATATTCAGATGCCTCCTCTTGAGTTGGCATCTTGGCAGCCTTCTCCTTCCTTGCCTTCTCCTTCTTCTCCTGAGCTTGAACTGATGATGGATCATCTTCATTTATGACAACCTCATTGTCCTCAAAGTCTGGATAGAGTGGAAAATGTTCCCTATCCAAATGATATTTTCCTATACCCATCTTTGAGTTTATCAATTCTTCAATCTGAGGTGCATATCCACAGCTCCTCTTCTGATCTGCTGCAGTCCTCTTGATTGTTTCAATTATAAGGCTCATGACTTTGAATTTTTGTGGCACATCAAATAAATGCAACATATTGATAGCATGCCCTCTGATCATGTTATGGTCACCAGACTTGGGAAACAAAGTGTGCCTCAGAATCCAATTGATAGTAGGCAGCCCTGATAGCAGAAAGTGGACTGATCCAAAAGAGAAAGTCTCTAGGGCTTTGTCTGGGATCTCCTTGTACATGTGTGTCATGGTATTGTGTCCCATCTTCTTCTTTGCATAAATGTCCAGATCATCATCATTTTCCTTTGGGGCATTTATCAGTTTTTCCCATTCTTCAACAGTGGATTGGTACCTTGTACCTTCAGACATCCAAACTATTCTTCCATCTGGGTAAAAATGTGCTGTGGAGTAGAATTGAATGATAAGTTCATCATTCCAGTTGGTGAACTTCTGTCCAACAAAATCTGCAACTCCACAAGCAACAAAGTTGTCTTGCACTCCAGGATAGTGCTCTTCATTTTCCTTGATGAATTTCCAGTCAACCCACCTCATGTCACAAACTATGGGCTTCTTGTCCAACAGAATTGTCTCATAGAAGTCCTGTTGTTCCTTTGTGTGGAACCTGTAATCAACATCAGTTCTTCTTCTTGAAGCATATGGATCTGCCATCCTCCATAGTCTCAGCCTTGAATCCTTCCTGATTCTCATGTCCTCAGCCACAGGATGGGCATCATTGTGGTCTGGTATCTTGGGCTTGAGCTTTCTTTGAACCTGTCCTTCTTCATCTTCCTCCTCAGCAACATTGGGCACTGGGGCCTTGTTCTTCTCAGCAGCTGGAATACTCCTGGTATTCCTCTTTGGTGTAGACTTGGCCTTGGGGGCAGCTTTGGGTGCTTCCTTGGGCTTAGATGTTGCAGCCCCTGATCTGATTGCATCTCCCATAAGCTTAGCTGCCTTTGGAGCTGGTGCAGCAAGCTCTTCCTCTTCCATCATGGAAGGTTGCCCAACAACTCTGGCCATGGTGTTCTTGACCCTTTCCTTCCTCTTCTTGCTTTCTTCAGCTGGCTCTTTGGGATCAGGATTCTCAGGTAGTTGAGTTGATGCTCTGGCCTTGGGCATAGGTTGCCTTCTTGCATGCCTTTTAGTCTTCATGCCTGGCTTTATATCCTTTGCTGAGCCATATTCCTTCTTGAGCACCACTTTCTTGTAAGTAGCCTCATCTTCCCCAGCCTTGTAATCTTCATCCTCTGAATCTGAAGTTCTTTTCCTCCTTTGCCTAGTTGCAGCCTTAGGCAAATTGCTAGGAGTACTTCTGCTCCCTTCATCTGAAGTTGAGGGACTAGTGCCCTCACTCAAGTCTATTTGCTCTCCTGACCTGTTCTGGCTGTCACTTTGATCAGACATACTGCAAAAGCTGACTGCTGGCCCTGTGAAGAGTTATAGATGAGATAGAAAAGATGAGCATCACAAAATGCAGAGGTTTTTGCAAAAGAATGACTCAAAAGTTCAGTCTTAGTTTTCCACAGAAAGCATTTCGGATCCACCGATTTTCAAACTCGGTGATACGGAAGCAGTTTTGGAACCTAAACTGATGATCTCGGTTGGACCGAGTTTCAGTTCGGTGGTACCGAGACTGCTAGGGTTTCAAAGAATCCTCAAATCAGTTGCACCGATTAGTAATTCTCGGTCAGACTGAGAGTCACTAGTGCAATGGCATAAGCCAAATCGGTGAGACCGAGTTTTTCAACTCGGTGGGTCCGAGATGGTTTCGGCGGAAACCTAAACCTAAAAAATTTGAATCACATCTAATCTATGAACTACTTTGGCTGGATAGAAGAGTTTCAATCATGGCAAGAATCAATATGAAAACAATGTGCTAGGAATCAGATGTGGATAGAACAAAGATCAAGTCCATACCCTAACTTGGCGGTGGACTTGCTACGGCGGCAACGGCGGGGACAAAACCCGTTGACAGCGGCGAAGACCAGCGACAGGAGGCTGCTAGCGACGAGGAGATGATCCGGAGACCATGATGGCAGAGCGAGCTGTTGCGCGGACGAAGGGTTTTGGAGAAATTTCCAAAATTTTGCCCGTGGCTATATATATTGCTCGACCCTGTCGGTGTGACCGAGTGGAACAACTCGGTGGCACCGAGATGCATAACTGTGTTCAGTTACAGCAAATTGGTGAGACCAAAAAGTTCAAATCGGTTGCACCGAGATTGAAAACTCGGATCAACTTGATGATTTTGGTAGGACCGAAATGGAAGGATCGGTCAGACCGAGAATCACTAAGAGGTTTTGGAAGTTTAAGTCTATGACGAATCGGGGACTCCGAGTGCTCCTCACACAGAGTGGTTCGAATCTGACTTGATCAAATTTTGTGATGTAGCATGAATAGAGTTTGACACGAGAAAAGCATAGATAGCGAAAGAAGGTTCTTAGGCATTCTTGTCCATCCACTTGGCACAAGGAAAAGAATACAAACAATCAAAACAACAAGTGGATGTCCTTGAATGAGTAAAATATGCACCAACATGCTCACACAATAAGATGGCAATTGAAATATGTGGCAAAGCATGCACAACCAATTCTAGCATCTATCAAACAATTGGCGATGACTAGGTCATCTATATATGAGTATATTGACTTAGGAGTCAAATGAGAACATTTGATCATAGGTCATACTCATCGTTTAAGCTCAAGTGGGGTTACCACTTTTACATAATGCATTGATGTGTTCACACCATTAGAGTTAATTTGACTCAATTCTTAGAGTTAAGCTCCCCCTAGATGTGAGATCCCCCCTTGGAGGGATGAACTAACCTTGGGTTTTGTCGATGATGACTTCATGTAGGTGTTGAAGATGTAGATGCTCAAAGTTGATGTAGATCATTTGGAGCAATCCTTTGGAGTGAGTTTCACTTTCAACTTGCCTACATGGGTTAGTCCCACAAGGAACAAACAAGAATATCCATAGACATAGAGTGATGCACACACAAGATGATGTCCATGAAAACATTAGGTTACCTTGTCCCTTGCCTTACCAACATGAGGGTTTGTGACTCCTTGAACTAGTACAACATGTGGAAGTTGATTGCACTTGTCCTTGCCAAAATGATATGAGTGAAGAATGTTAGCGGAGTCACCCTCAAGAACTCTCTAGTTCTTCTTCTTCGGGATCCACATCATCTTGATGGGAATCCTTGGAGTTGTAGTTGTACTTGATGAAGTAGAACTTTACGTAGTCTTGGGGACCCACTTGAACAAGGCTTTAGGTGCTTCTTCAAATGCATCAATCTCTTCTTGAAGCTTGTCCTTGCCTTTGTTCTTGTGGTCTTGTGATGGAAGATCATCTTGAGCTTGTGTCCCTTTGAAGGAAGTAGGATCATACTTCTCTTTTTGAGGAACAAACTTTGTCTTGGGGTATTGATCTTCTTCCCACTCAACTCCATTGGCGTTGAACTTTCGTTCAAATCCAACACCTTGATTCTTCCGGTGCCTTCCTTGCTTGCATACAATTTCCTCGAATTGCTTACTCCCGACAAGGCTCTTGTAAACACCTTTCTCTATAATTCCCTTCAATAAACTATTTTGTTGCTCAAGTGTAACTTGGCTAAGAGAATCGCTAGTGGAATCAAGAGAACTACTAGAAGCAACAATATTGGATTTAACATTATTATTGTTACTACTAGAGGAAGTATCTTTCTTGTACTTGTTACTAGACTTGACTTGATGCATGTAAGTAGATAAGAGTAAACGCTTGGCAATGTAAGAAGAACTTTTCTTGTGGAGATCATCATTGATTGCCTTTAAGAACTCATGCTCTTGCTCAAGATTGAGCTTTTCAAAGCGTAACTTCTCATGAGCCCTTAAAAGTTCTCGATGATCTTCGAAGATAGTTTCATGAGCCAACTTAAGAGTGTTTAGTTCTTTAGTTAGAAGCTCAATTTTCTCCTTATCATTGTCATTCGTTTGATTAGCATGATTAGTTGACGTTTCATCATAGTATTCATCACTAGTGTTGTCAACAAGTAAATCATCATCCACAAGCAAGTCATCTTCATCACTATTGAAATCAACATATTCGGGATGTGTTACCTTTGGACCTTTGGCCATGAAGCATCTTCCAATTCCTTCATTTGGTGAATCAAATATGTCGTAGGAGTTGGTTGACACAAGTGCTAGACCGGCAACACCTTCATCTTGAGTATATTCGGAGTCGAAGTGATAGCTTCTCTCGGAGTGATTGTCAGAGTCGGAGCCGGAAACCCATTCACCAACATGAGCTTGATGTCTTCATTTTGTGTAGCTCCTTGATGACTTGTCCTTCCTTTCCAAATCCTTGCTTCTCCGTGAGGGTCTTCGTTCATAACGATCATCTCTACTCCTCCTCTATCTTGGTGGTGATTCTTCTCTTTTGCTTCTTCTTTTTGGAGAATCTTCTCTTCTTTTGTAGGGTGTCGTACACTCATTTGAGTAGTGTCTGGGTCTCCCACAATTGTAGCAATTGCGCTCTCGACTAGAAGATCTCTTGTCATGATAAGACCTTGACTTGGAGCTTCTTTCTTTGCTTCTACTCTTGTAGAATTTGTTGAAGTTCTTCACCATTAAGCTCAATTCTTCACTGAAGGTTTGTTTCTCACTAGATGATGTGGGGGCTTCACTTGAGGCTTTGTCAGCACCACTTGACTTGTTGTGAAGTTCCTCCTTATCCTTGAGTGACATCTCATGAGCAACAATCCTTCCAATGACTTCCGTTGGCTTGAGATCTTTGTAGTTTGGCATCATTTGGATCAATGTGCACACGGTATCATACTTTCCATCAAATGCTCTTAGGATTTTCTTGATGATGAATTTGTCGGTCATCTCTTCACTCCCTAAGCCGGCAATCTCATTTGTGATAAGAGCAAGCCTAGAGTACATTTCAGCGACACCTTCACCATCCTTCATTTTGAACTTGTCAAGCTGACTTTGGAGCACATCCAACTTGGATTCCTTGACGGACTCGGTACCTTCGTGCATATCAATCAAAGTATCCCAAATTTCCTTTGCATTCTCAAGACGGCTGATTTTGTTGAATTCTTCGGGGCACAATCCGTTGAAGATGATGTCACATGCTTGAGCGTTGTATTGCAGCATCTTCAATTCTTCCGCATTAGCTTCACGGTTCGGTTCTCTCCCATCGAAGCATTCACCTTGCAAGCCAATACAAATAATTGCCCAAACGGCGGGGTTATGTCCAAGAATAAGCATTTTCATCTTATGCTTCCAACTAGCAAAATTAGTACCATCAAAGTAAGGACCTCTACGGTGATAATTTCCCTCGCTAGACGCCATACTATCCTATGTTGTGAAACCAAGGCTATGACCACCAAAAGCTATGGAAATCAAAGCAAATGGAGACCAAGGCTCTGATACCACTTGTAGGACCTTGAAGTATGTCTAGAGGGGGGTGATTAGACTATTTGACCAATAAAAACTTAACCTTTTCCCAATTTTAGAGTTTGGCAGATTTTAGCTATTTTAGGACAAGTCAAGCAATCATCACACAATTCAAGCAAGCATGCAAAGAGTGTATAGGCAGCGGAAATTAAAGCATGCAACTTGCAAGAAAGTAAAGGGAAGGGTTTGGAGGATTCAAACGCAATTGGAGACACGGATGTTTTTGGCGTGGTTTCGATAGGTGGTGCTATCGTACATCCACGTTGATAGAGACTTCAACCCATGAAGGGTAATGGCTGCGCGAGCCCACGGAGGGCTCCACCCACGAAGGGTCCACGAAGAAGCAACCTTGTCTATCCCACCATGGCCGTCGCCCACGAAGGACTTGCCTCACTAGCGGTAGATCTTCACGAAGTAGGCGATCGCCTTGCCCTTACAAACTCCTTGGTTCAACTCCACAATCTTGTCGGAGGCTCCCAAGTGACACCTAGCCAATCTAGGAGACACCACTCTCCAAGAAGTAACAAATGGTGCGTTGATGATGAACTCCTCGCTCTTGTGCTTCAAATGATAGTCTCCCCAACACTTAACTCTCTCTCATAGGATTTGGATCTGGTGGAAAGAGGGTTTGAGTGGAAAGCAACTTGGGGAAGGCTAGAGATCAAGATTCATATGGGAGGAATGGAATATCTTGGCCTCAACACATGAGTAGGTGGTTCTCTCTCAGAAATGGTAAGTTGGAAGTGTAGGTTCATTCTGATGGCTCTCTTCATGAATGAAGAGGTGGAGGGGTATATATAGCCTCCACACAAAATCTAACCATTACACACAATTTACCAAACTCGGTGGGACCGAATCGTTAAACTCGGTCGGACCGATTTAGTAAACCTAGTGACCGTTAGTGATTTTCGATGGGACTGACATGCAACTCGGTGAGACCGATTCGGTTAGTGTTAGGGCATAACGTAATCTCGGTGAGACCGATTACACAAACTCGGTGAGACCGATTTGGTAATAAGCTTTCCAGAGAGTTGGTCAGGTAAACTCGGTGGGACCGATTTGCTCTTTTCGGCGAGACCGAAATGTTACAAAAAGGAAACAAAGAGTTTACATTGCAATCTCGGTGGGACCGATCGCTCACTTCGGTTAGACCGAAATGTTACGAAGGGAAATAGAGAGATTACAATTCCATCTCGGTGAGACCGAGATCCCTATTGGTAAGATTGATTTGCTTAGGGTTTGTGGCAGTGGCTATGACTTTTGGAATCGGTGGCGCCGGATAGAAAGAATCATTGTGACCGATTTTGGCTTTGGGTTTAGGTCATTTGTGGATGTGGGAAAGTAGTTGAGGGTTTTGGAGCATATCACTAAGCACATGAAGCAATAGGCTCATTAAGCAACACCTCATCCCTTCTTGATAGTATTGGCTTTTCCTATAGACTCAATGTCATCTTGGATCACTAAAATGTAAAATGAAAAGTCTTGAGCTTTTGAGCTTGAGCCAATCCTTTGTCCTTAGTATTTTGAGGGATCCACTTTCATCATCCATGCCATGCCATTCATTGAGCTTTCCTGAAATAATAATCTTGGAATAGCATTAGCTCAATGAGCTATATGTTGTTATGAATTACCAAAACCACCTAGGGATAGTTGCACTTTCAGAGCCCCCACTCTCCCGAGCCGTGGTTACGCTGCCGCCTCCTCCTCCTGCGCCACTCGTTTCGAGTTCTTCTGCCTCCTGTGTTGTCTTGGACCGTGCCCTTTTCCGAGCTGGTCCAGCTGCGAGAAGACCTCCAAGGCACCGACTCCCACATGGTAGCCGGTCGCCTGGAGCTGGTCTCCGGCTTGATTCATTCCAACGTCTCCGTCCGAGCGGCGCTGAGGCGGGCCACGACAGCTTTTGAGGAGGAGAAGCAAGCCGCCACCCAGGTCGCAGCTGCTCGCGAGGCGGCATTGAAGGATGTCGTGGTCACCCAGGACCGCCGCAAGGTGTTGGAGGCCGAGCTATAGGGTTTGCGCGATGAGCACGCTAAAGAAGCTCGTGACCACCAGGCGAAGGAGGAGAAGATGAAGGCTCGGGAGGACGCCGTCAGGGACCGCGACGCTGAGCTGACCGCTTAGCGGCCGGCTAGGGACGCTGGAGCGGAAGTTGAGGGCGGAGAGGGCCGAGCTGGACGCCAAGGCGAAAGTCCTGGCCGAGGACCGTGTGGCCTTTGTGCTCCTCGAGGAGAGGTCTCGCAAGGCACTGAAGACGCTCTACGAGAATGGCCTGGAGAAGCCGTTGGCCGGCACTATGGACGGCCCCGCCCAGCTGCTTCCCTACTTGCTCGAGGCACTCGAGGAAGTCGTGACTGGCGTCAGCCCCATGGCCGAGGTAGAAGCTCGTGTCCTTTCTTATGTGGCACTGACGCGCGTCTTGATCCATGTCCACCTTCGCGATCCTGACACCAATCTTGACGAGCTGCTGGAGCCCGTGGACAACAAGCACTTTGCCGCTGCTGCTGAAGCTGTGAAGAGCTAGGTGGAGGCCTTGCTGGGGATTTCCGCGCCTTCGCTTCTGCGCCCATGGCAGGCGGTGCTGCTGATCCTAAGGCCCCGAGTGGCGCCACCACGGGGGTGGAGTCTCTGGCAGGCGACGGCGATATCCAAGGGTGATCTCCTCGCGACTTCTTTCCTGTTTTAACTCCTGCAATGTGCACCATGCCTCGTGGAGGCATTTAAACTTGCGTTTGGTATTGTGAAGACAATTATGGTTTGTAATATTTGCTCCGGGATTTGCTTAGAGATTTTGCAGTTTCCTTCCTATTTGCTTTATGTTTTACGACGGCAGAGCCCGGCCCCGTGCATACCTCAACCACCGTTAGCCCTGATCGGATCACCAGGTCGGGACCAAGGAGTGAGGGGCTACATGACAAGTTATGCCCCTGAGTCGCGATGCTCGGGAGTCCCCCTTGACGTGCAAACAGCAAATAGGGAGGGAATGTAGGGGTAGATCTGGCGTTCTACGTCGGCAGGGCCCGGCCCCACGCAAACCTCAACCGCCATTAGCCCGGACCAGGACGGGACTAAGGAGTGAGGGGCTACGTGACCATTTAGGCTCCTGAGTCACGATGTTGAGGAGTCCCCCTTGACGTTCAAACGATCTTCATACCTTGGCTCCGCTCGCAGAGGGGCGCGCGATGACCAGGTCTGAGGGACCTGGCTGGGTGGTGTGCGCTCGGGCGTGACCCGGGCATAGCCCCCATGTCTAGCCCCCTCCCGTGACGCTCCCGAGGGGAGGGGTTTCAATGAGGCCAGACACCGGGCTCTGGGCTCCTTGAGGTTGATACGGCTGTGGGCCGCCCTCAGTTGTTTATCACTAGCGTGGAGCATATCGCTTCCGTATGTGTACGGGCATAGCCGCTCCCCGGCAGTGTTGTCAGTCAGCGCGGAGCATGGTGCTTCCACTGGTACGTGGGAGGGGGGCCCCCTCAGGGAGGAGCCCCTTGGGCGTGTACAGCCCCGCCCTGACATGTGACTTGCACGGCAGGGCTAGACGAGGTGTATCTGGGCACTCATGAGCCAGCGCAGGACTCACGAGGCCCTACCTCAAGGCGGGTTGCGCCTGGTCTTGGATCTTTGACCGTTGTGTGTTCTTGCGATATGGTTAGATACAAATGCTCTACGTTGTCAGGTCCCGGCCCTCGAGCGAGCTCAGCGTCGCTGGTATGCCAGGTCACGATGTCGTGGACAAGGCCAGGGGGTGAGGGCTGGAGAGCCAATAAGAGCTCTTGAGTTGCGATGCTTAGGAGCCCCCGTTTTAACGCGCAAGCGATTTGCATGAGAGAGAGGAGGCCCGTAGCGGGCAACAGGTGATAATCACAGGCATGTTAAGCATGAAAAGCAAATCACCTTAGGCAAATGCAGGAGGGGTACATGCCACTAGGTCAGGCCCGAGCGGCTTGGGGATGATGCAGCCCGAGGGGCGCCCCCAGGAAGGTAAACTAAAGACATAAGCAAAAGGGATACATGCCGCAGGGATGGACCCATGCGGCCTGGGAATGATGCAGCCCCGTGGGCGCTCCTAGCTGAAATGAACTTGGAAAATGTCACCTGGTACCATTGTAGAGGGGGTGTTGGAGTAGCTGAGGACGCGCAGTGAAGAGGCCAACCCTCACGAAGCACCGGAGCCCTAAGACTCGGGGGGATCTGAGGATCCAGGCGGTTCCTCGAGGATCTTCTCCATGTCCTCCAGGACCGCTTGATGCCTGGCCTCCTGAGCTGCCAGAATGCTCCGCAGATGGCGCTAGTGGGTGGCAGCCGCGTTCGGCAGGCTGAAAGGCATGCGAACATAGCTATGTGGCGGACCCTCGCAGCGTCCAACGCGCGAAGGCCAGAAGCGCACCTGAGATGCAGCTCGGTTAAGCCCTGGGACGTTGATGCAGATGCGCAGCCCACCATCCTCGCCCGGATGGGGAGCCACGCCAGGCAAACAGCGACCATAGCGTATGACTCTTGCTTCCTGAAGCTCCTGAGCGGTCTTGGTGATGAACTCCTGAGGGTTGGGCTTCCCACGCCCTATGCCTTCCTGAGGGAAACATGCTGCGAAGCACGCCTCCAAGTGGTGCCCGAGCGCCTCCCTCATGATTTTGGCAAAGTCTGAGGCCCTCTAGAAGAGAGCACCCGTGCCCTGCCCGAGAAGGGCGCCGGGCGCGCCTTCCTGTACGATGGAAGGAGGCGACCCTTGCACGGGCATGGATCCTGATGCGGCACCTCCTGAGATGCCAACCTCCTGAGGCCTTGAGCCGAGTGATGTCTTCTTCTTCTTGGGGACTGCCTCAGGAGGGTTCTCGCCCTTGTTGTCCGTGTCCTCGATTGATGCAGCTTAGAAGGCACGCTCGAGGGAGCACACCGCGTCTCTTTCCTCGCAGGGGACCGTGATGATTCCGCCGCTTCCTGGCATCTTGAGGACGTTGTAGACGTGGTGGGTCACCGCCATGAACTTGGCCAGGGCTGGATACCCGAGGTTGGCATTGTATGGCAGGCAGATGTGGGTGACGTCGAAGTCAATGAGCTCGGTGTGGTAGTTGTTGCGCTGTCCGAAGGTGACAGGGAGGCGGACCTGCCCTATCGGGGTGGTGGAGCCGTCAGTGACTCCTGAGAAAGGCTTGGTAGGCTGAAGTTGATCATATGGCACTTGAAGGTTGTTGAACGTCTCAACGGATAGAACATTGAGCCCTGTGCCGCCATCGATGAGGGTCCTGGTGACTTGCACATTGCTGATGACTGGGGAACAAAGCATCGGGAGGACGCCACTGGTACCCGCACACTTGAGTTGATCTGCTGAGCTGAAGGTGATGGCGCACTTGGACCACCTGAGCGGGCGCGTGGCCTCAAGCCTGGGGAGGACTGCATTCACCTCGCGAGCAAACTGCTTGAAGATGTGCTGAGAGGATGGGGCTTGAGCTCTTCCCAAGATGCAAGCGATAGCATGTGGCTCCTGGAAGCCCCCAGCCCCCTCGTCCTGGTGGTGGTCGTCATTCCTTCTTGGGGGTGGCGGAAGAGGGGGAAGGACTGCACGGGAGAGCCCCCTGTGGCATTGACGAGCTCGGTGATGCGAGCGAGCCACTCTTTGTAGAGGTCGTCGACGGGGCGATAGTGTAGGAGCTCACATGCCAGGAGTAGCATGGCCTGCGCATCCGTGGGGGCGCGACCAGCGTGGGACGACGAACCAGCTGGGGTCAGCGTCGGAGTGGCAGTGCGGCCTTCCCGCTGCACCAGGGGGTGTAGCGAAGATGCTTGCTGCTCATTCCTCATCGGGCTGGTGGTGGTGTTGGCGGCAGGCAACGGATAACGACGAGGAGGCCCACCAACGGGAGCCGTCTAGGCGACGCAGGCGGCGAGAGCAGCCCGGCACATGGCGCGGGCTCGGCGAGCGTCTGCCATGGATGCGACGAAGCGATGGGATGCGGATCAGCGGAAAGAATATTTTGGCGCACCCTTACCTGGCAGGCCAAATGTTGGATATCGGGTTCCGACAAAACCCTTAAGGTTCGAACACTGGGGTGCGCACGAAGATCTCTCCCTACCGAAACACGCCCTCAGCCTCGCCGCGATCCCTAAGCTAGATCAAAGAACAACAGAAGGGACACAAGATTTATACAGGTTCAGGCCACCGTTGTGGTGTAATACCCTACTCCTGTGTGTGGTGTGGTGGATTGCCTCTTGGGCTGATGATGAACAGTACAAGGGAAGAATAGCCTCACGAGGAGAGGTGTTCTTGCGTTTGGTGGTGTGCTTGAGGAGGCATCGATCTCCCTCTCTATGGTGGTAGCTAGATCTATTTATAGAGGCCCTGGTCCTCTTCCCAAATATTGAGCGGGAAGGGATCCAACAACGGCCATTTTGAAAGGGGACAACTAGTACAAGCTATCCTGACTAAAGGTGGTCTTCGCCTGCCAAAGGCACTGGTGGTGACGCCGTCTTGGGCTCCATGGTGACCTCCGTCCTGCCGTCCTGCCGGCCTTGGTCCTGATGCCTCGGTACTCCGCGCCTGTGCTTGCCCCTTTGAACCAAAGTGGAAACGAGGACACTGTGCGAGCTGGCACCCGCCTGGTCTTGATTGTCATGGCTTGCGTCATGGGCACCTCGCGAGGTACCCCTTGCCTTGATCTCTCCGCCTCCTCGCGAGCCTGCCTGGTGAGGCCACCCCTGAGGAGGCCGCGCATCGTCCGCCCTGCGAGGCTTGGCCCCTCGCGAGGGTCTTGAGTGTTGGTTGATGAAGATGAGCTGTACAGGGCCACTGGTTGAGCCGCACTGCAGGACGCAGGCGGACAAGTCTAGGGACCCCAGTTCCCAGAACACCGACAAGGAGGGCGGTGAGAGGAGGGCTGCCGGCGGAGGGCTTGGCCGGAGGAGGAGGGCAGCGACGGGAGGGGAGAGGAGGGCGGCGAGAGGAAGGGGAGAGGAGGCCAGAGGGGGAGGGAGGAAGGAAGATACACTGGTGGGCGATGGTGGCGACGGCGTGCGGCGGAGTGCGAGTGAGAGTGTGAGGGGAGAGTGAGGATGTGCGCGGGCGGGGCCATGTGGATAAGTTACTCGTAGTAGTAGCGTTGGTCTGTAACCACCGCTACTGCTAACACTACTAGGAAAACGGCTATAGCTAATATAGACATTAATGGCGCACCATGTATGTGGTGCGCCACTGTTATATAGCAGTGGCGCATCAGATATAGGTACGCCATTATTGGCCACATTACTAATGGTGCACCTAGTGTGTGGTGCGCCATTACGAGTTTTGAAAAAAAAGATTAAAAAAATTGCTAGCAGTGGCGCACCAGGGGATAGTGCACCATTACTATTTTTAACTAGTAATGGAGCACTATCCACTGGTGCGCCACTACTCACATGTTTTTTTATTTATTTTTTTCAAAACTAGTAATGGCGCACCACACACCATGGGCGCCATTAGTAACCCTGGTTACTAATGGCGCATTCTTAGGTGGTGCGCCATTGGTAACCTGGGAGCAGCTAGATATTTTGGACAGCCACCTACCACACTCACTTTCCTCACTTCATTCTCTCCACCTCTACCAAGCTTGGTCTCGACTTCCTCCTCCTCCTCACCTCATTTGCACCATAGATTCACCCAAATTAAGTGGTTAAATTTCGTTTATTTGATAGGTAAGTAAGGGGAAAGCTTTCTTTATGTTCTAGATCTACTTTTTTCTCCCTCCAACAACGTACACACTTTTTATGGCCTAGATCTACGTATGTTTGTGGTGTTGCATATGTTTCTGTTTGCAGGTACCGGTATTTAAAATGCGATAGTTGCCAATATTTTTCCGGAATGTTGATTCATTTCCGTTTCGGCGAGAATTTGGCACTATGCATTCTTTTTGGTCCTATTTTTAGGCAAAGTCATGCCAAATTTTTTTGGTTCTAAAATATCGTTTTGCTCTACCCTGCAGGCGACCATCGTCCGCACGATGGCTGAAGGCATCGCGAATAAGTTTTTGAGCTCCGTGAAGGACGAGATGCTTCAAAAGAACGAGACGGAGATAAGATGTCCGTGTCGAAGATGCAAGCTGAAGAGCCTTATGGACCCGGATTCCGTACAGGTGTGATGTCTACTACACAACCTTCTCCTTGTAGACGTTGTTGGGCCTGCAAGTGCACAGGTTTGTAGGACAGTAGCAAATTTCCCTCAAGTGGATGACCTAAGGTTTATCAATCCATAGGAGGCGTAGGATGAAGATGGTCTCTCTCAAGCAACCCTGCAACCAAATAACAAAAAGTCTCTTGTGTCCCCAACACACCCAATACAATGGTAAATTGTATAGGTGCACTAGTTCGGAGAAGAGATGAAGATACAAGTGCAAAATAGATAGTAGATATAGGTTTTTGTAATCTGAAAATATAAAAACAGCAAGGTAACAAGTGGTAAAAGTGAGCGTAAACGGTATTGCAATGATAGGAAACAAGGCCTAGGGTTCAAACTTTCACTAGTGCAAGTTCTCTCAACAATAATAACATAGATAGATCATATAACAAGCCCTCAACATGTAACAAAGAGTCACTCCGAAGCCACTAATAGTGAGAACAAACATAGAGATTATGGTAGGGTACGAAACCACCTCAAAGTTATTCTCTCGGATCAATCTATAAAAGAGTTCGTACTAGAATAACACCTTAAGACACAAATCAACCAAAACCCTAATGTCACCTAGATACTCCATTGTCACCTCAAGTATCCGTGGGCATGATTATACGATATGCATCACACAATCTCAGATTCATCCAACCAACATAAAAGTACTTCAAAGAGTGCCCCAAAGTTTCTATCGGAGAGTCAAGAACATGTGCCAACCCCTATGCATAGGTTCCCAATGTCACGAAACCCGCAAGTTGATCACCAAAACATACATCAAGTGGCACATGATATCCCATTGTCACCACAGATAATCACGACAAGACATACATCAAGTGTTCTCATAAAGACTCAATCCGATAAGATAACTTCAAAGGGGAAACTCAATTCATCACAAGAGAGTAGAGGGGGAGAAATATCATAAGATCCAACTACAATAGCAAAGCTTGGGATACATCAAGATCGTGCCATAGAGGAACACGAGAGAGAACATGAGAGAGAGAGAGAGATCAAACACATAGCTACTGGTACATACCCTCAGCCCCGAGGGTGAACTACTCCCTCCTCCTCATGGATAGCACCGGGATGATGAAGATGGCCACCGGTGATGGGATCCCCCTTCGGCAGGGTGCCGGAACGGGCTCCCGAGAGGTTTTTGGTGGCTACAGAGGCTTGCGGCGGTGGAACTCCCGATCTATCTTCTGTTCTGGAAGTTTTGGGGTACGTAGGTATATATGGGTGAAAGGAATATGTCGGTGGAGCTACGGGGGCCCCATGAGGCAGGGGGCGCGCCCGAGGGGGGGGGGCGCGCCCCCCACCCTCGTGGGCAGCCCGTATCTCCCCTGACGTGCACTCCAAGTTCCCTGGGTTGCTTTCCTTCCAAAAATAACTTCTCCAGTTGATTTCGTTCCGTTTTGACTCCGTCTGATATTCCTTTTCCTCGAAACACTAAAATAGGCATAAAATAGCAAATCTGGGCTGGGCCTCCGGTTAATAGGTTAGTCCCAAAAATAATATAAAAGTGGATAATAAAGCCCAATATTTCCCAAAACAGTAGATAAAGTAGCATGGAGCAATCAAAAATTATAGATACGTTGGAGACGTATCAAGCATCCCCAAGCTTAATTCCTGCTCGTCCTTGAGTAGGTAAATGGTAAAAAAGAATTTTTTATGCGGAGTGATACTTGGCATAATTTCAATGTAATTCTTCTTACTTGTGATATGAATATTCAGATCCGAAAGATTCAAGACAAAAGTTCATATTGACATGAAAAATAATAATACCTCAAGCATACTAATCAAAGCAATCATGTCTTCTCAAAATAGCATGGCAAAAGAAAGTTCATCCCTACAAAATCATATAGTTAGGCTATGCTTCATTTTAGTCACACAAAGATGTTCCCAACTTCTATACCCCCGATGACAAGCCAAGCAATTGTTTCATACTCAAATAATCTCAAACTTTTTCAACCTTCACGCAATACATGAGCGCGAGCCATGGATATAGCACTATGGGTGGAATAGAGTATGATGATGGGGATTGTGTGGAGGAGACAAAAAAAGAGAAAGTCTCACATTGATGAGGCTAATCAACGGGCTATGGAGATGCCCATCAATTGATGTCAAAATGAGCAGTAGGGATTGCCATGCAACGGATGCACTAGAGCTATGAATGCTCAACAAAAGAAAACTAGTGGGTGTGCATCCAAATCGCTTGCTCACGAAGACCTAGGGCATTTGAGGAAGCCCATCATAGGAATAACAAGCCAAATTCTATAATGAAAAATACCCACGAGTGTAAAAAGACAACTTATGATACTCACTACATGAAGAACAAGGTGCTACTTTGAAGCACAATATATGAGACTCACTATATGAAGAACAAGGTGCTACTTTGAAGCACAAGTGTGGAAAAAGAGATAGTAGCATTGCCCTTTTTTGGGCCTTTTTTTGCCTTTCTCTTTTTTTTGGGCAATGCTCTAATAATGATGATCATCACACTTCTATTGATTACGACATGAGGATTACAACTCGAAACTTAGAACAAGATATGACTCTATATGAATGCCTCCGGCGGTGTACCGGGATGGTGCAATGAATCAAGAGTGACATGTATGGAAAATAATGCATGGTGGCTTTGCCACAAATACGATGTCATCTGCATGATCATGCAATGGCAATAGGATAAAAGTAATGTATGTCATGATGATGATAAATGGAGCGGTGGAAAGTTGCATGGCAATATATCTCGGAATGGCTATGGAAATGCCATAATAGGTAGGTATGGTGGCTGTTTTGAGGAAGATATAAGGAGGTTTATGTGTGATAGAGCGTATCATATCACGGGGTTTGGATGCACCGGCGAAGTTTGCACCAACTCTCAAGGTGAGAAAGGGCAATGCACGGTACCGAAGAGGCTAGCAAAGGCGGAAAGGTAAAAGTGTGTATAATCCATGGACTCAACATTAGTCAAAAGAACTCATATACTTATTGCAAAAGTTTTATTAGCCCTCAAAGCAAAGTACTACTATACATGCTCCTAGGGGGAGAGGTTGGTAGCAGTTAACCATCGTGCGCCCCCGACCTCCACTCAAGGGAAGGCAATCAAAAGAGCACCCCATGCAATAAATTTGTTACACAACTTTTACCATACGTGCATGCTACGGGAGTTGCCAACTTCAACACAAGTATTCTTTAAATTCATAATCACCCAACTAGCATGACTTTAATATCACCACCTCCATATCTCAAAACAATTATCAAGCATCAAACTTTTCTTAGTATTCAACACACTCATAAGAAAGTTTCACATATCTTGAATACCAAGTATATTAATATTAAGCAAATTACCATGCTATTAACAACTCTCAAAATAATCTAAGTGAAGCATGAGAGTTCATATATTTCTTCAAAATAAAACCACCACCGTGCTCTAAAAAATCTAAGTGAAGAACTAGAGCAAAAATTATCACGCTCAAAAGATATAAGTGAAGCACTATGAGCCATAACAAAAACTACTCCGAAAGATATAAATGAAGATCAATGAGTAGTCGAATAATTATGCAACTATGTGAAGACTCTCCCATTTAATAATTTTAGATCTTGATACTTTATTCAAACATCAAGCAAAGCTAAAGAAAACTACATTGCAAGGATAGCACAACTCATGTGAAGAACCAAAAACTTAGGCTCAACCGATACTAACCGATAGTTGTTGAAGAAGAAAGGTGGGATGCCTACTGGGGCATCCCCAAGCTTAGATGCTTGAGACTTCTTGGAATATTGTCTTGGGGTCCCTTGGGTATCCCCAAGCTTGAACTTTTGTGTCTCCTTAATTCCTCTCATATCATGGTTTCTCTTATTATCAAAAGCTGCATTCACAACAAACTCAACAAGAACTCGTGAGATAGGTTAGTATAAACCAATGCAAAACCTTATCATAATCTACTATAACAAATCACTAAAATAATTATTCAACATTGCATACTAAATGCCTCTGTATATTTAATACTCCTATCCTCAAATGGAATCATTAAACAAGCAAACATACGCAAACAACGCAAACATAACAGCAATCTGCCAAAACAGTACAGTCTGTAAAGAATGCAAGAGTATCAATACTTACCTGACTCCAAAAATTATGAACTAAAATTCCCACTGTAATAAATTTATCAGAGCTCAGTATGCAAAAAGATTCAACATTACACCACTCTCTGACTTTTCTAGGGAATTTTTGCAACAGCGGTAAACTTTCTATTTTCAAACAGCAACATGTATACTAGCAAAATAAGCATGGCAAAGGCTATCCTTGACTTCTTTATTGAAACTAAAGATGCAAAACATTATTCTAAATAACAGCAAGCAAAAACTAACAAAAGGAAATGACGCTCCAAGCAAAACACATATCATGTGGTGAATAAAAATATAGCTCCAAGTAAAGTTACCGATGAATGAAGACGAAAGAGGGGATGCCTTCCGGGGCATCCCCAAGCTTAGGCTCTTGGTTGTCCTTGAATATCTTGGGGTTCCATGGGCATCCCCAAGCTTAGGCTCTTACCACTCCTTATTCCATAGTCCATCGAATCCTTACCCAAAACTTGAAAACTTCACAACACAAAACTCAACAGAAAACACATAAGCTCCGTTAGTATAAGAAAATAAAACCACCACTTAGGTACTGTAGTGAACTCATTATAAATTCATATTGGTGTAATATCTACTATATTCCTACTTATCTATGGTTCATACCTTCCGATACTACTCATACATTCATCAAAATAAGAAAACAACACATAGAAAACAGAATCTGTCAAAAACAGAACAGTCTGTAGTAATCTGTATCAAACGTATACTTATGGAACTCCAAAACTTCTACCAAATTAGGACGACCTGAGGAATTTGTGTACCAACCCATAGCAAAAAGAATCAGATCAGAAGTACGTTTCTGTGAATTAACAAAACTAATTTACTGGGTGCAAAAGTTTCTGAATTTCAGCAGGATCAACACGACTATCACCGTAAGCTATCCTAAAGGTCTTACTTGGCACTTTATTGAAACAAAACCTATAAAACATGATTACTACAGTAGCATAATCATGTGGACACACAAAAACAGTAAGGATAAATATTGGGTTGTCTCCCAACAAGCGCTTTTCTTTAATGCTTTCTAGCTAGGCATGATGATGACAATGATGCTCACATAAAAGATAAGAATTGGAACATAACGGGAGCATCATGAAGCATATGACTAGCAAATTTAAGTCTAACTCACTTCCTATGCATAGGGATTTTGTGAGCAAACAACTTATGGGAACAATAATCAACTTGCATAGGAAGGTAAAACAAGCATAACTTCAAGATTTTAAGCACATAGAGAGGAAACTTGACATTATTGCAACTCCTACAAGCATATGTTCCTCCCTCATAATAATTTTCAGTAGCATCATGAATGGATTCAAAAATATAACCAGCACCTAAAGCATTCTTTTCATGATCTACTAGCATAGAAAATTTACTACTCCCCTCATAAGCAAAATTCTTCTCATGAATAGTAGTGGGAGCAAACTCAACAAAATAACTATCATGTGACTGAAAATTAAAATCAAGATGACAAGTTTCATGGTTATCACTATTCTTTAAAGCATACGTGTCATCACAATAATCATCATAGATAGGAGGCATGCTTTCATCATAGTAAATTTGCTCATTAAAGCTTGGGGGACAAAAAATATCATCTTCATCAAACATAGCTTCCCCAAGCTTGTGACTTTGCATATCATTAGCATCATGGATATTCAAGGAATTCATACTAACAACATTGCAATCATGCTCATCATTCACATATTTCATGCCAACCAATCTATGTAATTCTTCTTCTAGCACTTGAGCACAATTTTCCTTTCCATCAAACTCACGAAAGATATTAAAAAGACGAAGCGTATGAGACAAACTCAACTCCATTTTTTTGTAGTTTCCTTTTATAAACTAAACTAGTGATAAAACAAGAAACAAAAAGATTCAATTGCAAGATCTGAAGATATACCTTCAAGCACTCACCTCCCTGGCAACAGCGCCAGAAAAGAGCTTGATGTCTACTACACAACCTTCTCCTTGTAGACATTGTTGGGCCTGCAAGTGCACAGGTTTGTAGGACAGTAGAAAATTTCCCTCAAGTGGATGACCTAAGGTTTATCAATCTGTAGGATGCGTAGGATGAAGATGGTCTCTCTCAAGCAACCCTGCAACCAAATAACAAAAAGTCTCTTGTGCCCCCAACACACCCAATACAAAGGTAAATTGTATAGGTGCACTAGTTTGGCGAAGAGATGAAGATACACGTGCAAAATAGATAGTAGATATAGGTTTTTGTAATCTGAAAATATAAAAACAGCAAGGTAACAAGTGGTAAAAGTGAGCGTAAAAGGTATTGCAATGATAGGAAACAACGCCTAGGGTTCATACTGTCACTAGTGCAAGTTCCCTCAACAATAATAACATAGATAGATCATATAACAAGCCCTCAACATGTAACAAAGAGTCACTCCGAAGCCACTAATAGCGGAGAACAAACGTAGAGATTATGGTAGGATACGAAACCACCTCAAAGTTATTCTCTCGGATCAATCTATAAAAGAGTTCGTACTAGAATAACACCTTAAGACACAAATCAACCAAAACCCTAATGTCACCTAGATACTCCATTGTTACCTCAAGTATCCGTGGGCATGATTATACGATATGCATCACACAATCTCAGATTCATCCAACCAACATAAAAGTACTTCAAAGAGTGCGCCAAAGTTTCTATCGGAGAGTCAAGAACGTGTGCCAACCCCTATGCATAGGTTCCCAATGTCACGAAACCCGCAAGTTGATCACCAAAACATACATCAAGTGGCACATGATATCCCATTGTCACCACAGATAATCACAGCAAGACATACATCAAGTGTTCTCATAAAGACTCAATCCAATAAGATAACTTCAAAGGGGAAACTCAATTCATCACAACAGAGTAGAGGGGGAGAAACATCATAAGATCCAACTACAATAGCAAAGCTCGGGATACATCAAGATCGTGCCATAGAGGAACACGAGAGAGAGAGAGATCAAACACATAGCTACTAGTACATACCCTCAGCCCCGAGGGTGAACTACTCCCTCCTCGTCATGGATAGCGCCGGGATGATGGAGATGGCCACCGGTAATGGGATCCCCCTCCGGCAGGGTGCCGGAATGGTCTCCCGAGAGGTTTTTGGTGGCTATAGAGGCTTGCGGCGGTGGAACTCCCGATCTATCTTCTGTTCTGGAAGTTTTAGGGTACGTAGGAATATATGGGTGAAAGGAGTACGTCAGTGGAGCTACGGGGGCCCCACGAGACAGGGGGCGTGCCCAGGGGGTGGGCGCGCCCCCACCCTCGTGGGAAGCCCGTACCTCCCCTGACATGCACTCCAAGTTCCCTGGGTTGCTTTCCTTCCAAAAATAACTTCTCCAGTTGATTTTGTTCCGTTTTGACTCCGTCTGATATTCTTTTTCCTCGAAACACTGAAATAGGCATAAAACAAAAAATCTGGGCTGGGCCTCCGGTTAATAGGTTAGTCCCAAAAATAATATAAAAGTGGATAATAAAGCCCAATATTGCCCAAAACAGTAGATAAAGTAGCATGGAGCAATCAAAAATTATAGATACGTTGGAGACGTATCAAGGTGCGGGACCACCTGCTCTTGCGCGGTTTCATGGATGGCTATCGGTGGCAAGGTGATGAAGATGATTATGAAGTCGTCCATGGGGGTCGAGCAAGAAATGAGGAAGGGCAACAAGACAACCGCGGCGAGGGCGGGCGAGAAGACGAAGAATCTCCAGGACATGATCACAAAGTAGATGCAGTACACAGTCATCATGTAGAAGATGCCAGACATGATGATGAGGAAGATCAAGACGAAGGGCATGATCATGAAGATGAATATGCCGGAGTAGACGATGATGGACCATCGATGGGCTGGGTGCAGGACCCTCATATTCAAGAGCTGCTTCTCAAGCAGACGGACAACGCAAGAGCTGCCGCCCGAGAGAAAGCCAAGCTGGATCAAGTAGAGATAGACGGGGTTACTCCATTGTATGAAGGATGCATGCCCGAGGATACCTGCCTGAAAGTAACGCTCATGACTCCAGAGATGAAGGTAAAACACAAAATGACCGACGCATGCTTCGACGAGAACATGTCATTTTGGCACAAACGTCTTCCCAAGGGGAACAAGTGCCCGACCAGTTTCGAGGAGGCGAAGAAAATCGTGTGTCCTATGGATTTACCGCACGTGAAATACCATGTGTGCATGAACAATTGCATCATTTATCGAGACGAGCACGCGGAGTCTACCATATGTCCGGTGTGCGACGTCACTCAATACAAGAAGAGGAAGAAAGCTCCTCGAAAATTGCTGTGGTACTTTCCGATCACTCCTCGTCTATAGCGGTATTTCGCGGACCCTAAGGTAGGAAAGCTCCTAAGTTGGCACGCGGATAGGGAGGAGAAGAAGCGAGAAGATGACGGAAATGATCCGGAGATAAATAAAAAAGACAAGATGCTGAGTTACCCTAAGAATGCGAGCCAGTGGCAAGCGTTGAACTTTGAACACCCAGAATTTGGGGAAGATCCAAGGAACATCATGCTGGGCGCGAGCACCGATGGAGTCAATCCGTTTGGCAGCCAGAGAAGCACACATAGCACCTGGCCTGTGTTTGTGTGGATGTACAACCTTCCCCCCTAGTTGTGCATGAAGAGGAAGTACATTCACATGAGTATGCTAATTGAAGGGCCGAAACAACCAGGGAACGACATCAATCTGTATCTGGGGCTGCTGAAAGAGGAGCTAGAAACACTGTGGAACACACCAGCCAATACGTGGGACGCTGCAGAGAAAGAATATTTCCCTATGAGAGCCGCACTGCTCACGACGGTGCACGACTATCTCGGTTACGGATATGTCGCGGGACAGGTGGTCCACGGATTTTTTGGATGCGTCAGGTGCATGGATCACACGACGTATCGCCAGCTAGATAGAGATCTCGGGTCTTCGAAAATTGTGTTCATGGGACATCGAAGGTGGCTTCACGACGATGACTCATGGAGAAAACACAAGGATCTGTTCGATGGTGAAACCGAACCCCGAAGACGCCCGCGTACGAGGAGCGGCGAGGAAATAGATGAGCTGTTGAAAAATTGGAAAGAGTGCCCACCGCCGGGAAAGAAGCGAAAGGCGCCAGAGCCGGGAAAGAAGCGAAGGACGCTAGAGCCACTGCTGAAGGTATGGAAAACGAGGTCTGTTTTTTGGGACTTGCCGTACTGGAAGATTCTCCGTGTGCCTCACAGCCTTGATGTCATGCATATCGCATAGAACATGTGTGAGAGTCTGCTTGGTACTTTGCTCAACATGCCAGAGAGGACCAGGGAGGAGCAAGGGCAAACTTGAAATCAATGGGCATCAGGGAGGAGCTTCACGCTAATGATGATGATGATGAGGCGAAGGACACGGGAAGTCGTCGCAAAGGCAAAAAGGCCAAGAAGATCGGAAATGACTGCCCTCCTGCTTGCTTCACTCTAAGTCGGGAGGAGATCGAGCAGTTTTTCACCTGCCTCGTAAGAGTAAAACTTCCTTATGGTTACGCGGGGAAGATAACAGATACCTAGACTCACCGAAGCAGAAGTTCAGCGGGATAAAGTCTCATGACTGTCATGTGCTGATGACGCAAATACTTCCAGTTGTAATCCGTGGGATCATGGACGTGCACGTCCGTGAAACGCTATTTGGCCTATGCAACTTTTTCGACGTCATCTCTTGGAAGTCGGTTGGCGTGAGGCAACTCAGAAGGCTACAGGAAGAGATCATGGTGATACTATGCGAGCTTGAGATGTACTTCCCGCCCGCATTCTTCAATGTTATGGTGCATCTGCTAGTCCATATCATGGAGGATATCATCCAACAAGGGCCGATGTTCCTGCATAGCATGATGCCATTCAAAAGGATGAATGGTGTCATCAAAGGATACGTTTGCAACATGTCACGTCCATAGGGAATCATAGCCAAGGGCTTTCTGACCGAAGAGTGCATCTCCTACTGCATGAATTATCTAGGCACCGAGAACCCCGTTGGTCTGCCCGTCAACAGGCACCTCGGCAGGCTCACTGGATGGGGTCACCGCGAGGGTCGCCGCGAAATGCATGTCAACTTCAAGGGTTGACTCGCCGACTTTGAAAGAGCAAACCTAGTCGTGCTACAACACATAGACATGGTCGATCCTTCGGTGGTAGAGCACAATACCTTTATTGAGAAGATGTACAATGACCGAGGCCAACACAGGATAGACGGAGATATAATCAAAGAGCACAACTCATGTTTCACGCGTTGGTTCAAGGAGAAGCTTCTGTCGTACCCTTTACATGAGGATTCTTCCGCGGAAGAAAAACTCATATTCGCCTTGACAAAGGGCGTCGAGCACAACCTGATGACCTATGAGGCATACGATATCAATGGCTACACATTCTACACCGAGGAAAAGGACATGAAGGGCGATGATTATCAGAACTCCGGGGTAACGATGCAATCCTACACCGGTAATGAAAAGGACAGATACTACGGAACGATCGAGGAGATCTGGGAGCTGAGCTACGCTGGAGAGAAGGTCCCGATGTTTTGTGTCAGATGGGCCAAGAGCGTCCTAAAAGAAGACCGGTATTTCACCACCATGGTTATACCCGAAGCCAAATCCAAGACCGCGGGTGCAAACGTCACCGCGAAAAATGAGCCATGGGTACTGGCTTCCCAAGTGGACCAATGCTTCTTCATTACCGACCCGTCAAAGCCCAGTCTTGTTATCGCGAGGAGAGGCAAAAGGAAGATCATCGGAATGGATGGAGTCGCCAATGAGCAAGACTTCGACAAGTACGGCGACCCGAAGATGGAACATGACGATGATGATGAAGTACCATACACCACAAGAAGAAGCAGGACCACCCTACCTAAAGGACGTCCGTTCAAGAGAAGAACTCCATTTGCGAAAAAGAAGGGCAAGAAGATTGTGAAAAGATAGCTAAGCTCGATTCATGATGTGTCCGCCGCGCGCGCGTGTGTGTGTGTCGGTGGCAAGCTCAATTGTGTGTGAAAAGATAGCTAAGATTTCAGCCATGTAATCGATCTAATTCTAAATCTTTGCATAATGGTTTAAATTGTAGTCTTCATTTCTTGATTGTATTTCGACATATGGAAATGGCATTTCTTCTGTTCTAGTCCTCTATCCAGTAACCTCTTTTGTTCAAAATTGTGGGGATTAATGTTTTCTTCTGGTATTTTAATTGTTTTTATTTATGTTTATTCTGGTAAAATAAAAAAAAGTTAGTAATGGCGCACCAGGAGAAGGTGCGCCATTGCTATCAAGGTATTTATGGCGCACCCCCTAGGAGGTGCGTCATTGATATACAAATTTTTATTTATGTTTATTCTGGTATTTGGAACATAGGGTCTCTGACATGGAAGCTTCGGGAGCTAGTTGATGCAGCGGTGAGGAGAGGTGTTGATATCCTTTGCGTCCAAGAAACCAAATGGAGAGGACAGAAGGCGAAGGAGGTGGAGGATACCGGCTTCAAGCTATGGTACACGGGGATGGCTGCAAACAGAAATGGCGTAGGCATCTTTATCAACAAGAGCCTCAAGTATGGAGTGGTAGACGTCAAGAGACGTGGGGACCGGATTATCCTGGTCAAGCTGGTAGTTGAGGACTTGGTTCTCAATGTTATCAGCGCGTATTCCCCGCAAGTAGGCCACAATGAGAACACCAAGAGGGAGTTCTGGGAAGGCCTGGAAGACATGGTTAGGAGTGTACCGATTGGTGAGAAGCTCTTCATAGGAGGAGACCTCAATGGCCACGTGGGTACATCTAACACAAGTTTTGAAGGGGCGCATGGGGGCTTTGGCTATGGCATCAGGAATCAAGAAGGAGAAGATGTCTTAAGCTTTGCTCTAGCCTACAACATGATTGTAGCCAACACCCTCTTTAGAAAGAGAGAATCACATCTGGTGACTTTTAGTAGTGGCCAACACTCTAGCCAGATTGATTTCATCCTCTCGAGAAGGGAAGATAGGCGTGCGTGCCTAGACTGTAAGGTGATACCTGGAGAGAGTGTTGTACCCCAGCATAAGCTGGTGGTTGCTGACTTCCGCTTTCGGATTCATGTCCAGCGGGCTAAGCGGGCTAAAGTCGCTAGAACGAAGTGGTGGAAGCTCAAGGGGAGGTAGCTCAGGCGTTCAAGGAGAGGGTCATTAAGGAGGGCCCTTGGGAGGAAGGAGGGGATGCGGAAAATGTGTGGATGAAGATGGCGACTTGCATTCGTAAGGTGGCCTCACAGGAGTTTGGAGTTTCCAGGGGAAGGAGAAGCGAAGATAAGGATACTTGGTGGTGGAATGATGATGTCCAGAAGGCGATTAAAGAGAAGAAAGATTGCTTCAAACACCTATACCTGGATAGGAGTGCACACAACATAGAGAAGTACAAGATGGTGAAGAAGGCCGCAAAGCGAGCTGTTGGTGAAGCAAGGGGTCGGGCGTATGAGGACCTCTACCAACGGTTAGGCACGAAGGAAGGCGAAAGGGACATCTATAAGATGGCCAAGATCCGAGAGAGGAAGACGAGGGATATTGGCCAAGTCAAATGCATCAAGGACGGAGCAGGCCAACTCTTGGTGAAGGACGAGGAGATTAAGCATAGATGGCGGGAGTACTTCGACAAGCTGTTCAATGGGGAGAATGAAAGCTCTACCATTGAACTGGACGACTCGTTTGATGAGACCAGCATGCGTTTTGTGCGTCGAATCCAGGAGTCTGAGTTCAAGGAGGATTTAAAAGGATGAAGGGAGGCAAGGCGATGGGCCCGGATTGTATCCCCATTGAGGTGTGGAAATGTCTCGGGACATAGCGATAGTATGGCTAACCAAGCTTTTCAACCTCATTTTTCGGGCAAACAAGATGCCAGAAGAATGGAGACGGGGTATATTAGTACCAATCTTCAAGAACAAGGGGGATGTTCAGAGTTGTACTAATTACCGTGGAATTAAGCTGATGAGCCATACAATGAAGCTATGGGAGAGAGTCATTGAGCACCGCTTAAGAAGAATGACAAGCGTGACCAAAAACCAGTTTGGTTTCATGCCTGGGAGGTCGACCATGGAAGCCATTTTCTTGGTACGACAGCTTATGGAGAGATATAGGGAGCAAAAGAAGGACTAGCATATGGTGTTCATTGACTTGGAGAAGGCCTATGATAAGATACCGCGGAATGTCATGTGGTGGGACTTGGAGAAACACAAAGTCCCAGCAAAGTACATTACCCTCATCTAGGACATGTACGATAATGTTGTGACAAGTGTTCGAACAAGTGATGTCGACACTGATGACTTCCCGATTAAGATAGGACTGCATCAGGGGTCAGCTTTGAGCCCTTATCTTTTCGCATTGGTGATGGATGAGGTCACAAGGGATATACAAGGAGATATCCCATGGTGTATGCTCTTTGCGGATGATGTGGTGCTAGTTGACGATAGTCGGGCGGGGGTAAATAGGAAGTTAGAGTTATGGAGACAAACCTTGGAATCGAAAGGGTTTAGGCTTAGTAGGACTAAAACCAAGTACATGATGTGCAGTTTCAGTACTACTAGGTGTGAGGAGGAGGAGGTTAGCCTTGATGGTCAGGTGGTACCTCAGAAGGACACCTTTCGGTATTTGGGGTCAATGTTGCAGGAGGATGGGGGTATTGATGAAGATGTGAACCATCGGACCAAAGCCGGATGGATGAAGTGGCGCCAAGCTTCTGGCATTCTCTGTGACAAGAGAGTGCCACAAAAGCTAAAAGGCAAGTTCTACAGGATGGCGGTTCGACCCGCAATGTTGTATGGCGCTGAGTGTTGGCCGACTAAAAAGGCGACATGTTCAATAGTTAGGTGTGGCGGAGATGCGTATGTTGAGATGGATGTGTGGCCACACGAGGAAGGATCGAGTCCGGAATGATGATATACGAGATAGAGTTGGGGTAGCTCCAATTGAAGAGAAGCTTGTCCAACATCGTCTGAGATGGTTTGGGCATATCCAGCGCAGGCCTCCAGAAGCTCCAGTGCATAGAAGATGGCTAAAGCGTGTGGAGAATGTCAAGAGAGGGCGGGGTAGACTGAATTTGACATGGGAGGAGCCCGTTAAGAGAGACCTGAAGGATTGGGGTATCACCGAAGAGCTAGCTATGGACAGGGGTGCATGGAAGCTTGTTATCCATGTGCCAGAGCCATGAGTTGGTTGCGAGATCTTATGGGTTTCACCTCTAGCCTACCCCAACTTGCTTGGGACTAAAGGCTTTGTTGTTGTTGTTGTTGTTGTTGTTGTTGTTGTTGTTGTTGTTGTTGTTGTTGTTGTTGTTGTTGTATTTTATTTTTCAGTGTTCCTTTTCCTGCTTAAATTTGCAAACATTTTTTTAACTCACAAAAAGTATTGAATTTGTTAATATTCTTTGAACTCATGAATATTTTTAAATTTCATGGGCACTTTTTGAATTCATGAATATTTTTTCAAATTTGATGATATTTTTCATATTCATAAATGTTTTACCAATTCACAAATGTTTTGCAACGCTAGAGATTTGAAAATTAGTAATAACTACTTATATCGTAACATTTAAAAAATTATGGTCATTTTCTAAAGAATTATTACATGCAACTAAAAATCCAAAAAAAGTTAGTAATGGCGCACTAGGGGAAGGTGCGCCATTGCTATCATGGTGCTTATGGCGCACCCTAGAAGGTGCGCCATTGGTATACGTATGTTTATGGCGCACCCCTAAAAGGTGCGCCATTGCTAACCCTCCCCCACTCCACTTGCTCCCCTCTCCCTCTGGCCTCTCTCCCTCCCTCGCCAGATCCACCTCGCCCCACACCTAACCCAACGACCCCCGCGGGAGCACGCCGCCGTCCGCCTGTGCCCGCTCCACCGCCGCCGCCCTGCCTCCTCGGGCCCCTCCTCCCCACTTGCCCCCTCGCGCTTCCCCTTGCCCTCTCCACCCTCTCCTCTCCCCTAGAGCCCAGAAAGCCTCTCCGCCGTCGCCCCGTCCCAGACAACCACCTCTGCACATCGGTCACCGGACACGGGGAGACACCAGCCCTATACGAGCCGGACAGCCACACGCGGATCCAGCACGGGTTTGGACTCGGCTCCGCCCCCGCCCCCGTCTTCCTCAACTCCGGACACCTCAACTCCGGTCTCTGCTCCACCTCTGCTTGCCGCTGCACCTCCCTGGTGAGCTCCGCCTCCTCTCCGCAGTGATTTAGTCGGTAGGATAGTGGTCAAAGCAGTGGACGATGGTGAAGGTCGGATTCGCCATGTATTTAGGAACCTGTTTGGGTGCTTTGGCCGGGGCGGCCGGCCTGAGAGTTCCTTGCAGTCCCGTAGTGGCTGAGCAATGTTCTTCATGGTAACTCATTTTCAATTGATGATAGTGGTGAATAAGTAGGAGTTAGTATAAGGAGGAAACCCCAGGTGATGAGTTCTTGGTTAGTTTGATGTAAATGAAGGGCTTGCATTCCCCCCCTTTTGTCTCGTTTTAAGAATTTAGAGTTGGCCATGAGCAAACTAGTCAGAAATGAAATTTTATAGCAAATCAGGAAGAACAAGCCCAAGCCTTGAAGAATGGGATAGCAGTGAATTATGGGGGAAATCAGTCACTCGCAATATTCTAGGCAAAGAGAACAATTGGTTCTCACTTCTGTATTATTTGTGCATATACTGGATTCGTTAAGATATATTTCGATTTTGCATTATGTTGGTCCCATACATGAAATTTCAATATACTTGAGTACTTCTGTTTTTGTTGTATTATTCCTCTAGCTAAACCTCTTTTTTGTTTCAACATAAGATATCCTTAGTTCTGTTATAAGTTGTAACAATGGCCGTCGATTTAGTTCTAGTTGGTTAAATCTAGAGTTGCTAAATAGGATAGCTTGCACACAATACAAGTGATGTTTTGAATTTCTTATTTTTTTGGATGTTCCTTCTACATGCTGGATATTTCTGGCCATAGCATGTTACAGCAACCCAAGCTAGGCATAGCATGAAAACACGAACACCATAGACATAACCACAGCCAAGAGAAATTCTCTAGATTGGCACACGCCATCTTGTCAGAGAGGTAAGACCACTGGTTACATATTCAATTGGTTAATCAACACAAGACAACTCAATCTACAAAACTACATATATGACTCTTATTTACACGTATAATACCTAGGACAAACGGATGAATCTAGCACCCTGCAGAGCCACCACATTCACAGGTAAATATGCAAGTGATCATCCGTATATGAGCTTACAAATACTACTGTACTACACATAACTTAGCCTAACATTTTCACTGCTGCTGCTGCTGTACTACTTGTGATGATGATGTTGTTGTACTACTTGTGATGCTGATGCTGCTGTACCACTTGTGATGCTGCTGCTACTGTTGTACTACTTGTGATGATGATGTTGTTGTTGTACTCACTGTATTCACTGCTGTTGTACTACTTGTGATGATGTTGCTGCTGTACTACTTGTGATGCTACTGCTACTTTTGATTTTGTCAACTTGTGATGCTGCTACTACTTGTGATCTTCTGAAATGACCCCTTTCTCCTGAAATGTTGATTAATTTCCGTTTCGGTTGACAATGGGGCACTCCTAGGTCAAGAAAATTAGCAAAGGTCGGGCCCAATTTTCTTGACCTAGAAGGTGCCCGATTCTCAACCGAAACAAAAATTAATCAGCATGTATCTTGACATCAACCAACTTTCTGGACACATCCCTCAAGAACTAGGTTACCTTGAGAACATGGACTTGGACCTTAGCAACAACACACTAACAGGTTCCATCCCAAAACACCTAGGCAATATCACAAACATCTCTCAATTGTTCCTTGACAATAGCCAACTTTTTGGCGACATTCCTCGAGAATTAGGTTATTTGGTCAACTTAGAGATCTTGTTCCTTGACAATAACCAACTTTTTGACCAAATTTTTTTCCTATTTAGAGCGAATAGGGCCAACAATGATGAGGCCTGCGGTTCGGGCAAGCAATTCTGGGAGCTGTCCCAGGAGATGGAGGAAGAACCTCACCGCTATGAGGACGCCATGGAAGACACTGATCCCGACTACACAACCCCTAGTGGCATCGGGGATGACACCACTGATGGTGCCGCCGAGGATGTCACCACTGATGATGGCAGCGCACGCATAGATGGCAGCCAACCGAAGAGGCAATGGAAGGACCGGAGCCCGAACGTGCTCGGCACCGTCAAGGAGGAATTTATTGAAGTGTCCTCCAATGGGCATCCAACGGCGCCCAAAGAATTAGTCAGTGGGTACTCGGGACAACTCGGGTGCATTCTCCGGAGCACCGTCTGGATCAACACCGAGAACCTAAGGCATCGTGACCGAGGGAATTTGCGCAACCTCCTCTTCACGAAGCTGCACGAACGATACAAGTTCCTCGGTGACTTCGCAAACACACGCCTCTTAGGGAATAAAGTGACCAGTGCCGCCCTCACGAAGATGAGCATGGCCCTGGATACTTGGAGAACCGTGGTGAAGAGAAGGATTCTAAGAGGTGATAGTTATGCGAAGATCAAGGAGACAAATCCTTCGATCAGCGAAGCTGACTACCGGGAGTTCAAGATCAAGTGCGAGAGCAACACATCCATGGAATCAAGTCAGTGGGGGAAAGATATGCGGGACTTGAACTTAGGGGTCCACAAACTCGGTCCCGGCGGTTACAGAGTGGCAGAACCTATATGGGACAAGGAGGACGTGGAGCGTGCCGAGCAAGGCCTACCGCCCCTCTTCGATAAATACCGTGACAAGCAGAACAGGAACTATGTCAGGGCCCGGTACAAGGTGGACCCGGTAACAAAGGAGCTTACCACAGATCCAAAGACCAAGGCGCTTGATCTTGTTCTGGTAAGGAATACACCCCCACGTAATTAGCTCCATATGGTCGCATTCTAATTAATGAAGCCAAATTTCTAAATGGTTCACATTCCTTCTGCAGGACACTAAAAGCAGTAGAGCGGGGTCGTCTCAGAGCTCCCCTTGGGACACCACTTTAAATAGGGCGTTGAACGTAATGAAACAGAAGGATAAGTTCAGTAAGCCGTCATTAGCTGGTCATGTGGCCGGCAAAGGCTTGTCCATGAAATGGTCGGAATACTATAACGCTGGGTGAAAGGAGAGAAAGACTAGCTCGGAAAGCCAGGAGCGCGAGGTTCAAGAACTCAAGGCACAAGTGGCATGGATTTCGGAGATAGTCGAAGAGCAAATGCGAGATCAACTGGGAGCGACGGTCACCGCCATTGTGCCTACCTTGATTGAGGGGCTGCAGGCGTGGATTGCGGGTGGCCAACAGGGGCCGCCCCCGATTCCCAGCTTCACGGGCAGCAACTCGCACAACGCGCCGGCGGCGCCATTGGTGTCTTCGGTGGAGGCGGCATTGGTGTCGCATCGGCGCCGGCATTGGAGCTTAATGCACCTGGATGTGGGAAGAATACGCCGGCCGGCACCTCGGCAACAAGCAGCCCCTCCATTACTTGCACGCCCGCCGTTGGCGGTGCCTTAACATTAGCCGAGCTCGACGCCATCACGATAACTAAGCCTCTCGGCCGATGACTTCATCTCCTTGCCTTTGACTGGGCATCCCTGACGCCCTACATGTTTTCGCAGGGCGCCACCGACGTTCCATGCACTCTCCTGCACTTTGTGGACGGTGAGTTGATCGATATCGCCAAGGCCAGGATTGTTCAATCGGGCAACCACTTGTTCCACGGTAATCCGATGCCACCCACCGTGTATAAGGTTCAACTGGTTCGGGTGCTGCGGGGCTACAACGAATTGTTACCTCCGTTTCGACCCCCTGGGGCCGACGAAGATGATGTGATGACCCTCAGCGCCTGCTTAAGCTGGCCCCTGCTTTGGCCAAAGAGCCAGATTCGTTTGGGGATGGGGGGCACCACCCCACAGACAACACCGCCAGTCGTGCCGGCGCCAAGCCATGGCAAGACCGCCGCAATGCTACCACCGTCAGCTGATCCGGACATGCATATGGCACAAGATCCGGACGACGATGACGGTACATTTACCAACATCGATAAGTACTTCAACGAACATGGGTACTGTAACGAATTCTTGGGGCCTCCTTCTCAAGAACCCAACCCTGCAAAAGACGATCGCGGTCTAGCTGGTACCACGGAGAAACCCAATTGCAACAGGCGTCGTCTGGCATTCAGTTCTCAGGACACGCCTCTAGCTGCCGTCTTCACCGGGCCTCAGATAGCCGAGGTGCGAAATATTATCAGCCCCAACACACTGAAGAAGGCGGTCTCTGAGCAGAACTCGATCCCATTACAGCAGAAGAAGCGGAAGGGATGGAAAAGAAAAAATAACAAGGGTGTGAGCCAGCCGGCACCGAGTACGATCTGTGCTTAGGACGGGCCACCTTCACCTAAGGATATCTCGAGGAGGGTGCATGTGGCGGGTTGGCCGATGCTACCGACTAATCTGCTCAATGCTGCAACCGATGCTATGCGGAGTCTGCATGACAGTGTTCTTTCTTTGGAGAAGCAGCGTCTCTCCAAGAATGATGTGGCATACCCGGTTTTTGTGGCCAAGGTGCCAGAGGGCAAGGGCTTTGTCGATAGCACCATCGGGGGTATGATCGTCTTGCGGTTTGATGACATCTTCGCTATGTTTAACCTTCATCCGCTGCACTACACCTTCATTAGGCTATTTTCACTCAGTATGGAGATGCGGATCATTAGAGAAAGACCCCGGACATGCGTGCCAAGATCTTTGGCAGTGCTGGGGACTGGCAAGTTGCAAGTTCATACCTCGAAGGCGTCATTCTGGCGAACCCAGATAAGGATAACTTCCTTGTGCCTTACTTTCCCGAGTAAGTCATCCCCTCACCGCCCCGTAACATATGATTTCTTAGATTTTGATCGTTCTTTTTTTTTCTAGCATTCCGTGTTTTGTGTAGTGACACACATTGCACACTCATCCTCTTAAGCCCGAAATATTCCACGGCCACATATTTCGACTCGGACCGTCAGTCAAAGAAAGACTACACAAATATCAAGAAAGTTCTTGATGATTCTCTCCCCGGCTACACCAAATCTGGAGGCACCTTCAGGAGGCCAATTTGTAGGTACGGCAAGCACGTGTTCACCCACGTAACGACGTTTCCCTGCATCAAGCAGACGCCTGGCGGTCAGAAGGATGCCTACTACGCCCTCTATCACATGCGGGCGATCGTATGGGACCATGATCACCTTCTGCTACCAACTAATCTCAAATATTGGGCCGCACGCTTGTCGGCAATCCAGGACACGGACATCAGACAAGAATTCTTTCGCATCCAGTTGGAGTTTGTGGAAATCATCCATCAAGATGTCCTTCATACCTCGGGGCAGTTCTACCTCAAATATCAACCGTCAAACAATGAAATAGAAACAACGCTACAAATGCAGGCTGACAACGATCGCGATTTCCTGGCCATCACAAAAGATGGCGGCATAATCCACGCTCCGGTCCCTGAGTCAAGTCGAAAGTAATGATGCTATGTAGTTCTGAAATATCAATTAGCTCATGTTGTAATTAAACTTTAATAAACTTGTATGTCTCTTTAGTTTGGATAGTCATTCAACTTATATGTAATCGATGCTATTTATTAGTAGTACCATGAATCGTGCTATTAATTTGTTGATTTTCACTTCCAATTCTTTTGTGCATACTTATATATTGCTTATGTATTGTCTGTGAATTGCTACTAACGTTTTGTTTGTCTAGTGCATAGAGATGCCGTCGTATGTCGTGTACAAGGGTAAGGTTCCCGGAGTCTACAACGACTGAGAGGTGTGTTGGAGACAGGTTCACCGTTTCAGCGGTAACAGTTACAAAGGGTACACCACTAGGGCGGAGGCGGAAGCTAGATACGCGCGCTATCTAGCGAGAGAGAGGAGGGAGCAGAGGAGGAACCGGATGAAGACCAGTTTCATCACGATGATGCTCATCGTGACCACAGCTCTCTTCTATGTGATGATAGTTTAGATATCGACTTGTAATATGAAGACAAACTCGCTACTCGCGGCCTCGAGACTTGTAATGTTCTAACTTTGTTCGGTATTTTGAACTCGGAGACTAATATGATGAATTGTATTCGGAGACTAATCTTCTATTGTATTCGATAAATCTGTTGTTTATATGTTGTGATGTTTATATTCTGTGTTGTAATGTATTTGTAACCTGTGCAAATATCAGAAAAGCAAAAAAAATTCCTAATATTTATAGTAGTGGCACACCATATTGCACTTTAGTGGCGCACAGAAATAAACACACCAGTGGTGCGTTATCTAAAAGTGCGCCATTAGTAACACAGAGCACAAGGTAAATATGGCCCCCCTTGGAGGCATAGTAATGGCGCACTGTTGGACATAGTAATGGTGCACTATGTGGTGCGCCATTATTATCTGGGATACTAGTGGCGCACCAGATATGCGCCATTACTATTTGTTACTAGTGGCGTGTTAATAGTGGCGCACCTATAGTGCGCCATTAATAGCAAAAATAGGTGCGCCACTAACAGCCTTTTTTCTAGCAGTGTAAGATACATAGCAGTAGCGCTTTAGTGGAAAAAGCGCTACTGCTATGTATATTAGCAGTCGCGCTTTCCAACGGCCAGCACTACTACTAAGGCTATGATCATTAACATGTAAAAAAACATTGGTCATCAATGATCTTTTTTTGTAGACTCTAAATTGTCGGTATGAATCTTTGCCAGTTTAGGAACTGGCAAAGATTCATATTGCCATAGATCCTACACATAGAGTACAATGAAGACCAAGTGGTTGTGATAGTTTGAGAAGCACCATATTTAAGGTGGTAAACATTCTGTTCGCGGAGCGAGGTGGGACTAAACTTAGGTCTTAGAAAGGGACTAAATTTAGCAGTAGTGTTGGTCGCTGGAAGGTGCTATTGCTAAGTACAATAGCAGTAGTGCTCTCCGTGAATGAGCGCTACTAGTATACCTAGCCTGCCGGCAACGGTCTGGCAATTATAGTAGTAGCATGCTTTGTAACTAAAGCGCCAGTGCTAGTTGTATAGTAGCAGCGCTCTTGATAACAGAGCGCTGCTGCTATTTAGCGGCTGCACTTCCTTTTTAAAAGCGCTACTGGTGAGCTCCTGTGCATAAGCATTTCCCTAGTAGTGTGATGGAGGAAGAGGACGAGGATGGATTTGCGGATGATCTGGATTCTGAAAATTCGAAGGATGAAGTGCAGGTACCGACTCCTTCTGCATGGGATCAGGACATATCGACCGGCCTTACGGTACGATGGTCATGAGACTCCATGGCAGTATAGTATGAACCAAGTCCAGATAGGGGCTATGTTTGATACAAATAAAAAATTGAAGAATGCGGTGATAAAGTGGGTTATGTCTACGCAGAGGGTTTTCTGGACACACATATCAAGTCCAACAAATTATGGGAAAACTTTGTTTTTGCCACTCTAGTTTTTGCCAACTTTGCTTATGCCACTCTAGAATTTGACATCTCACATTTTGCCACTCTTAGCTTTTGACAATACATCACAAATGCCATTCCGTGGCAAAAACGATAATTTTTCATTTCACTTTTGCCACTCTTAGCTTTTAACATGTATCACAATTGCCACTCTAAAGTTTTTGCTTTTGCCATGGAATGGCAAAAGTGATATATTGTCAAAATCTAAGAGTGGCAAAAGTGAAATGTCAAATTCTGGAGTGGCATAAGCAAAGTTGGCAAAAACTAGAGTGGCAAAATAAAGTTTTCCCACAAATTATACCTTGAAGTGTGTTGAAAAAGGTTGCCCTGGGAAGGTCCACAGGCACGTGCCGAAGTATGACATCCACTAGGTTGTCACCAATGTTGTACCACATAATTGTCTGAGGAAAACCGTCTAGGGAATCAACCAAACTTGACTTCAACTCTCATTGTCCAACTCATGTATACTGAGATAGTGGAGAAGATATGGAAGCAAAACACATCCATACAGCAGTGAAGGTCTGATGGAATTATAACATTCCTAACGGGAAGTCTTGGAGGGCTAAGCAAAAGGCTGGAGAGGAAAGGTTTGGGATGTTCTTCTACTCATATGATAATGTTGTCCGTCTCCTGGACATACTGAAGGAGAGGAATCACGGCACTTATGTTAACGTACAACACACAAGGTTACTGAGTATACCTGATTTCAAGGTGTTGAAACAAGTATTCTTCTCTTTCGCTATGTGCATAGAAGCTTTCCGGCATTGTCCTCTAGTAATGTGTGTGGATTGTACATTCCTGACTGGTCATTTTAAAGGGCAAATCCTGACTGCCATTGGTGTGGATGGGAACAATCAAATCATCCCACTTGCCATGGCATTTGTGGAGGGTGAGAACTTTCCAAGCTGGGTATGGTTCTTTCGGCAAGTGAAAATTGCCATCGTGAAGGACCGACCAAACGTGTGTGTCATTCATGATAGGCAGGCTGGTATATTGAAGGTTGTGAAGACATTAAGGAATCCAATGGATGATGAACCAACACCTTGGAAGGATTTGTAAAGGCGGTGGTGCATGCGCCATCTTGGGGCTAACTTTTTCTCATAGTTCAAGAACAAGCGGTTGATGAACTTGTTTAAAAAATTATGCAAGCAGAACGAGGAGCGTAAGTACCAATTTATTTGGTCAAAACTTGAAGAGTTTACTAAGAAGCAGGTCCGTGCAGGGAAGAACATAGAAAAAGATCAGCAACAATTAGCAACACTCATGGCGGAGCTAGAGGAGCAGTTGGTCTTTGTGACTTGCCAGCAATTGACCCTCCTAATAGTACAAGAAAGAAGGGGAGGGCAATAAAGGATTTTTCAAAGTGGATAGAGAAAGAAGGGGAGGGCAATATGTCTCTTATGGTGTGAGTCATTATCTATGTATGAGGCATGCTTCATGCATGTGTTACTATCGCACTTCCTTCTATCTTATGAGGAGACATATCATTTTATGTATGTGAGAGACATATTACTATTAATTCGCATTGTTATTCCAGTTATATTTCCAAAGAGAATGCAACCAATAATTAAGATACAAGTACATCTAAATTAAAAGGTAGGGCTGACTTAAATAATACAGCTTACATACTACATGAAGGCATCATCGTCATCCCCCGTTGATGCAACCCTCTTGTCCTTCGACGATGCGGTATTCTTGTCCTTCGTTGATGCAGCACTCTTGCCCTTCGACGATGCGACACTCTTGTCCTTTGACGATGCGGTACTATTGCCCTTCGACGGTGCGGTACTCTTGGCATTGGTGCTCAACATCAAGATATCATTTTCATCTTCGCTGTTAGCAGTCCATAAATATGTATGCTTTTTTGCAGTCCTTATGAAAGTTTCACTCTTCGTCTGCACTACTTTCTTCCACCTTTCATGAAACCTAAGATGTTCTTTACGTACCTCCTCATGGGTCCTTTCACGCCATCCAGACCTACGTAATGTGTGAGCCAACTCATTCATTATGGTGTCACTACCGATGAGTTCTTCCCATGGAACTATCCTATTGTCCATCCTGAAATCGGTGTTAGCCTCAGAAGACATTTGCTCATCCTAGGGTGAAAACTATGATCAAAAGGATAATCGGACATCTCGACTACACTAAACTAGACTGCTTATACACCTCCGTGTGAAGGGAGTTTTATAGGTAGAGAGGAGAAAATGGGGGGAAAGAATGACTACGGTATATGGAGGGAAAGGGTTGGCGGGAAACGGGTGGCAGGAACATATGGAGGGAAAGAGTTGGCGGGAACATATGGCAAGAAAGGGTTGACAGAGAAGGGGTGGCGGGAAACGGGTGGTGGGAAAGAGTTAGCAGGAACATATGGAGGGAAAGGGTTGCGCGAAAATATATTATTTCAATGTTTAAGATGGGCAACGGTTGCACGGCATTCATAAGTCAAAATTCAAAAAAAACATTTTGGCCTAACGTAAGCCGAAGAGCGCAGCCATGCAGCTTCGGCCTACCGTTCATGTGAAAAGGTGGGCCCCAGGCACTCTTCGGCCTACTATTGACCAAAGAGTACTCTTCGGCCTACTGCTGACCAAAGAGTACTTTTCGGCCCAGCTACAGATCTCTTCGGCCAATGGGTGACCGAAGAGGCCTTTTCGGCCAACTGCCAACCGAAGACACCCTCTTCGGCCCACACGAGGCCGACGGGGTCATAGTTTTGATTTTTTGCATTAGGTGCTATAGTTTTCGAATTTGCTATAAAAATGTGATAGTTTTGAAAAAAAAATCCCATTCCTAAATATTTATCTTTTTAGATATCTTAAATGGACTACCACATACAGATGTATATAGACATATTTTAGAGTGTAGATTCACTCGTTTTGCTCCGTACGTAGTCACTTGTTGAAATCTCTAGAAAGACAAATACTTAGGAACGGAGGGAGTAGTAATTTTGTCTGATATTGAATTATATTTCTGACCAACATTGTGGTTAAACCTAACATTCAGTTTGTCCATACCCTAAAAGTGTTTTCAGTCATCTAACCAAGAGAATGCATGACTGATGGTGGTTGTGAAACTTGTTTTATATTTGGTCTCTTTGACCTTCCCTACAAGTATGATGCAATACCGTCAGTGAAAACCTAAACTGGCAGGATAAGATCAACAAGCATAACAATCCATTCTTTGATACGTGTGAAAGCCATTCTTTGATACGTGTGAAAGACATATTTGCCAATCATAGCAGGAAGGTAACCCACTTCACTTAACTGAATACCTGAAATATCTGGGCGATTTTGGTAGGCAAAATATGGACGGGGTTCAGGTAGAACTTCCAGGAATTGAAAGTATGATGTTTAAATGAGTATTCTTATTTTCGGCCAAAATACATTCTGTGGTGGGCAATGGGTATTACCTTGTCGTACTTCAATAAAATATGATGGCTCTGCTTGTACAACATTGCATGAATACCACCATAATCGTTGTACCAATTATCTCAACATAGTTATTTATTATACTGTAGCCGATGATGTTGAAGCTGTAGCTGATGGTTCCATCGAGGAAACCAACACAAGTAACTAATGCAGTTTCAACACAAGGTGGTGCTCATGGCAGCGGCATGGTGACAGACATGATATCGAGCGGTCCAAGGTCGTGGTGAGAAGGATGAGATAACTATTTTGACTGGAGTAATTGAGCCGCAACAATTTCAATGAAATTATCTCCCTCTTTGCTTATGTTGGCCAAATATAAGGCATATGGCCCATTAGACTGTAGGCTGCATGCTCGTGACAGATGTCAAATATGAGGAGTTGTCAAAGCACACAATAGTGAATTCCACATGTACTTATGTGTATTTTCCCCTATAAACATTTTGTGAGTATAGATAAGTCGGTCGAATAAGGAGAGGGAGAGAGGAAGCGAGGGAGGGAGAAGAAGAGTGTGTTGTTAAAGGTTGACAAGGGAGGGAGGAGAAGAAAGAGTGTGCTGTGTTGTTAAAAAGTCATCAAGGGGGGGGAGAAAGGTGAAGAAGAGTGGTTAAAAAGTTGTCTGTATCATAAGGTATATAATATTTTGATTGATGTTTAACCATTAGAATATGTATGCCCGGCAATCAACTAGTACCAATATAAAAAGAACCAAAGAGGCAGATCCAACAAATCTTGGCTATGAAACCATGTCAATCCAATAACCTATATTGCTCAAATGGCGAGCGCTCAACATGTTTAGCCTTCATCTAATATCATATGAAATTTCAACATCTACACTATCCATGTAATCAACATGCAATTGATATCCTACCTTATATTCATCATGCAATTAGTTTTCCGTCTAATATCAATGTGCATTGCACATATGCATTTACTAGCGATAATAAATTATCATGTCCTGTTAATATATATATCAAGATTATTTAAGATAATTATATATATCAAGCTAAAATCGAGCCGAGCCGGTGCTTACTCAAGATCAACACAGCTCATTTCTTTTCAAGTCGATCTTGAGCTGAGCCAAAAGACGAGTCAATCTTGAGGGGCTAACAAGCCTTCGGCCTTTGTTGTAGCCCTAATAGTGTGCAAGGTTACTGTGATGTGATATTGCAGCACACAAGTTTACCGTACTAAACGGTTCAATAAAGTGCACCTAATTTTTCAAAAAAGAAAACATTTTCTGAAAACGTGAAAACTTAAAGTTTTTAGGATTTGCTTTCTACCCAATGAAGGCAGTGACAATGGCGACTACTAGGCGCCGGCGCGCCAGCCCAATAGTTGGGCCGGTCACGCCCCAGCCGCCCGATGCAGCACAGCACAACCGTTTGATCTGGCTTCCTCGTCCTTTTCTTCCCCGTCCCTCGCCTTCTTCTTTTTCCCGAGCGACACGGCCGCCCCAGGCCCGCGTTGATTACCCCCGAGTGACCCTGCACCGATTAACACGAGCGGGACGACCGGCCTCCAAGCTCGCCATGTCCCGCTGTCGACAGTCGCCGCTCACCCCTCGTCGGTGCTGCCCCCCGCCTGCCTCCCTGCAGATTCAATGACCGCGACGCCATGGTTCACATCCAAAAAGACGGTTGTAGCAAAAAATGGCACTGGTTCCAGCAAATAAAAAATACAGTGGTAGCAAATAATGCGAATTGGACTTTGTTCCAGCAAATCAAAAAATGCCGGTGGTAGCAAAAAATGAAGCTCGCTCCAGCAAACTAAAATATCGGTGGTAGAAAAAAATACAAAATTGGGGGCTGGTTCAAGCAAACCCAAAAAATTGATGGTAGCAAAAACTTGTGATGGTTCCAGCAAAAAAATAAACGGTAGTAACAAAAATGCGAAATTGGGCGATGGATGCAGCTTTGCCAGCCGTGGATGTAGCTTTACCAGCCATGGATGTAACACCTCCGTCGAGCGGTTCCAGCACCTCACCCAACACTCACGACAGGGGATGCAGCTTCCCCGGCAACGGATGCAACACCTCTGCCAGCCGGTTCCAACACCTCCGCCATGTCGTCACAGCGCCGCCGTCGACGGATGCATCTTCACCGGCGACGGAGGTAGCATCTCCGTCATGCCGTCGTAGCACCTCTGCTGGGCGGTTCCAGCACCTCCGTCCACTCCTCATGGTGGGCGCCATCTCCAGCCTCGCGGGATACAGGCGTCCGACCTCATCGAGGGGGAGGATGAGGAGATTGATGGCCATGGCTTTCCTGCCTTTGCAAGCAGTCCATGGCCTCCCTTTGCAACGTCGCTTGGAAAAAATGGTGGCTGCTGGCACCCCCCCCCCCCCCCCCCCCTCCCTGACCCGTGGTGGTGGCTGGCCGAGTGGAGTTCATCGGAGAAGGCTAGAAAGGAGAGAGAAGGGGATGGGGATTCGATGCGGGGTGGAAAGAATAAATGGCTGAGAGTGTTTCCTGTAGAGATAAGGAAAGGATGAGGGATAGAGGAGCGGTGGCTGGTGGGCCAAGTCTGCCGCGTGGCGAGCACCCGTGAGACCGGCGCGCGACTCGGCCGGTGCCCCGGGGAAAATATCTAGTGCTACCAATCTTTAGGTGCTACCATGATACAAGATTTTGGGCCGTCGGATTCTCAGATCAGACGGCTCTCAACAACTCTGCAACGTTTGCAAAAAAGCCTACAAGGAGTCCAAAAATCACGCACAGGTCCAGCTGATCCCACATCTCCTAGATGTCGTCCGTTTTAAGAATCCGACGGCACAGATGCCCGTATCACGGTAGCATCTAAGTCTTGGTAGCACCAGATACTCTCCCCGGTGCCCCGTCCCAGAACGTTTCCCAGCGACAATTGACTACAGTAGGCGTGATTCCCTGAATAAATGTCATGTAATAAATACATAAGGTCAAATTACAATGAATTATTGCATCATCTAATGACCAAATTAAACAGTACTTAACTGAATCTCGGAAATTTCTAATGAGTCAAAGCAAGCACTAGCAATGGTACCTCTCTAATAATCACATGTGAAAATTTCGAGCACGCCTCCATTTTTGCATGTTTCTTCTTGGAGGTGAGGCACTGGTGAGTTCTTTGAAAGAGTCCTGTCGATGGAGATGCACCACCGGAGGAAGACAACGAGCGCCGCCGCCAATACCCACGAGAGGCAGGTGGCGAACTGGGCATCCCCGAAAAGATGTCCCCACAAGAACGTCGGGGCGACTATGATCGTGACCGCTGCAGGGCTGTTAACGAGGATGCAGGCGACGGCTGTCGGCGTTGTGCTCAAGTTGCGCGCCCAACGCCAGCGGCTTAGCAAAGCCATGTACGCCATAAATACCACGGCATAGAGGCTTGCCAGGGAATTGAAGACGCATGGGTTGTCTGAACTGAAGGCGCACGAAGTCTTTAACTCCTCGTAGCGTACATCTACTAGTAAAAAGTATATTGCCAAAACAGAGCCCAGCGCCATGTAAATGTCGTGGAAGATCCATGGGAGACCTGCTTGCTCCACCGGTGGCGGCGCAGACCACGACAGATGACAATGGAAATGAAAAGGCATGACGCAGGGGTGGCTGGCGGCGGCGGCGGCGGCGGCGGCGGTGGAGATCGACTTAGGGCAAAAACTGACCGACTGGGTGATTCCCTCACGATAATAAATAGAGGAAACACTTCTATGCCGTAGCAGGAATGAGGGCCTCCTCCACGGCCCATTTGGGCGGCCCCTTAATCATGCACCGAAGTTGTTTCGTGCCCACTTATCCCATATCAAAAAAAAAACTTATCCCATGTCACCTAAAAAAAACTTATCCCATGTCCGTTTATTTAAAAAAGAAAATACCCTAAAAAAGCTAATTTTTTTATCCCATACCCGTTTTGCTAAAAAGAAACTTATCCCATGTCCGTGTCTAAAGCAAGAAAACTTATCCCATGTCCGAGAGAGCTTCATCTCACCCGTACCCATTCTTATTACGAATCACCTCCACACGAACGAATCGGGCTGGCTTAGAGGTGTTGTCGTTCCTGTCGCTGTGTGGATCACTTTGCTCCCGTTCTCTTTGAGGCTCTTTCTTTTTCATTTGATTTTGTTTTTGTTGGTTTTTCATCGGGTTTTTTCTCCGCTATACCTTTTTTACAGTTGTTTATTATACTTTGGTTTCCTTTGTTTCTTTCTCAATTTTTCTTTGACTATTTTCTTCATTTTCTTGATTCAAGGTAGTTTGACGTATTCTTTCTCAACTCAAGACTAGTACTTAATAGCAGGAGATCGGTGGTGAACTAGTAAGAGATGAAAATGAAGGTGAAATAATCTTTGGCAAAAAAAATATTTAGGCCAACACTAATGGATTCCCTAAAAATAGGGAAGCAAATCGGCGGAGTAAATTTAGCGCAGGATTATTTTTTTACTTCACTAAATTTTGGTCGGCCTTAGCCAAACTCCTAAATTTAATGGAGTAAAAAGCAACTTTTCATAAGTTCAACGTAGATTTGATTAAAACAACCGGAATTCAAAACATAATGTACATAAAACATTGTCTGGTTTTAAAATCTAAACATAAACTTGAAGTTAAAACTAAAACTAAACATTGTCACCCTTGTAGAGGGCGAACCAATACTTCCGTAAAATCCCACCACCCATGGGGTCCGGCCATGTGTCGTCGTCACAGTGGTCAGGGAAGATCCGCCCGCACTCTTCAACCGCGAAGTCCTCCCCGTCCTTCGCGCCACCGTCCTCCTCGCCACCATTCGCACTGATGTCCTGCTCGTCGTCCGAGAGGGCGATGACCCGCACTTTGCCTACCCTAGCTCAAGGTACTTACGGCAGAGGTCTGGCATGTACTCCTTGTTCGCGGCCTCCACCGCGATCCGCTCCCGCGCCAGCTGGTCCCCCCTAACCACCACCGCAGTCACCACCCTCCATGGCGATGGAGGCTGCAGCGGACCCTCACCCCACGCTTAGTTGAGATGCGCGGCGGCATCGTGCAGCCGAATCTGCCACCGGTCGTACTCCTTTGCGACGAACTCGACGGTGTGAAGATAGCCCAACCAATGGTTCTTGTGGGTCTTCCGGTCCATGATTTCGGCCACCCACGTCCCCACGACCATTGTCGAACGCCGAGGTACTGCCTTTACGACGGCGGTGATGGCGTGGGGAGGTCGGGGAAGCCGGCTAGCCCATCGGAGGGGGTTGCAGCTTCACGGTGGCGGCGTGAGGAGGATGCGCATGCGCTGAGCTCGTGCGGCGCGGATCCGTGCTATGGATGGGCGGCGGGGACCGGTGGCCACGAGATCCGGCCATTGGGACGGCGGGTGCGGCAGGGAATGGAGGATGATACGCAGAGGAGGGTGAAGATTCTTTTACTCCAACACTAAGCGGTGGAGTAAATATAGGCACAGGATAAGCGGTGGAGGAATTTTTTTACTCCTCTAACAATTTTAGGGGTTCGGCTAGGTCTTGATTAAAGTAGTAAACCAATTTTTTACTCCTCTAATCGGTTATAGGGGATCGGATAGAATTGACCTTAACACACGACTGAGTACTTATCATATTGAGGTTTTTGTTCGTAGTTAACTCTACTTCCATGTTTGCTAGTAGATAAAATGAAGAAAACCCACATACAACATATGTGGTAATAAATTATCCTATGTCAATTTAATATATATCAGGGTTATTTTATATTATTATATTATATTGCGCTAAAATAGCCGGTGTTGGCTCAATATCAACTCACCTTGCTTCTTTTCAAAGTCGATCTCGAGCGGCTCACGAGCCTTTAGTTTTTCTTGCAGCCATAGTAGCATGCGAAGTTGACTTGGTTGATTTATTATAGTGGGCGGTTCAAAACATTACTCCCATATTTTTCAAAATAACTTAGCAATTTTTGAAAATGTGAAAAAAATACAAGTTTTTAGGATTTGCTTTCTATCCAATGAAGACAACGGCAATTGACTACACTAGGTATATTTCATGGAATTAATGCCTTGTAATAAACACATTAGGTAAAAGTACAATGAATTATTGCATCATCTAAAAAGCTGATTAAACAGTCCTTCACTGAATTATTGCGTCATCTAAAAAGCAGATTAAATTTTCGTGTGCAAGTAATACCTCGCTAAGAGCATCTACAGTCGGGCGCCCTAAACACATCTCAAACGCCCGGGAGGGCTGACCCGCCACGAAAAAATCAACCCAACCAAGCGCCTCAAATGGGCCTCAAACGCTTAGACTGGCCGGCATCCCTCATATCCAGCCCAAATATGGGGCGGTCCGGGCGCGCCCGCCACGTCCACAAATATCACCACCCAGAAAACCCTAGACCGCAGTCAAACCAAACTCCACTTCACTCCCCTCTCGATCCACTTCACTTTCGATCCCCTCCAGACGCATCCGATGGCCGGCGACCAAAGCAGCATTGCCTCCGGTGGAGACTCCGGTCCGACGACGACTGGTCTATCCTGCTGCGCGAAGCAGACCCCGACGGTGTGGAGGAGTGATACGTCTCCAACGTATCTATAATTTTTTATTGTTCCATGCTATTATATTATCTGTTTTGGATGTTTAATGGGCTTTATTATACACTTTTACATTATTTTTGGGACTAACTACTAACCGAAGGCCCAGTGCAAATTGCTGTTTTTTGTGCCTATTTCAGTGTTTCGCAGAAAAGGAATATCAAACGGAATCCAAACGGAATGAAACCTTTGGGAGAGTGATTTTTGGAACAAACGTGATCCAGAGGTCTTGGAGTGGACGTCAAGAAGGAAGCGAGGAGGCCACGAGGAAGGGAGGCGCCCCCCCCCCCCAGGCGCGCCCCCCACCCTCGTGGGCCCCTCGCAGCTCCACCAAACTACTTTTTCCTCCTATATATACCCATATACCACGAAAACATTCAGGAGCACCACGAAACCCTATTTCCACTGCCGCAACCTTCTACACCCGTGAGATCCCATCTTGGGGCCTTTTTCGGCGCTCTGCCGGAGGGGAATCGATCATGGAGGGCTTCTACATCAACACCATAGCCTCTCCGATGATGTGTGAGTAGTTTATCACAGACCTTCCGGTCCATAGATATTAGCTAGATGGCTTCTTCTCTCTCTTTGGATCTCAATACAAAGTTCTCCACGATCTTCTCAGAGATCTATTCTATGTAATTCTTTTTTGCGGTCTGTTTGCCGAGATCCGATGAATTATGGGTTTATGATCAAGATTATCTATGAACAATATTTGAATCTCCTCTGAATTCTTTTATGTATGATTTGATATCTTTGCAAGTCTTTTCGAATTATCAGTTTGGTTTGGCCTACTAGATTGATCTTTCATGCAATGGGAGAATTGCTTAGCTTTGGGTTCAATCTTGCGGTGTCCTTTCCCAATGACAGCAGGGGCAGCAAGGCACGTATTGTATTGTTGCCATTGAGAATAAAAAGATGGGGTTTATATCATATTGATTGAGTTTATCCCTCTACATCATGTCATCTTGCCTAATGCATTACTCTGTTCTTATGAACTTAATACTCTACATGCATGCTGGATAGCGGTCGATGTGTGGAGTAATAGTAGTAGATGCAGAATCGTTTTGGCCTACTTTGTCGTGGACGTGATGCCTATATACATGATCATGCCTAGATATTCTCATAATTATGCATTTTTCTATCAGTTGCTCGATAGTAATTCGTTCACCCACCGTAATACTTATGCTATCTTGAGAGAAGCCACTAGTGAAACCTATGGCCCCCGGGTCTATCTTCCATCATATTATTTTCTCGTCAACTAGCCAATTTCTGTCGCCATTTATTTTGCAATCTTTACTTTCAATCTATATCATAAAAATACCAAAAATATTTATCTTATTTTCTCTATCAGATCTCACTTTTGCAAGTGGCCATGAAGGGATTGAGAACCCCTTTATCGCGTTGGTTGCAAGGTTCTTATTTGTTTGTAGGTACGAGGCGACTTGCGTGTAGTCTCCTACTGGATTGATACCTTGGTTCTCAAAACCTGAGGGGAAATACTTATGCTACTTTGCTGCATCACCCTTTCCTCTTCAAGGGAAAACCAACGCAGTTCTCAAGAGGTAGCAAGAATGATTTCTGGCGCCGTTGCCGGGGAGGCTTACGCCAAGTCAAGTAAAGATTTGATCTCCCAGCAACTAGCCATTTCTGGCGTCGTTGCCGGAGAGATCTACTCCAAGTCAAGACATACCAAGTACCCATCACTACTCTTATCCCTCGCATTACATTATTTGCTATTTGCCTCTCGTTTTCCTCTCCCCCACTTCACTTTTGCCGTTTTATTCGCCCTCTTTTTCCGTTTGCCTCTTTTCGCTTGCTTCTTGTGTGCTTGTGTGTTGGATTGTTTTTCAAGATGGCTCAAGACAATACTAAATAGTGTGACTTTTCCAATACCAACAACAATGATTTTCTTAGCACTCCGATTACTCCTATTACCAATGTTGAATCTTGTGAAATTAATGCTGCCTTGTTGAATCTTGTCATGAAAGATCAATTCTCTGGCCTTCCTTGGAAAAAAGGAAACTAGCCATGGAACATATAGCTCTCACATTTCAAATTTTATTGAATGATAGGTGTATGTAGTGTATCTTTCTCCCAACTTCTGTTGAGATGTATTATATATGCTACAATGCATATCAAATAAGTCGGGAAGATGACTATCTTGCCATATGGATCGATTTAATTCGTACACTCTCCATCCCTTTGTAGGTGGCATAAAGTTTGTAAGGAGGTTTATCTCGGGACTATGACATGAAGGCTTCACTAACATAAACGATGGCAGTTTGCACAATGTAGATGGGAACATATATGTACTCTTCCCTATAATGAAGGTTAAAATACATGTGTTTTTTATCATTGTTTGAATCACTTAGCATTTGTCCAATCATATGATATTTGAAATTTAAACACTTGCATGCCAGACATAAATATTTTTTCTCAATAACTATGAATCCCTACAGAATCTAGGTCGTGCAGGTGCACGGGCAGATGACTAGTTATATTAATTAAAATTGTAATATTGTACCCTTAGTTTAAAGTAAGTATAAAAGTTTACTATAAAAATAATTATTTTACGTCGCCCCGGGTCCAAAAGTGGTTTGGACCGGCTCTGTTAGGATTAGCACAAGGGGCAAGGTATTTGATGGTTGGTTGACCGCGAACTGTCCTTACTATGCATACTGCAGTTGTCAGGAGAGACCAAATTATGGATAGGGCATAATGTGATAAGAGACATCATTTGCATATGTTCCTTATAATGGTTTTTTCTTGCTGGTTCACTAGTGGTGTTGGGTGGACTATCAAAGTACTGGACTCCTCATAAATGGTCGGGGTTTATTGTGGTTGTTGTCCTGAATGGACTTACTTTGCACCCTATCGTAAGTTATTATTCAAATATCTAGTCCTATATTTCTGAGTGAGGCGTTTTGGCCCCCAGAAGAATTTGCACCTGCGCTGAATAATAAAATAAAAACAAATACTAGAAAAATTCAAAAAAATCCAACTTTTTTGCCATGGTAGATAATTAGGTGCATGATGTCCGGTCCAAATTTCAAATCATTTGGACATCTGAGTATCTCTCGGCAAAAAAGACAAATTTGGGGTCTGTTAAATAGTGTATTGTTCATATACTGCTCTGACTCAATTTGTCTTTTTTGCTGAGAGCTACTCAAATGTCCAAATGCTCTGAAATTTGAAGCGCACCTCACGCACCAAATTATCTACCATGCACAAAAAGTTTGGATTTGTTTGAATTTTATTAAATTTCTTGACCAGGTGCATATGAGTTCAGGCTCAGAATTGGATATTCGTATATTTCTAGCCAAATTTACTCAATGATTACAAATCTGAGAAATTTCCTTTTTGCAGCTAACTCGCAAAGGGTTCTCTGACAACGATATTCTGGCCTATACGGTGTTTATGTCCGTCCTGAACACCTTGGATGCCTTTTATTGTGATGTATGCCTTTTTTCTCAGATCGATTCGGTCATTTATCTCGGGTGAATCCTCATTCCCTTGCGTGTACTCCAAAGTGCTACTTAGAAAACTATATGCACATGGGAACCTAGTTTTTGGGCAAGATTACAATAGAAGGTGAGCTTACGATTGCTCGCGTTACATAAGGGACGGTGCTTTCGTGATCTAACATTGAGCGATCGTGACCTTTGGCAAAGTTATCACATTCCGGATTGAACATTCACTAGCCAAAAGCCTCACAATCTGATCTAAGCCATAGGCAACACCTCCTGCAATAAGACAACGGCAAATGTGACATTTCTGTTTGATGGAAAAAATAAGAGCCCTGGTCCTAGTGGTCTCACTGCTGACTTTTATCAAGAATTTTGGGACTTTGTTAAGTGTGATTTTAAGGGTTTAGTTTAAGATTTTGCATTTTGGAAACTAGATATTACTAGAGTAAACTATGGGACCATCACTCGGGTCCCAGCTACCAATGCTAAACAAATTCAAAAATCGAGACCAATTTGTTTCTTAAATGTTAGATTTAAAATAATTACTATGGTGTTAATGAATAGGTTAAGCAAGGTTGTCCCTCCTATCATTTCTGATACCTAGACTGCATTTGTCAAAGAGAGGTACATTATGAAGGGGTGGTTATATTGGATGAAGCTCTTAATTATATTCATTTTGGAAAACAGAATGCACTGATTTTGAAGGTAGATTTTGAGAAAGCTTATGACAAAATAAAATGTCCTTTTGTAATTCACATGCTAAAATTGAAAGGTTTCCCTGGCAAATGGTTTGATTGGGTGATGATGACCATGAGGGGAGGACATGTTGGGGTGAAAGTTAATGACAGGATTGGACATTACTTTAAAATATTTAAGGGGCTTAGGCAGGCGGATGCCCTATCTTTTCTTCTTTTTGATTTGGCTACTGATGCCTTAGCTGTAATTATGGTTAAGGCCAAGAGGTATGGTTTTGTAAAAGATGGGCTTAGTAACCATCCGAGTTTGGGAGGCAATATGCTCCAGTTTGTTAATGGCACTATTTTGTTGTCGCAAGATGATGTAGAAAGTGCAAAAAAATTGAAATTCATTTTGTGTGCCATTGAACAAATGTCCGGGCTCACAATTATTTCCATAAAAGTGAGCTTTTCGTTTTTGGAGAGGCTAATGATAAAAAAAGACATATATCATGAGATTTTTACATGTAAAATGGGGAGTTTGCCAATGAAATATTCGAGAATGTCTATTTCCGACACTATAATCCGAATCTCGCATTTATTGCTACTGCACTGTTAATTCTAGTTCCTACTTCTTTTTTACTTATTATTTATGTAAAAACAGTCAACCAAAATAATTAATTGGAATTCCAATTAATCATTGAAGAAATTAAAAAGGGATTAAATAAAAAATCCAAGCACATCCATATAAGCCTTGCCTTTCAGTAACTATCCTTAGCGTTGTTCTTCTGCCTATCTCCTATTGGTCAGACAGATCCGGGCTTATCAAGTGGTACTGAAATAGGTTCAAATTCTGTTTAGTAGAAAGGAAGGAAGACGGCAAACGTTGGTGTTGTGTGATTGATAAAATTGAAAAAAGATGTAGCTGCTCTGTCACGCCCAAGATGCGACCCTATTCTAAAGGAACTTGAAGGTCCCACCAAGGATAGAAGCGCATCTTGAAGACGCTTTTGCAAGGTGGATATCATTACATCAACATAACATAATAGATGGGGATACATACAAAAGGCATACAATGCCACACGAATACAACATCAACTTACATAAGAGCACCATCCGACTACGGATGAAACACAAACAGAAACTCAAACGACATCCACCCTGCTAGCCCAGGCTGCCGACCTAGAACCTATCCCCTGATCGAAGAAGAAGCAGAAGAAGAACTCCAAAACAAGCAAACATCGCTCTCGCGTCATGATCATCGCATAACCTATACCTGCAACTGTTGTTGTAGTAATCTGTGAGCCACGAGGACTCAGCAATCCCATTACCATGGGTATCAAGACTAGCAAAGCTTAATGGGAAAAGAAGGGGTAAAGTGGTGAGGTTGCAGCAGCGACTAAGCATATATGGTGGCTAACATACGCAAATAAGAGCGAGAAGAGAACAAACGGAATGGTCGTGAAGCTAGCAATGATCAAGAAGTGATCCCGAACTCCTACTTACGTCAAACATAACCCAAAACCGTGTTCACTTCCCGGACTCCGCCGAAAAGAGACCATCACGGCTACACACGCGGTTGATTCGTTTTAATTCGGATCTGGTGTCAAGTTATCTACAACCGGACATTAACAAATTCCCAGCTGCCACATAACTGCGGGCACGGCTTTCGAAAGATAATACCCTGCAAGGGTGTACCAACTTAGCCCATGATAAGCTCTCGCGATCAATGAAGGATATTCCTTCTCCCAGGAAGACCCGATCAGTCTCGGAATCCCGGTTTACAAGACATTTCCACAATGGTAAAACAAGACCAGCAAAGCCGCCCGATGTGCCGACAAATCCCGATAGGAGTCGCACGTATCTCATTCTCAGGGCACACTGGATGAGCCAGACGTCGGGTTGGCATAGACCCTGGTTGCCCAGGGGGCGCCGGACATCGCTCAGGTTGGACCAACACTCGGAGGAGCACTGGCCCGGGGAGGGTAAAATAAAGATGACCCTCAGGCTCCAGAAACCCAAGGGAAAAAGGGCTAGGTGAGGCAAATGGTAAAAGCAAGGTTGGGCCTTGCTGGAGGAGTTTTATTCAAAGCGAACTGTCAAGGGGTCCCATAAATCACCCAACCGCGTAAGGAACGCAAAATCCGGGAACATAACACCGGTATGACGGAAACTAGGGCGGCAAGAGTGGAACAAAACACCAGGCATAAGGCCGAGTCTTCCACCCTTTACCAAGTATATAGATGCCTTAATTAAATAAGAGATATTGTGATATCCCAACATATTCCTATCCATCAAGGGGCAATCTTCAACTTCACCTGCAACTAACACCGCTATAAGAGGGGCTGAGCAAAGCGGTAACATACCCAAGCAACGGTTTGCTAGGAAGGGTGACAAGGTTAGAGGCTGACATGGCAATTTGGGAGGCTGGATCAACAAGAGATAGGTAGCGCGGCAAAGCGATAGAACGAAGCAACTGTCATAGCAATGATAGTAATGAGATCCAAGGTCACGGTCATCTTGCCTGAAATCCTGCTAGGAATAAGAACGAGTCCATGAAGAAGATGAACGGGAGTAGTCGAACGAATCCTCACTATTGCGACGAAACAGGAACTATCGAGAAGAAGCACAACCGGAAAGAAGCAAACAACAAGGTAAACACACAACACATAGACATGGCATGATGCTCAACCAAGTATGATGCATGACCGGTTTAAATAGCATGGCATGGCAAAGTGCAACAAATAATACTACAAGTTAAGTGGATCTCAATATGCAACGAGTTGCATATTGACAAAACACCACATTCGAGTTATTTAGTTCGCTCTTGTTTAGGTACACAACAATATTAAATGTGGTTAAACATGGCAAGAGGTGAAGTATAACAAAACTACACTATCTAAGCATTTTAAATGAGGCCGGAAACAACAAACAACAATTCTGAAATATCCCCATATGCAAATTATGAATTTGGTACCGCTGTGCCCTAAAACATATTTTATTGTTGTTAAACAGGAAAATAAAGTGCACCATGTTAAACTAGGCATTTTTTCACCCCATTTACATATAAAGTTTATTCAAAACCGAGCTACGGTTATTTAGTTATGAAATAAATCATTTTTACATGGCATTATGCAAAACAAATGCAAACAGCAGTTTAAACATGTTTAACATGGATGAAAGTGGCATATTATTAAACTAGATGAAATTCTAAGCATTTTACATATATAAAACATTTTAATATGATGCACGGTTCATGAGTTATTAAATGCACGAAGATGAGGGTCTTTTCTATAAAACAGGTTTCCTGTGGATAATGCTAAAATCGTAGACAAGGGAAAAAACTACATCGGGCCGAAATCTGCTGGCTGGCCCAACAAGAGAAGAAAAAAACAGAGGAGGGGCGCTGGGGGTGGCCTCACCATGGGCCTTGGCCCGGAGCAGAGGAGAGCTGGGGCTGGGCCGCGGCTTGGAGTGAGCACGGTCATGCGAGCGCTGGGTCAACGCGAGCGCTCGAGTCAGAGCGGCTTGATGCAGAAGAGTCGCCGCTCGTCTCCCTCGCTTGAACACAGGGAGGCAGCGCTGGGGACTTGCGGCGGGGCCGGCAGGCGCAGGAAGCTGCAGGTCGGCGAGGTGGCGAGCGGACCCCGGCGGTGCCGCGCTGAACAGAGGCCGATGGAGGCGGATCCGGTGACGGCTTGCGGTTGGTGCGGCCATGGCAGCAGAGGGCGAGCTTCGTCCGTTTCCTGACAGAGAAGAAAACGAAGAGGAAAAGGGAGGGAGGTTAGAGGAGGAAGGAGGGACAAACGGAAGAAAAGAAAGAGCAAAGGGAAGGGCAACACTCATCTGCTGGCTTCGGCGAGCTGCAGCTTGCTCAGGTGGAGCAGGGGCGCTTGCGCGACTGTGGTTGGAGGGAGACAAAGAAGCCGGGCCTCGGCGGCACGACGGACAGACGAGGACGGCGGGGTTGAGGCGCGGGCGCAGAAACTCATGTGCGTGCACACACACGAGTGCGAGGCTCTTTCCTCGGGTGGTTCCTGGAGGCAGCGCCAAGGAAGAGGTGCTCGGGGACAGCGCAAGTCGCGGGCGTGGTAGATGGAGCTCGGGCTCCTGGTTGCCGCTCGGGAGGCGCGAAGCAGAGGAGGGGGCACGGCTGCGGTCCGGTCGCCTGCTTTGGTGAGGAGCTGTAGACGCGGGTGACGAGGTCGATCTCGGGGAGGCACGGGAGGAGGTGGATGGGTTTGATATGTGGGAATCGAGGAGGAACAGGGGAGGCGCTGGATCGAGCGAGGTGGAAGCCGAGGGGATCTGGAGGCTGTAGGTGGCGAGTGATGGTTGGGGAGGGATGGACCCCGAGGGGGATTTGGTGAGTGGGTGGCGGCGGCTGATCCGAGGAGGGGGAAGGCTGTAGGTGGCGGCGGCTAGGGGGACAAATGTCCTAGGATTTAGGGTTTGGTCTAAAATGAACTAGGGTAGACTATATATATAGTAGATGAATTTAGGTTATGGGATATCTAGCCCCTTTGATTGCAATCGGGCGGCCGAGAAATAAATAGGTAGGGGGTCCAAATAAGAAAACGGAGATGTTTTCTAGATGTTTGGGGATGATCCGGACTCAACGGTAACGACAGAGCGGGTCGGGTTCAGACAACTTTTGGACGCGCGCGAGGGGGTCTGCACTGTGCAAAGGGGGTCAAACGGTCAGGCAACAAAAGAACGGTTGGTCTAAGAAAGGTCAACGGAGGCGAGGAAGAAGCGGCAACAACGAACGGGTGCGAGTTTTATGAAAACAATGCTGATGTAATGCGAATGATGACATGAGATGAAATGCATGACATGAACAAAAAGCAAAACGAAAGACAAAAACCCAACCACGAAGGAGATAACTATCACATAGCCGGAAAAGGCAAGAGTTGGAGTTACGAATAAGGAAAGTTGTATCCGGGGCGTTACAACACTCCACCACTACGAGAGGATCTCGTCCCGAGATCTAGGATGGCACCGGAGGGAAAAGGAAAGAGAAAGATAAGAGGTAAACTAAATTGCTTCTTCGACAAATGAGTGAAACCATGAACCTTGAGAGGTTAAACAATTTCAAGGAAAGAATACGGCGGAGATGAATGAAGTTGATAACACTCCGTTACATGAGAGGAACAAGGAACATTACGAGAACTTGAAGGTTGCAAAGACATGAATCAAGAGTTTAATGGACAAGATAGAATTCGAAACCACTCCGGTTAAAACAATATGAGAGAGGAAAAATTCGGGCAGCACTCCGGTTGAACATGGAAGGAATAGAACATGAACTTGAGAAGATGGGATGATACTTGATGAAATCAACAACACACTACCTCCGGAACTATTGAAAGAATGGCACAATGGGTAAGAAGGATTTCAGACAGCACTCAGGTTGAAAATAGAGGCAAAACTTGACAAGTTGAAAGAACTTGAATTAGAACACAACACTTCGGTTAAATGGATAAGCAAGAGAATAAAATGATCTTGACAAAACGAGATGATGGGTTAACGAGAGAAACATCACAATGCCTCCGGAAGAAATGAAAGAATGGAATGGAATGAACGGAGGGAAACAAGATCTTGAAAGAGCACGCTTACAAGAAATGCTAGAACGGAGTTGTTGGAAAACCAATAACGAAATGAATAAGCTTGTAGTGGGCTTATGGAAAACGTCCCAAGACTAAGAGGTGAAATTCTGCCACTAACAAAAAACAATTGCCTGTTTGAGATCAAAGAAGAGATGAAAACTTCTTTCGCCGAGAGGATAGGAGAAAACTCGGATCATTGATAAGCACCACAAATAGCAACATTCCTTAGGGAAGGATTTAGGTGAAACCTATACCAATATAACTCCAAAGAAGAGATTGATGGATTTAAAATACCTCATTCTTGACAGCATGTGAATCGCGAAACCTGAATGGAAATTGCCAAGAATGATATAACACCACCTCAAAAGCTAAGGTAGAAAGATTGCACTTCGAAATGCAAGAAGAAGAATACTTGAACTCCTCAAAACAAAACATGTGTTGAGCACCATGTTTATTTAGAGTATAGCTTGGCGGATCATAACTTTGAGAGAAAACTTGAGGAACAATTGAAGAATGAAAGAATCCTTGATGAACCACCATGTAGAGCCTCCATGAAGAACTCCAGTAATAAAAGGATGATAAAAAGAAAGAGAACTTGAAAACACAAGGTGAAGCCTTGCGATGATTTAGATGGAGCTTCGTGACAAGATAAAGCGGAAAACTTGAAACTCCGGAAAAAAGGATGAAATACTAGAACCGAGAATTACTTCATCATGAACAATCTCCGAAAGAAAAGAATTGAATCACCTCGAGGAAATAAGAATAAGATTTATTGTATGCTTATCCTTCATCAAATTAAATTGATGAAAAGCAATGGATTTGGCATACTACTTATTCTCGTTGAAAGGATTAAGAGAGATATATCGCAAACTAGAGAAAAGTCTTCAACGATCCACCGGTAGGATTTGAAAACAACGAATGAATTGATATGATAATGAAGGAAGTGAAAACTTGAACAAACCACCGTAAGAATTGAAAATGAAAGTAGCAAAGGCACAATTCACTGGGAAGAATTGGAAAATGAATGAAGATACTTGAGGGGATGTAGATACAAGAGAACAGAGAGATCATGAACTAATTAGAGGGTATTTGAACGATGCACCGGTAAGATTTGGAGAACAAGAACTAAAAGCTGCAATGAATAATTCTAAGATGATGGGCTATGGAGAATCAATCTAAAAAGACTCTTGAATTGCTCCGGATGGGTGAAAAGAATTTTCACAATCGAAAGCAATTATGAGAGGATGGTATAAAGCTAGAACCATGAATCTCTGGAAGAACGGTTAAAGATTTAAGAGGAACTCTTCCTCGGTCTTAAAAATTCGAGAATGACGATGAGAAACACCACCATGAATTGTTGAGACACTCCGGAAGGATGAAAAAAACAAAGAGGTTGAGCCAACAATGAAATAATTTGAAATCGATCTTGTAGATGGCATGTGACTGATGAACTTCATTCTTACGTCAAACTCTGAAAAGACATTGGAATAGCTCCGGAATAATTAGAAGAGTCAGGTAAGATCCTGGGAAAAGACTTGTGGGTTAGGGCCCACTCAAAAGGAAACGCCGTTGAACGATTGATTGAAAAGGGGGGGGGGGGTTGCACCGGTTGAATTAAATGACTTGAATGAGATAATAATCTCCAAATATCTCGAACGGATTGAGAATGAAAACACAAGTCTTGTGAGATATCTTCAGCACTCCAGAACAAATGAATAGGAAGAAGTGAATGATTAAGACGTGCATCGACATGAGAAAGCATTAGAAACAAGGAAAGGAATATGATGAATATCGAAAGCTTGAATTGGATCCACCGGAGAAGAAACAACAATGAAGGATGATGAACTTGAAACTGTTGAGCATCTTCAAGGGAAATCACCGGATAAGAACATTGAAAGAAAAGAATCAAGAGACTTCCCACAAATAAAAGGATACATGATTAAGAAATCTGAGTCCTTGAAGAAAAGGGTGGGAGGGCGGGAAAACAAAGGCAACTTGGGACGGTTGAAAAAAACACCGTTGAGAAAATCTTAGAATTGATCTCACAAATGTTGAAATGATCGGATCCACTTGAAGAGAAGCACACCGGTTGGAAAAGAGTTGACATGACAACCTCAGTGATCAAGAAGGATTAGTACTCCCATAGAAATATGAGAACACCGCTTGAAAGGTATGGAATGAACACTTGACATTGAAGCAACTCAAATACCACAACTCAAAACAAAACAAAGGATTTGGCTTGCAGAATAAGCCGGAACAAATACATATGATAGAGGTTTACCCAATCCCATATCAGGCATCTGTCGGAAAGATATTCTAGGAGCTACTTGAATTCCCACCTATAAACTCCCGAAACTTTCTAGTTATGCAATCTGGTGTTGGGGATACAGGGGAAGCAATATATCTCACCCAAACTAACAATCCCTACATCCAGCTATATCCATTCGTCAACACATAACCAAGAAAACTCCGGAAATCATGTACCTCAACCTTCGAAAAGCATCCGTTATACGAGCTATGGTAATACTCCCCAAATCCCCAGTACTGGGTGGCGTCGAGGTTATCTCACCAACAACTGCATAAAAGAGATTTTCGATGTCGGCAAAACTCAGGTATTCCAGAACTGCAATGATAAAATTGTGACGACAACACCTTGGAGCTCAACTCCCCGGGACACTGCCACAACCCCTAAATGTCAGGAGGCACCAAGAACAATGTTCTCGTCACAAGACTATCGGAACGATCCCAAGATACCCGCGTGATCCTAAAAAAAATTGGTGAAATTGGAGGAGAGAAAAGACAAAACATCTACGTCGAGAGTCCTCACCAGAGCGACGAAGGGGGCTGAGGAGTAAAAAGAATCCTACTCTCCGATATATATAACCCTAAGACTCAAAATAGTTTTCTTCTAGACTCAACAACGGCCAACAAACAAGGGGGCTCCTATGGTCGGTCGAGGCTCTGATACCAACTTGTCATGCCCAAGATGCTACCCTATCCTAAAGGAACTCGAAGGTCCCACCAAGGATAGAAGCGCATCTTGAAGACACTTTTGCAAGGTGGATATCATTACATCAACATAACATAATAGATGGGGATACATACAAAAGGCATACAATGCCACACGAATACAACATTAACTTACATAAGAGCACCATCCGACTACAGATGAAACACAAACAGAAACTCAAACAACATCCACCCTGCTAGCCCAGGCTGCCGACCTGGAACCTATCCCCTGATCGAAGAAGAAGCAGAAGAAGAACTCCAAAACAAGCAAACATCGCTCTCGTGTCATGATCATCGCATAACCTATACCTGCAACTGTTGTTGTAGTAATCTGTGAGCCATGAGGACTCAGCAATCCCATTACCATGGGTATCAAGACTAGCAAAGCTTAATGGGAAAGGAAGGGGTAAAGTGGTGAGGTTGCAGCAGCGACTAAGCATATATGGTGGCTAACATGCGCAAATAAGAGCGAGAAGAGAACAAACGGAACGGTCGTGAAGCTAGCAATGATCAAGAAGTGATCCTGAACTCCTACTTACGTCAAACATAACCCAAAACCGTGTTCACTTCCCGGACTCCGCCGAAAAGAGACCATCACGGCTACACACGCGATTGATGCGTTTTAATTTGGATCTGGTGTCAAGTTATCTACAATCGGACATTAACAAATTCACATCTGCCACATAACTGCGGGCATGGCTTTCGAAAGATAATACCCTGCAGGGGTGTACCAACTTAGCCCATGATAAGCTCTCGCGATCAACGAAGGATATTCCTTCTCCCAGGAAGACCCGATCAGTCTCGGAATCCCGGTTTACAAGACATTTCGACAATGGTAAAACAAGACCAGCAAAGCCGCCCGATGTGCCGACAAATCCCGATAGGAGTCGCACATATCTCGTTCTCAGGGCACACCGGATGAGCCAGACGTCGGGTTGGCATAGACCATGGTTGCCCAGGGGGCGCCGGACATCACTCAGGTTGGACCAACACTCGGAGGAGCACTGGCCCGGGGGGGTAAAATAAAGATGACCCTCGGGCTCCGGAAACCCAAGGGAAAAAGGGCTAGGTGAGGCAAATGGTAAAACCAAGGTTGGGCCTTGCTGGAGGAGTTTTATTCGAAGCGAACTGTCAAGGGGGTCCCATAAATCACCCAACCGCGTAAGGAACGCAAAATTCGGGAACATAACACCAGTATGACGGAAACTAGGGCGGCAAGAGTGGAACAAAACACCAGGCATAAGGCCGAGTCTTCCACCCTTTACCAAGTATATAGATGCATTAATTAAATAAGAGATATTGTGATATCCCAACATATTCCTGTCCATCAAGGGGCAATCTTCAACTTCACCTGCAACTAACAACGCTATAAGAGGGGCTGAGCAAAGCGGTAACATAGCCAAGCAACGGTTTGCTAGGAAGGGTGACAAGGTTAGAGGCTGACATGGCAATTTGGGAGGCTGGATCAACAAGAGATAGGTAGCGCGGCAAAGCGATAAAATGAAGCAACTAGCATAGCAATGATAGTAATGAGATCCAAGGTGACGGTCATCTTGCCTGAAATCCCGCTAGGAAGAAGAACGAGTCCATGAAGAAGACGAACGGGAGTAGTCGAACGAATCCTCACAATTGCGACGAAACAGGAACTATCGAGAAGAAGCACAACCGGAAAGAAGCAAACAACAAGGTAAACACACAACACATAGACATGGCATGATGCTCAACCAAGTATGATGCATGTCCGATTTAAATAGCATGGCATGGCAAAGTGCAACAAACAATACTACAAGTTAAGTGGAGCTCAATATGCAACGAGTTGCATATTGACAAAACACCACATTCGAGTACACAACAATATTAAATGTGGTTAAACATGGCAAGAGGTGAAGTGTGACAAAACTACACTATCTAAGCAATTTAAATGAGGCCGGAAACAACAAACAACAATTCCGGAAAATCCCCATATGCAAATTATGAATTTGGTACTGTTGTGCCCTAAAACATATTTTATTGTTGTTAAACAGGAAAATAAAGTGCACCATGTTAAACTAGGCATTTTTCCACCCCATTTACATATAAAGTTTATTTAAAACCGAGCTACGGTTATTTAGTTATGAAGTAAATCATTTTTACATGGCATTATGCAAAACAAATGCAAACAACAGTTTAAACATGCTTAACATGGATGAAAGTGGCATATTATGAAACTAGATGAAATTCTAAGCATTTTACATATATAAAACATTTTAATATGATGCACGGTTCATGAGTTATTAAATGCATGAACATGAGGGTCTTTTCTGTAAAACAGGTTTCCTGTGGATAATGCTAAAATCGCAGACAGGGAAAAAACTACATTGGGCCGAAATCTGCTGGCTGGCCCAATAGGAGAAGAAAAAAACCAAAGGAGGGGCGCTGGGGGTGGCCTCACCATGGGCCTTGGCCCGGAGCAGAGGAGAGTTGGGGCTGGGCCGCGGCTTGGAGTGGGCGCGGTCATGCGAGCGCTGGGTCAATGCGAGCGCTCGAGTCAGAGCAGCTCGATGCAGAAGAGTTGCCGCTGGGGATCCCGGCGGTGCCGCACCGAACAGAGGCCGATGGAGGCGGATCCGGCGACGGCTTGTGGTTGGTGTGGCCATGGCAGCAGAGGGCGAGCTTCGTCCGTTTCCTGACAGAGAAGAAAACGAACAGGAAAAGAGAGGGAGATTAGAGGAGGAAGGAGGGAGCAACAGAAGAAAAGAAAGAGCAAAGGGAAGGGCAACACTCATGTGCTGGCTCCGGCGAGCTACAGCTTGCTCGAGTGGAGCAGGGGCGCTTGCGCGACTGTGGTTGGAGGGAGGCAGAGAAGCCGGGCCTCGGCGGCACGACGGACAGACGAGGACAGCGGGGTCGAGGCGCGGGCGCAGAAACTCATGTGCGTGCTCGCACACGAGCGCGAGGCTCTTTCCTCGGGTGGTTCCTGGAGGCAGCGCCAAGGAAGAGGTGCTCGGGGACAGCACAGGTCGCGGGCGTGGCAGATTGAGCTCGGGCTCGTGGTTGCCGCTCGGGAGGCACGAAGCAGAGGAGGGGGCATGGCTGCAGTCCGGTCGCCTGCTCCGGCGAGGAGCTGCAGACATGGGCGACGAGGTCGATCTCGGGGAGGCACAGGAGGAGGTGGATGGGTTTGATCTGTGGGAATCGAGGAGGAACAGGGGAGGCGCTGGTTCGAGCGAGGTGGAGGCCGAGGGGATCTGGAGGCTGTAGGTGGCGAGTGATGGTTGGGGAGGGATGGATCCCGAGGGGGATTTGGTGAGTGGGTGGCGGCGGCTGATCCGAGGAGGGGGAAGGCTTTAGGTGGCGGTGACTAGGGGGGACAAATGTCCTAGGATTTAGGGTTTGGTCTAAAATGAACTAGGGTAGACTATATATATAGCAGATGAATTTAGGTTAGGGGATATCTAGCCCCTTTGATCGCAATCGGGCGGCCGAGAAATAAATAGGTAGGGGGTCTAAATAAGAAAACGGAGATGTTTTCTAGATGTTTGGGGATGATCCGGACTCAACGGTAATGACAGAGCGGGTCGGGTTCGGACAACTTTTGGACGCGCGCGAGGGGGTCTGCACTGTGCAAAGGGGGTCAAACGGTCAGGCAACAAAAGAACGGTTGGTCTAAGAAAGGTCAACGGAGGCGAGGAAGAAGCGGCAACAACGAACGGGTGCGAGTTTTATGAAAACAATGCTGATGTAATGCGAATGATGACATGAGATGAAATGCATGACATGAACAAAAAGAAAAAGAAAAGACAAAAACCCAACCACGAAGGAGATAACATATCACATAGCCGGAAAAGGCAAGAGTTGGAGCTACGGATATGAAAAGTTGTATCCGGGCGTTACATGCTAGCAAGGAAAACTCCTAGGTTCAATCGCTGGGAGGATCACTTTAGTGCAAGCTTGTTTGAATCATATTCCCCCTTTCATGATGTCCTTATATCCTATTCCTGTTGGTATATTAAAAAAAGCTGATTGCTTATATTAGTTTGGCAGAAAGATGAGGATAAAAGGAAATATTATTTAGTCAATTTGAAGGCCTCTTGCAAACCTAGAGACTTGGGGGGCCTCGGGATACTTAATTTTGAAATTATGAATATTGCTCTACTTGCTAAATGGTTTTGGAAGTTAGAGAATGAAAATGGATTATTGCAGACTACTCTCTTGAATAAATTTGCGGGAGATGGATGCTTGTCTAGAGCTAAACCTAAAATTGGGGATTCTCATTTTTGCACTAATATAATGAGAAAAAATCTATCAATTTTATAAAAATAAATTGGGAGATGATAAGAATAAAAATTCTGGGAAGATATTTGGGTTGATGGAAAACCCTTAAAAGATGCTTATCCCAGACTTTATTTCCTCAGCTTTGAACATAAGATTACTGTTGCTGAGGCACTTCAAAAAGGGTTGCAGGGGTTTAAATTCCGTAGAACTTTGTATGCAGAGACTTCGGAATTGTGGAATAATCTCAAATTGTGATGTGAGCTGGTGGAGATGGGAACTCGCAGGGATTCTGTTGAATAAACTTTAACAGATGATAAAAAATTCACTATGAAGTCTCTATGTAGGAAGGTAATAGAAAATGATTGAAACTTTCCCCAAAACTTTCTTCGGAAGGTTAAGGTCCCTGCGAAAATTAAGGCCTTCCTTTGGCTTTTAGGTAGGCAGGTTGTGCTAACAAAAGACAATTTGCTTAAGAGAGGGTGAAAAGGTAGTATGTGTGTTTTTTGTGGACAAGATGAGAGTATAGATGGTCTAATTTCAGATGCTTTGTTACATCTTTGGTGTGGAATTTGTTGAAATGTGCTTTTATTTTGAATTTTGTTCCTGTACTCTTTGAATATCTGTTTGGAGAGTTGGATCAAAAGCTTCCCCGAAGATAATAAGAGATTGGTGCTAGTCGACATTGTTGCTGTTTTTTGGACTTTAAGGAAGTGCGGAAGCAGTATTATCTTTGAACACAAAATCTATTATGACCCATTGATTTTGAATAAGCTAATTTGTTATTGATCATGGGATGGTCTATATTGCAGATAAAGGAGGAACAAAAAGAGGCGTTGATGCCGAGAGCAAAACTACTCTAGCATGTAGCAAGTGAGATCTACAGGGCGTCACATCAGTGGAGATGTGGTGTTCGTAGGCTTGGGATCTGAAGATCGAAGATGGCGCTCTTATTAAACCGTGTTGGGTGTGTTTGAAGAAAGTCCTCTTTCAGTACAGCAATGGTTCCTCGTCTTTTTTGGTGATGTAATCCACCGAGCGAAAGTACCTTTCTACACCTGAGCTCATATGCTCCTGCTATGAACAGTAAAATAAATAAAATAGAAAAACATTTTAAAAAAATCTGAAATTTTTTTGTGGCATACTTTATGAAATGTTTGTTGTGCATGCAAAATTTCATCACGAAATCACACTGGTGGAGGTCGTGGCAAAAAAAAACAAAATCAAAGCTTCAAAATGCGTTTGAAAGTAACATTTTCAGAGTATCGATTTTGTTCTTTTTACCATGCCTCCCACCAATGTCATTTCATAACGAAATGTTGCAAGCACAACAAACATTTCTTAAACTATGCCACAAAAAAAATTCAGATTTTTTTGAAATGTTTTTCTATTTTATTTATTTTACTGTTCATATCAGAAGCATATGAGCTCAGGCGTAGAAACTCCACGTCCTCCACCGAGTTCCTATGTAATGGTTGTGTTATGAACCTGAGCCTTTCACGCGGTGGCGATGAGGATGACGATAACCACGACGCCGGAGAAATTTGACAAATCCATGCCCTCACCCTCCTTCAATGGTGACCGAGGCGGCAATGAGTTAGCCAGAGTCGTCGATCTGACTGGTGGCCCAACTGGTGGTGATGAATTGGGCGAGCCTGACAGACTCAACGCAGGCTGCGGGTCTAGCTCGTCGGCGCTTACTGGGAGGCTTGACGATGTTTCCTGATAATCGGTAAGACCAACTCCATTGCACGACTCTATCCTGTCCGCCCCCGTTCGTTTGGGGTAAAAGGGACAAATGAAACGGCCCAGCGCGCGACGGCCCGAACCCATCTTGTCTGTTTGTATCCGGGCCGACCCATTTCGAGCGCAAACTTGCGCCGGTTTTGGGTCGCGGCGGACACCAAACGGACGCGCGCCTCGTCCGCGTCGGGGCCGTGTGGCAGGCGGCCACCTACCTCCCACCCGCCCACATCAATGCGCACGGGTGGGCGGCCTCATCTGTCATCCGCACATCAAAGGCTCGCCGTCCTTTTTTAAGTGGAAACCGTGGACCGGTCGTCGTCCACACTACCCCACGCCACCCCGCGGCCTCCTCGAAACCCGACAGCCCCAGGCCCAAACCCTAGCCAAGAACTCGCCGGCCGGCCGCCCGCAGCCATGGGGCTCTGGAACTACGGCCGCAAAGGCAAGCACGACCGCGAGGCTGGCTCCTCGTCGGGGCGTCGCCGCGGCTCGGTGAAGAAGGAGGAACCAGCCTCGCCATCGCCACCATGCCGGGCCCCCTCACTGACTGCCTTCTCCATCGCCCCCGCGTCCGCCGGCGAGCGCGACCGGCACTACATCCGTGCGGATGTGTGCCGCGTTATTGGGGGACGAGGACGCCGCTCCCCTGGAGCGACGTCCACCTCCCCAACAACTGGCACTTGTCGGCCGACCGCGTGCCGATCCCGCCGGTCCCGCTGACCGGCCGTGCGCGCCGCCAGGAGATCGAGCGCCGCCGCCGCCTCCTCCCGGACGACCTCTACTACGACCCCAGGTACGCCCCCGACTCGCCATTGTGGGACACTTGGTTCTGCGATGAGCACGACACACGGCGGGTGTCCTTCTTCGCCGGCACGTTGACGGGGCCACGACGGCCACGCCCAGAGCGCCGAGCGGCTGCTCCCCAGGAGCGCGGGCGTAGGCGGGTGCGCGGCCTCACGCCCATGCCGTCGCCGTCGCCATCTCCATCGCCACCACCACCTCCTCGCATGACGGCGGAGGAGGAGGCTCGTCTCGTGCAGCGTGTCATGGAGGACTCTATGAACACGCACGACGAGCAGCAATGGGACGGCTTGGAGGAGGCCATGGCACTCTCTGCCGCCGGCGACGTGGCCTTCCCGAAGCTGCAGATGGCGGCCTTCATGGAGGAGAGGAGGGAGGACGCGATGGAGGAGGAGCCGTCGGTCGTGTTCCAGCAGCTGCTGGGCCAAGGATGGGGCTGGTCCTGCACTGCTCCGGAGATGGCCACCGGCGTGGGCGTGAACTGGTGCGCCACTCCGCCGCGGTCACCGGAGCGGGAGGCGTCGCCACGGGAGGAGGTGGTGCAGGCACCTCCCGCCGTCCAGCTCGCCCCCGTCTACCACGCACCGTCGGCCCACATGTGGACGCCGCCGGCCTACGTCGACCTCGTCAGCGACGACGATGACACCGGCAGCCACTGAAGACGGCCACGGCGACGGCATCGACGGGCAAGGGCAGAAGCGCGCCGGCGGCGACCTTTTTTTAAGTTTAATTATTAATGTGACGAAACTGGGCCATTTTATGGCCATGGACCCCCTAACTAAGTTTTATCTTTATTAAACTGCGTTTATTTACTTTTTAGTTATTTTATTTATGTTTCTTTTTTTATTATTTTTCTGACACGGACGTGATTTGGGATGCTGCCTCGCGGTGGGCGCACGCACGACCCAACGGACACAGCCGGACACGGGCGAACACATCGGCGTCTCAAAGGGTCAAAATTCGGTCAATCCGGACGTTCGTTTGGGATCGTGCGGCGGAGTTGGCCTAAGAATCGCAGGTTCCGTTGGGCCCATGGGGCCTGACTCATTGTAGCATGGAAGAACATCGAGCAGGTCGAGGCTCAATGTCGGCACGATAGCGAGAAATTGGAGCACCACCGGCTCAAGTAGCACAAATTGTACCACATTTAAAAAGGTTTGTGTTGTACACTGCATTTGTGATGTGGCCTTGCGGGATTACAAAGAAAGATGAGGACGGACTGATCACACGTGTTCTAGCCGCCATTGGGCAAACCGGGCCGTGGGCTTCTTTGATGGCCGGCCGTCGATGATTAATGGGAGAATTTCTTATGTGACACTGCTTCAAAATGTGATTTCCTATTTGGCCCTGGCAGAGTTTTTCTTCCCTATTTGACACCCAGTTCAAATTTGTTTACTTATTTGACACTCTAGTTCATTCTGTACACTAACAGTGTTAAATAGGGATATGGAAAGACACAAATGCCGCAAGTGCATTATGTGATTAAAATTATGTACATAACTAATCAACGGTACTGTGACATATTTGCTTAAAGGTTAAATGGCCAAATGAGACCCATGCATTTGGTCACCGAACGACTTTAATTTATGAAGACAGTGCAGTACTCAGACTTTAATTGAAAAAAGAATCAAAATATGAGCAGAATCTCAAACATGTTCTTTGCATTGCACTGCAAAGTGAATTGAGAAGGTAATTCGATAGTACTGCTACTGCGACATAGGTGATCAACACGACACTCATGCAGATTTCAGATGTTGAACGGAGTACCATTTCATTGTGCATGATTTGGTAGTATTTCGGACGCACATAAAATGCATGCGGGCCCTGCCTAACCAAAAACATCAGCTGGCTAACACGTTCGAGATCCCTCTCATTATTGGGTTAGTTTTTCCAACGTTACATATATAGACTAACGGAGGGGTACTGAACCGCATCTCTAAGCACCGGGAGTCGTGAACCGCGCACAAGGTCCTTCTTAAACTAGAAAAAAGTGTTCACTAAAAAACAAAAAAAAATTTGCAGGGGCACAGAAAAACAATTGGACAGCAAACTGTAACGAGATGGACGGCAATGTCAAATAAGGAAGGAAATTTAAAACAAGTGTCAAAGAGAGAACAAAAATGTTTTCATGGTCAAATAGGGAATTCTTAATATGGCCGTGGATGGTTTCCGCCACCAACCAGTGCTGAAGAGCTCCGCGTATGCCCTCGTCGTGGCCATGGACATGTCGCCGGAGTAAGAACATGTGAGGGGCGATCTCGGCGGCCATTGGGGAGGAGCCGAGCCGAGCATGCTTTTCCAGTGACAGCTGGTGGAGCCGTCAGATGGTCTGGGTCGCCACGCGTCCTGCATCCACGTCGGGTATGCAAAGGAATTGGTTTGCACACCAGATGCACCAATGATGCACCAATGGGTTCGACACATGCTGTGTGCCTACATGTTCGGGCGACACAAGTTTACACATTACCATTGGAGATGCTCTAAATACTTTGGGTCATACACCGTGTCACCATAGAAGCTCGAGCTGCCAGTGTCATACAAAAGTCAAGTTAAGCCTACCTTTCACGTGTCGCGAGTCGCAACTGAAGTCATGTATGCTTGTTCCACGGGCATCTTTGCCAACAGCATACTCCGCCTCCAACAGACGGAGGGAGAGGAGCGGCGGGTGTCACGCCTCCACCTCCGCCACCCACCACCAGGGAGGGCTACGATGGTGTATCACTAGCACATGGGAGCCCGGGACCAGATCGCTGACGTAGCCGCCTGTGACCGTGAGAGGGAGGATGGGCTGGCGTGCGCGAGGGGTTGATCACTTTGATCCTGCGTGCAATCAGCGCTTCGTTTTGCTTGGTGGGCCCCTCTCTTAGGGTGACGGTGTACTTCTCTCTCTCTCTTTTTTATCTAAGACGCTGTACTTCTCTTTTTTTCACCGGTGGGGGAGAAACATCTGAGCTGTGCTCGTCCCCAAGTTACAAAAAGCACTCTTCATTTTCAAAAAAAAAAACACTCTTTACGTCCTGTTTCTTTGAAACGCCTCACACCCCAGCTAACCGGATCAAGTCTCGCATACGTGCATTATGTTTAAAAAAAGAGAGACAACTATGGTTAATAAACTGTGCAAAACATAAAAACTGCTGCTTAACACGTCTACATTTGATCATGCAAGTGCATGTGAACGTACATGCATACCCTAGCTGATCGACGGATTAGCTTTGCCTCACCTGCTGCTGCGTGCATGCACTGAAGCCTTAAGCGCACCTATGCATTTTTTGGATACTAATTAGGTGCAGCTACAGACATACATGTACGTACGCGAAGCTGATGGGTTATAGATGTAGAGCAACCGCATGGCCTACGAGCCCAGGTTGGCGGGCGGCCTGTTCGTGCTAGGGACGTGGCGACTGGGGTGTGCGCGTACGTATGCAAATGTATGTACGTACTCGGCCCCCTACGATCAGCGCCACGATGGAGGTGTACATTGGAGTCACGGACCAGAAACGCGGTCTAACTATTCCCTCCGTAAAGAAATGTAAGAGCATTTAGATCACTACTTTAGTGATCTAAATGTTTTTATATTTGTTTACAGAGGGAGTAGCCAGTAAAAGGAGCAGTACGCGAACCCGCCTGTCAGGGAGTGGATGGGCTGGCGTGAGCAAGGGTTTGATCACTTTGCGTTTTGTTTTGTCTTGGTGGACCCCTCACTCAGTTAGGGCGTCGAGGTAGTACTACTCCGTTTCTCCAAACGTCCCAACTCCGCTCATTCCCCTGAGGCTGGTCACAATGGGGAGGAATTTAGGAGTAACATCACACACTCCAATACAACTTTGCTTATGTGGCACATATTTAATGAAGAGAGAGATGCTTGTGGTAACTAGCTAAGTTACCGGAACATCACACACTCCAAGAAACAATGAGTCTATAACCTAATAAATACATCGTTGCATGACACTACATAGATGTTCCTACCCACTATGGAGGTAGTAACATAGTCTAGGGAAGTGTGTAAGTTACTAGCTTATGTTCTTGCCCATTGTGACCAGCCTGATGACTTATGGTTATTTTTATCTTTATTACTACTGCGCGTAGTTATCTTCAACCCAACAATCAGTAAAGAGAGTTTTCTTTATTACTGGGAGTAGAATTGACCGAAGTCACCTATATTATATACGTAACCTATTTGTTACTACCAGAAAGTTTTCTTTATTACAAAGTAAGTTTAGGATTTTCGGTCACTGGGCGTCTCGATTAAGCCGAACGAGGATAGCAGCCAGCCCTATAATCTCTAACGATTATTCTATGGTAGTACAAACCCAACTTAACTTTTCCTTTTTCTTTTTGCGGGCACAAACCCAACTCTTTTTTTTTGAATGTTGGCAGGAGAACTGTCAAATTCATTGATCAGAAGAAGCGTTACAAGAGATCCCCAGAGGGGAAAGCACCGCAAAAAGGCAGCGCAAAAAGAAAAGAAAGGAAAAAGGCCCCGTCGGCAGAACCACAAACCCAAATTCTGCAATCAATCGTGAACACCATCGGAATCCATCGTCGGGATCTTCAAGGTGACGCCTCCAAGGAGGATAACGATGTTGAGGCACCGTCGTCACCCGATCTGGCACTACCAGATCTTAGGTTTTCACCCGGAGATCTCACGCCATTGGGTAGAAGAGCAACGGCTCCACAACGATACCCCCAAGGAGGAAGACGACATCCTTGGATGCCGTTATCGCCGGCAACGACAGGGTCGATGCAAGATTTTCATCCAGAGTTGTGCCCTCCACCAACAATCCTGGATCCGAGGCCACCAGCGCCATGAAGCAGCACGAGTCCAGGCATACACTACCAGAAACAAATTGGTCAATGCCGCACGCAGGAACTCAGCGAGCACACATCAATCTGACTGGTCCGCACCGCCGCACGCAAGCCTGGGCAAGCCAAGCCGGATCTGGCCACCCTCTACCTCCGTGCGCAGAACTGGGCGATCCTCCGCACCGCAGCGCACCGGCAAGGCCGAGGTGGAGCCGGACATAGCTGGTCAGCACAAACCCAACTTAACTTGACAGTATACTGACTCATCATGTGCTCGTTGCACGTCATGCTCGACGCTCACGTAGCCAGCTGCAGGCTGTGGTTAAAATGTCGCCATACGCCTACACCAGCTACAGTTTGACTGCAGGGTTGCAGGCTCGCTAGCCGTAGTATAATTATCTTTCTTTGTTCTGCGGGCGCTAGTAGCCAACCAAACCCAATATGTGGAAACCTGTGAGGCAACCAAAAAGAAAGAAAAGAAAAACTAGAAAAGAATGCATAATTTGGACTCTTAAATCCTGTTCGCGGTCAGAATTTTAATATTACGATGAAGTGTAACGTGTGAGAAAACCAAACATAGTCAAATTCTAACTTTTTACACATGGAAAAATCATTTTATATTCTACTTGTGTTATAGTGATAATTTTTTTCTCACCGTGCATGATTTTCCCTTGGCGCATGATAGTTTAGTTTGCCATCTATATACTTCACTTTTTTTTTGCGGGATTATATATATACTCCACTTATCACCCACGCCGTTTGTGAGTGGCTCCACCCCTCTGGCCCTGCCGCGCTCGTTTGCCGGCCTGCAACATCTTTTTTTTTCCGAAACAGTCGCAGCCAAAGTAGCTTTGCGTTTCGAATTTTGACTGGCTGACCTAGCCCTCCCCCTTCCCTTTATTGTAGCAGATTTGTAGATGGTAAATGGCGGTGGTACATACGTAAAGGAGTACTTCCTCCGTCTAAGTGAATAAGTCATCTTAGGTTGTGCACCGTGACCAAGAAGGAGGGGAAAACAAGAAAACCTAATGTTCATTTGCTAATTAATAGCATTGCATGCAATGAACTAACCATTGCATGTCGTGTTTGGTAGTCTCAAGTCATTAAAAGCATGCACACCCCACATCTCTTATTGGTTGATATGTCAAGAAACAAGAAACGATGTAGAATTTAATGCACCGCGCCTAAGCGTTTTGGGATTATTTGGTTTTCGTAAGATGGCTTACACACCTAGACGGAGGGAGTACTACATGCACATATTCATTTGTTGTACATATCCAATTACTAATCTCTGGTAAGGATCAGTACTGCGGACGCTTTCCCTACCCTAGCCGTCGCCAACAGCCAAACGACTAGGGAGGCGATCTCCTTCCACCGATCTCCACCGGCCGGTGCGCTGGCCCCCTCTCCCTCCAGCTGCTGCTCCGGCGGCAGGAGGGAGGGGGGACCCCGTCCCTCCGCTCTGTAGTTAGATTTTGGATTTGTAGGTCGTGGTGCGTCGTTGGGGTGGTGGGAGCGGCGCACAGATGAATAAATCTGCCTCAGCTTCATTCCCATAACGGCGGTGCCCTTCACGGCGGCGTCTCGGAGTTGATGGCATCGTGTCTCTGCCGATCCTTCAGATCGGAGGCGTTAGGGTTCATGGATGGTGTTGGCGAGGCGGTGGCGACGACTCCATCAGGTGTGTCTCTCCTTCTGCTCTGTCCCCGTTGCTATGGCGTTGTCTCCGACGTCATGGTGGAGCAGGGAGGTTTTGTCGTTCAGGAGTACGCGCAGGCGGTTGTCTACGCAAGTGACAGCTGGAAGATGGAGAATCTTGTGCTGGGTCTGTGGTTGAAGGCTGACAGTTTTGGTTTCCTCCTCCGACATCGTCGTCATGCGGGGGTGTCAGTTCTGAAGTTCGATGGCGTGTCCGGGGACATGTTGCCCCGGTCTGATTCTTTCAACGGCTATGGTTTTGCTTCTGGCAAACTACTTTGGAGGTCCGCAAAGCTGCTGATCAGCGATGAAGCCGCGTCGAGCTTAGGTGAAGAGGTGTTTTGTCTTTTTACCTTTTGGTGGCCGCTTCGGTGGTGTCGAAGGAGAGGGACGGACGTTGGTATTTTGCATAGGATTTTCCTATCTTTTCAGCCTTGTATGGTCGGTGCTTACGTGCCTTGTAACTTGATCTTTATTCTATATAAATGAGACACGTATTACCATGCAACTTTTTTTTACTAATCTCTGTAGGGGAAGTAAAAAGAAGCGTTAGTAGAAACTACGAGTGAATTCCACTTTTACTTTATAATTGTGCATTTATGACACAAATTTCACCATTTAGCAAAAACAAATCTCGGATTACCCCATTTAAGGAACTTTGGACCTGATTTTACCCCATTTGAACATTTTGCCCAATTTGATCAGATGAGTATCACCGTCTACAAGGTTTGGCCTTTTTTATCATATACTCCACAACAATTTCTCTGGCACAAGCCATAATCTATACTAGTATAACGCCCGTGCGTTGCCACGGGCTCTTTAAAATTTATAATCAGTATTTTTCATTTATCATCCCCTCATATTGGGTGATTATGGGGTGCTCTAATTAGAAACACAACAATCAAATATTAGGAAATTTCACCGAACGAACAACAACGAATAATACGATATCTATCAAACGAATAAAATGAGGTCATATTTTTGGTCCGTCATGCACTTCTGTTGAAAAGTGCCTATCCCTTTTAGAATCAACCCACTGTTTGCTCGCACGCAAAAAAAAATACATCTCTAAAGTGGGGAACCGATCGGTGCCAAAAAGAACTCAAACTCCTATCCAATCTCGACTTCGTGCTCTTCCACTTCCATTGATAAAGATGGGACGTCAAGGGTTTCATCATGATGACCTCGAGCAGCCGCCGACATCCCTCCCCACATCTACCCCTACCCCCTGCTGCCGCTTGCACTGTCCTTGCTCCTCGAGGGAGCTAGGGACACAATGTTCTCTAGGATGGGCATGACCAGATCCACGAGGAGGCCACATTCTTCCATGGGAACCCAACCAAGCACACCACCCTCCGCAACCATCCAATCCCAGCCTAACAAAGTCAAGACCCGCCATCGATCCACAAATCAGGCTCGCCGCATCCAGGTTCACTGCAAGTCTGCGACGAGTCTGTAGTCGACATCTTGACTTTGGCTATCCCCACGGAAGAATCATCGGATCCTGCTTACTTTTACCATCACTTCGTCTCTTCCCAAGGCAGCGACACCACCCAGCCAATCACCACCACCGCTTGCGGCTTGCCTACATAAAATCATATGAGAAATCCCCACGGCGGTGCTGTAAGATCACCTTGGCGACCTCGACAGTGACCGACTGGTCTAAGATATAAGCTAGCCGCTCTTTGTAGAAACCAATAGAAGTAGGCATGTGACTCAGATTTGTTCTTTGGTGTGCATGCGTTTCTTGCTGCCCACCAGCTCTTGTCTACAACTCGCCTATATCTGTACCAGCTCTTGGTCTACAACTCGCCTATCTCCATGCTCGAGAATCTGGAGTGTAGTAGTTAAAAAAAGACCAACTTTATACTCATTTGATAATTCAACGTGCATGGGCATGCACCGGATGGAATTCACGCTCTATGTAAAATCTGGAGTGTAATGACCGTGGTTGATGAATGAAAGTCTTATTTCCGCAAAAAAAGAAGTTAAAGGTGAATATATTCCTCATGTGTAGAGTACAAACAGAGCATATAGTGATTGAGGTGAATACATGCCAGTACTAAAATCTTCTAATTTCTTTTGATTGAATCCAAGTTGTCTCTTTTCTTTCGATTCAGCAAAGCTAGTTCGAATAAATAGGATTGTCTATATCTTAACTCCTTTGCCAATTAAGCTTCAAAATTGCAGTCTGATTCAGAAACAATCGAACGATTGTGTCGTTAACTCCAGGAGATTCTCGTTAGATCTTAGGAACGCTGCAAGCCATCATATCATATAAGAATAAGATCGACAATTGATATGGACAGATCTTACTACAATCATATTACTACTACTCGCACACTGATATGGACAGATCATACAAGATCGAAGGTACGTAAGACAAGGTCCTCTAGATTACGAAAAACTGTTTGCTTCGCCTCATGTGAGACGGACCCCGAGCTATTCTTCAATGGCGCACCGCGCGCACATATTTGGCGGCGAAGTAACTCGTTATCCTAAGGACGTCCCCGTCAAGCCCGTCGACAGCGTCACCCTTTTCCATCTCCCCGGCTGGACCTCGCCGAGTTTCCACCGTCGACGGCCTGCCGCCGCCGCATTCTGCTGCACGAAGGAGATCAACGACGGTTTAGACGTGCACGGGTGCAGCAGAGCAGATCGACCGACGGATCGGTTGACAACACGTACCGTCGCAGGCCGCGTGGCCGTGGTGGGGGGCGGCGGCGCTCGAGGTGCCCTGCGCCTCGCATTCGCAGGGCGAGACGGCGCTCGTGGCGCTGGTGCCGATCTCCTCCTCCGGACGAACGAGGAGCCAGCCGTCCAAGCTGGGCGAGGGAGCCAACGGCGGCCTGCAGCGCTGCCGGCTCGACTCCTTGCAGTAGGCGATCGCGCTCGCGACGGCCTCCTCCCTCGCCCGGGCGGTGCCGTCCTCGCCGGCGGCGACCCTCCCGTCCGGCTTCGTCGCCCGGCCCTTCCGTCTCCCGCGCCCGTCTGACCGCTCGTCCGCAGCACCGGCGCGCTGCAGATTTCTGGCGAACCTGTGCAGGCACCGCCTTAGCGCGTGGCCCTTCCGTGCGGCCGTGTCACCGCCCTCCCTCACCGGTGAGCGCGCGCTGTTCGACGAGCTGCTTCGGGCGCCGAGCAAGGAGGAGGAGGTGGACGACCTCGACGCCGGGGAGGAGCCCGGGTCGGAGGCCACCTTAGCGTCGCCAGGGCCGAACGCCGGCGACGAGGAGCTGCCCTGCTCAACGCTCGAAGCGCCGTCCGTGGTCGCTGCCGTCGCCACGGCCGGCGCCATCGCCGCCCACACGGCGCACGGGAACATCCACGCCATGACGACCTGGAAGAAATGCATGGTGATCAGGAGCACTGGGGTTTGCTTGCAGGCCCTTGTGCACGTAGTACGTCCTTGTATATATATACACGTCGCGATTGCGATCGCGTTCGCCTCCGACTCCGGCGGTGGTTGCAGGGGGGGGGCACGGCGGCGTCTGCGGGCGCGTGATTTCCGAAATCCGAGATGCCACAGCGAGATTGCCAAAATCCTGTGGCTAATCTATGGAATACTCCGGTGGTTCCTTCCATATACGGAGGGAGTACTAATTACTGCACGGTTTAATTACTCGATCGCTGATTTATCGGATGAGCTAGTAATGCGGACGGATCGCTGATTTATTACCATATTCGATATTTCCTGAGTTATGGCCTTACCATACCTGGATTGATTTATTACTATACGTGGATTAATTATGATTTATTACTATATGATTTATTACTATACGTGGATAGCCTTACCATACCTAGTGGTAATTTAAATTTATTACCATATTCGATATTTCCCGAGTTATGGCCTTACCATACCTGGATTGGTAGCCTTTGGGGTAATTTAAATTTATTACCATATTCGATATTTCCCGATTTTTGGCCTTACCATACCTGGATTGATAGCCTTTGGGGTAATTTAAATTTATTACCATATTCAAAATTTCCTGAGTTATGACCTTACCATACCTGGATTGATTTATTACTATACGTGGATTAATTATGATTTATTACTATATGATTTATTACTATACGTGGATAGCCTTACCATACCTGGTGGTAATTTAAATTTATTACCATATTCGATATTTCCCGAGTTATGGCCTTACCATATCTGGATTGATAGCCTTTGGGGTAATTTAAATTTATTACCATATAATTGCCATATTCAAAATTTCCTGAGTTATGACCTTACCATACCTGGATTGATAATTAATATACGTGGATTAATTATGATTGATTACCATAAATACGTTGGGTATTGCCGGTCAGATGAGAAAAGAGAAAAACCGGTGGGAGGGGCTGGTGGGAGGTGGGACGAAGAAAAACCGGTTGAAAATAAACCGGTTGAAAGTGGGGGGGACTATTCAACCAATTCGTCCATTAGGAGTAGAGATTACCATACCTGGATTGATTTATTACTATACGTGGATTAATTATGATTTATTACTATACGTGGATAGCCTTACCATACCTGGTGGTAATTTAAATTTATTACCATATTCGATATTTCCCGAGTTATGGCCTTACCATATCTGGATTGATAGCCTTTGGGGTAATTTAAATTTATTACCATATAATTGCCATATTCAAAATTTCCTGAGTTATGACCTTACCATACCTGGATTGATAATTAATATACGTGGATTAATTATGATTGATTACCATAAATACATTGGGTATTGCCGGTCAGACGAGAAAAGAGAAAAACCGGTGGGAGGGGCTGGTGGGCGATGGGACGAAGAAAAACCGATTAAAAATAAACCGGTTGAAAATAAACCGGTTGAAAGTGGGGGGGGGACTATTCAACCAATTCGTCCATTAGGATTAATTATGATTTATTACTATATGATTTATTACTATACGTGGATAGCCTTACAATACCTAGTGGTAATTTAAATTTATTACCATATTCGATATTTCCCGAGTTATGGCCTTACCATACCTGGATTGGTAGCCTTTGGGGTAATTTAAATTTATTACCATATTCGATATTTCCCGATTTTTGGCCTTACCATACCTTGATTGATAGCCTTTGGGGTAATTTAAATTTATTACCATATTCAAAATTTCCTGAGTTATGACCCTACCATACCTGGATTGGTTTATTACTATACGTGGATTAATTATGATTTATTACTATACGTGGATAGCCTTACCATACCTGGTGGTAATTTAAATTTATTACCATATTCGATATTTCCCGAGTTATGGCCTTACCATATCTGGATTGATAGCCTTTGGGGTAATTTAAATTTATTACCATATAATTGCCATATTCAAAATTTCCTGAGTTATGACCTTACCATACCTGGATTGATAATTAATATACGTGGATTAATTATGATTGATTACCATAAATACGTTGGGTATTGCCGGTCAGACGAGAAAAGAGAAAAACCGGTGGGAGGGGCTGGTGGGAGGTGGGACGAAGAAAAACCGGTTGAAAATAAACCGGTTAAAAATAAACCGGTTGAAAGTGGGGGGGACTATTCAACCAATTCGTCCATTAGGAGTAGAGATATGCCTGAGCCCAATCTCATCTACTTTCTAATGTAAAATAAATTCAAAACATGCTTGAGTGTGCTAGGAGGGTGCACATTTTTTTAGACAAAAAAAAGTCGGATCTGCATAATGCCTCTTTTCAAAGTTTCCTTGGGAGCCCTTTTTTGTATACAGCTCCATAATATGATTTTTTTTGCGAGTAAAAGCTCCATAATATGATTTGTCCATGACATTTCACAAGTTCCTAGCACAATCGAGCATATTCGGTGCGAAAAATAATAATCAATTTCTTTTGTTTAATTTAAATTTTAAAGTTCATAGGGGGATGTTGATGAGCTTGGGTACCAAAACACCGTCCTTGCATATGCTCACTCGTGTCTCCCCATGAGCGCAAACCTCGATGCTCAAACGTCACATGTATACCATATCCATGACAAATTTGTGTACACCTCTTTCGACAGATGCTACTAGTCAATATATGAACCTCGGTCTTATTTTCTACATAAGAGCAACTATAATATTACTTTCCACAATGTTTTTCTAACTATTACTCAATATTTTCACAACTCTAGAAAAAAAGCTAATTATTGATAAGAATTTAAACCACTTCATTGACAGGTAAGGCGTTAGTCATTACCTTAGTGCCAATGGTGTGTTAGTCACCACCTTTTTTTTGCAAGGAAAACTTTCAACCTATTCATCGACTGTCAAGATAGTACAAAGAACATCAGAAGTAAAAATTACATTCAGGTCTGTAGACCACCTAGCAACGACTAAAAGCACTGAAGCGAGCCAAAGGTGTATCGCTGGCATCGCCCCTCCCTTTTCGGAGCCGGGCAAACCTTATTGTTGTAGACAGTCAGGAAGTCGTCGTGCTATAAGGCCCCATAGGACCAGCGCACCAGAACAACAACCGCCACCGATGAAGTGATACGTAGACCGAAAGAGTCCAACTTGTAGACACGCGCGCGGACCACCGAAAACAATCGCCGATTGAATCCCATGAGATCCATTGGAGACAAAATTTCGCACGCCCTCCGATGATGCTAGAAGTACCAGCAGGACGGGGCTCGGCGAGGAGAACCTTATTTCATCTTTAGAGAGTCGCCTCCGCCATGTCCCTCTAAGCATGACACAAACCCTAACAAAGCTTAAAAAAGCATTTAAAAATGAAACCCTCCTGCTGGCAAAGGCCGAGATTCACATGCCTCCATGGCCTTAAGCCAATAGAAGACAAGGTAGATAGGCGCCGACGCCGACGAAAGGCACGAGAAACCCTAAGCGGCTAGCTGCCCTTGGATACAACGAAAGGTTACACATGTGTTAGTCACCACTGATGGGCAGCTGCCTCAGTGAGTGGAGAAGGGGTTGCATAGACATGCAACGTAGACCCGTTAGTGAAGACCTTTCCTATTGGGCTAGCATTTGTAACTATCACTATTAAGAGCATCTACAACTGAACTTTGCAAATCCGGCCCCTCAAACACCCGCATATGCGACTGGTCGCGTCCGCAGACAGTGATCGATCACACCTCAAATTAGTCATTTTGCATCCACCTCTCTCATATTTCATCCCCTAAATCCATACAAAGCATGCAAAAGAAATCCTATGTACCACCCTAAATACTTTTCATCGTCGGAGATGTCCAGGACGACGGTGCCGGGCGCCAGCTAGACAGGCGGGTAGGAGGGCTCTGACTTATCCTTCTCCCGCTCGACCTCATCCATGTAGGCAAGCATCTCCGCCTCCTCCGCGGCCTGCTGCGCCTCCATCTCCTGCTGGCGACGGTGTCTGGCCTCCGCAACCAACTCCGACCGGAGGGAATCGAGGATGGCCTGCTGTTCCACTAGTAGATCCCCGTCGCCAGCGTCCCCCACATCCTCCTCCTCTGGCTCATCCTCCTCCTCCTCCTCAAAGTCTCCTCCCCATCCTCCTCCTCCTCGTTCTCATCCTCCTCCTCCTTCGGATCCACTGCATCCGGAGGTAGCCCCGCGACGATTCGGGCTTCGCACCTAGCCCGGATCTACTCAAGGAGCTCAAGCCGGTGCTCCGACTTCAGAAATGGCTCGCTCCTCACCTGATGGCGTGGAGACACGGCTACTAGGCGGACGGGTGGAGTGAAAAGTGGCAGCGACGGCAGATAGGAGAAGGAAAATTTGGATGGATGGTAGGGTTTTGGTGCCGTCGGTCGACTTAGATAGCCGGTCTAGGCACTACGCAGCCCGCCGAAGCTATGCCACGCGACGCCACTGGTCCGACGGAGGAGACGAGTTTTGGACCGCTGGATTTCAAGGCATTTCCGACTAGGACCACTTCGTCAGTCCAACGTGGCGGGCGTGGCCGGACGCCTCCATATCCACCTCATATTTGGGCTAGATATGAGGGGTGCCGGTCAGCCCAGACGTTTAAGGTCCGTTTGAGGCGTCCGTCTATATCGAGAAAACGTGATCGGTCAATAATCGGACGGCGCGCGTTGACGCTGGGTACAATAGAAAAGCATAATAGAGCGGAACCACACATAATTGGGAAATAAAAGAAACCATCGGCGAGGAATGATACACGACCGCAAAAACAACTGCCTACTTTACATACTAATCAACGTGAAGGATCAGAATTGGTGCTTGGAGGAGAAAGGGGCCCACCTAGCCTGAAATTTTAAGAGCATCTTCAACGGCGACCAATAAATTTTCTTCCATATTCATTCACGGACAAGGATGACCAATCCACATACACGGAAATGGAAAGTCACCATTCAATGATATTTTGTATATGTCTGTCAATAAAAAAAAAATTTGAAATTCAAATTTAGTCTGATCGACATAGCGTGTTCGATCCCACCAGCACCGGATCACATGCTCGAATACAAAAAGAACATCAGTCTTGCAGTCCGTGCAATTTTTGCCCTGCTGGACCAGCAATTTTAGCCATCTGCTCCCCGGTCAAGGTGTCATCGCCGCCGTATAGGCAGCCTCCGCCGCGTCCTCATTGCCCGCCGCTATCAACTCGTCTTTTTGCCGCTACAACATCTGGTAGCGAATGGCTTGCACGATCATTCTTGCATCAACATCCAAAGAGGCCACATTCAAGGACAACATCTTGGCGTCCTCCGCATTGGCGGCGATCTGCAACTTCTTTTCCTTGTGCGCGGCCTTCCTCTTTTCGATCATGGTCCTCCTCTATTTGAGCTTGAGCTTCTTGTCCGTCGCCTCCATAAAAAATTTGAGCCTCTCCGCCTTCTTCTCCTCCTTGAGATCCGATCGTTTCACGCATGCCTCCTCCTCCTTGGACAAGATGTCCTCAAACCTCTCTACCAGCTTGGCTGCCGCACCTTCTCGCTTCGCCCTCTCCTTCTTCCACTTCTCCCCCCGTAAAAATATTCTAACCTTTTTTGGCGGTTGTTTGGTTGGGTCAGTAGGGTCACCGATTTCTTCCTCGTTGGTTTGGTGGCGGTGTTGCTATGAAAAGGTTCCACTTCAATTGCCCATTCAACTTCAACCAACAATGCATGACGGTTAAGGACTTCTTCTCCAACTTCTTGTACACCACACAAGCACGAGTAGGCTACAAAAGTGTAACATTGTCAACAATGCATATCCGTCTAGTGAGCAACAAAATAATACATGTCCGGCTAGCGACCAGCAAACCTAAAGCATACATGGCTAGTGATCAACAAAACTTAGCACATCCGACTAGTGATCAACAAAAAATAGCATATTCGGCTAGAGATCAACAAAACTAAGCATTCGGCTGGAGATCAACAAAACTAGGCATCCGGCTAGTGATCAACAGTGCGGGTTGCAACAAAAGTGTGGGCTTCGCCTTCCTTTTGGATGGGCTAGGGAAAGAGAGCGACATTTTTCGTGTCTGGATTCCCGCAAACCCCCTCCCACATTTGGTTTTCGGTTTGCGGAAAAATCATGGTCCGGACGGTGGACCGATACAGAATTGCATTGGATGGCTTCCACGGTCCGTATTGTTGAGTCCGGACAGATGCAAGTGATTTGATGGTCGGCATTGGAGATGCCTTGGGGGAGGGGAGTGTTTAGATTAGTTGGAAGTTTTACGTAAACATGCGTAGGCATTTTTAGGTGTAGGATTTTCGGGCGAAAAAAGATAGCACGTGCGAGTCGCGACTCCTCGCAAACTATCACCACCCAGCGTCGCTTAGGCCTTGTACAATGGGAGATGCTTAGGGTGGTGCTTAGAAAAATAAACTGAATTTTTCTGAAGCACCGGTGCCTATTTCTACAGGAGAGACGCTTAGTTAAGTGTCTATCCTGTACAAATAAGTACAGGTGCTTAAAAAAAGCCTGGTTTATTTTTTTAAGCACCTCCCCTAAGCACCTTGCATTGTAAAGGCCTTAGACATGCACACGACATCTTTCAGATGAACACACCCTGAGATGAACACACCCTGATGATGCACTAATAAATGCAAAGCGGCCGCGCTCGGGGCCGCCCTCCACCGCAACCTTTAGACAACACATGGGTGGCAAAGATGGCACACGACGGCGCTTCGAGCCACCACTGCACGACTGTCATTGGCGGTGCGACGGGGCCACTGCCGGCACATCGAGTGCCGCCGTAGTGTGTTCGAGACAGCGGGACCATCATGTGCCGACCACCCATAGCGACTATACTATAGCTAAGGCTGCTTCCAATGCATGAGTGTTTAGATGAGGTGCTAAGTACATTAAATAGCTTAGCAACTATACTTCCCAATGCATAGGTGCTTAGCTTATGGTTGCTAGGTTTGCTTCATTTAATGATTTAGCAATTAAAGCTCTTCATGTATTGGTGGCTTCCTTCCTTTAAATGTTTTGCGGTTCACGCGCTTAGCATTGTTTCTTTCTGGGGTCACCACACTCATCTCTCTCTTCTTAAATAACTTGCCACATCAAATTTTTTGCCTACGTGGAAGTAGGGATGGCAATGGGTAGGGTATGGGTGGGTACGACTTTCTTCTACCCAAACCCATACCCATAGAAACCTTCTATACCCACCCACTTCAATACCCATGGGTATATATTTATACCCATGCCCATACCCATCGGGTATCCTATACCCAATGGGTATCCAATGGATACAACGTATAACATTTAAATTTTTTAAAAGGTAGATAGATAAGTCTAAAGTTCAAGTGATGACGGGCAAGCAACATAGCACTGATGTGGCCTCCTTCGGCGGGAAGCCTCTTGGAGTAAGCAAGCGAGTATGAGCAATAGCTGGTGGAAACCCGGTGCAATGGGAGTCGATGGTAGGAATCGGGGATCGAGAGATTAATAGGAGTCTGGTGAGGATAAGTCGAGATTTTATCGTTTTGGGGAGACGCGTAGGACGTAGGAGGAGTGCCGAGCATGTGCCTATGGGCCTATGAGCTATATCCAGTTTAGGGAGTACGGGATTTAGGGTTGGGCCATAGGAGTTGGATGTTGACCCCACATGTCATAGGAGTTATTTTCATTTACTAACTATCTGTGGGTATCCATTGGGTTACCCATGGGTGTATTTTCATACCCATGCCCTACCCATATATTTTGCGGGTATGGATATCCATTACCCATGGGTACAAAATCTCTCAAACTCTTACCCATGCCCATTGTTTTCGGGTAGGGTACCCGCGGGTACCCATACCCATGGGCAAAACTGCCATCCCTACGTGGAAGGCTTAACACCTATACAAGGTGGATCATTGGGAGGGGCCTAAGGGCATGAGGGCCACATGCAGCCTCACATCGGTGACACGCGTCGTCTAATATATGGAGCTGGCAGGGCTAAGAATTCATGAGAAACCAAAAGAAAAAGAATATGGGTTATATATATCGAAGCATATTTTTTTGTAGGGAACTATCAGAGTAGAACAATGTTCTAAATAAATTCAAAGGAGGACAAGCTTATAATTATTATTTTCTCGACATGCACATCATGTCGAATGGACATTTGGTTAAGAATTTTAAAGGAAAAATTCCATTTTAAACCTTGAATTTATAGAGCTTAGCTAAATCGAAACCCCAACTCCGAATCCCGGTCGTTGGCACTCTGAACTTATCAATCCCAGTCTAAATTGAACCCTGGAGCTATTTGGTGCACCGGGAAAGCGACGATCCCGGGATTACATCTCTCAGTTTACTTCTTTGGCGGGCCGCGTTTTCTTTTACGAAGTCAAAAAAATGTACTTGGTATTGAAAAATGTTCGCAAATCAGAAACAATGTCGGAAATTAAAAAATATTATTAAATACGGAAAAGCTTCAGGAGTTTGAAAACATATTCGGGAGTTAAAAATTATAATGAAATACGAAAAAACTTTAGGAGTTTGGAAAGATGTCCGTGAACTAAAAAATGTTAGGAAATCTGGAAAAAAGAGGAACTAAAAAATATTCTTAAATTTGAAAAATCTTCAGGAGTTGGGAAAAATCACGAACTCAAAAATTGTTCGCTAAATTGAAAAGGTTTCCTGCATTTGAAAAAATTCATGAACTCCAAAAATGTTTTGAATATTAAAAACTGTTTATGAATTTGGAAAAAAGACCACGAACTAAAAAATGAAAAAAATGTTCACGAACTCAAAAGATGTTTGCAAATTTTAAAAGTGTTCTAAAAGATACATGAGATTGACAATTGTTTGCGAAGTTGAACAAATATAACAAAGTCGAAACATGTTGGCAAAGTCATAAAATATTTGTGAATTTGAATTAGTTTACATGATTTTTTTTAATTATTCACAAGTTTGAAAGATGTTAACGAATTTTAAAAACCACCCGTAGTCTCGTGCGGGCTGCCCAGTAACTGATTCTTTTCGTACTCGTGCCCACTTGCATAGCAAACTTAAGCTAGTTTTTTTAATGTCGTTCCGGCAATGGTCTAGTGTTTATTTTTTTTCTCTTTTGATTTTCTGTTTCCGTAATTTCTATTATCATTTTATATATCCCTTTTTGTTTCTTTTTAATTTACAATTTCCTTAGGCACCTTTAAGTACATATTTTTTTATTTTTTTATTTTTATTTTCCTTTCTGTATTTTATTATCATGTTTCATTTTTAAAAAGATGAACATTTTCCTGTTAAATATATGTTGAACATTTTTCAACTCCGTACTTTTTTACGTGAAAAACAGCTTCAGGGTTTGATTTAGACCGGGATTGATAAGTTCATGGTGCCAGGATTCAGAGTTAAGGGTTCGATTTAGCTCAGCTCTACAAGTTCAAGGTTTAAAATGAACTTTTTTCAATTTTAAAAAGATCGAACAGTCGCCAGCCGCCTAAGGGCATGTACAATGGTTCTATCTTAAGACTGCCACGTAGGATAAATGATGAGGTGGAGGAGAGAGAAATCATAAAAAAAGACTTGTCTTATCTTATTTAAAAGACGACAAGAGATGATCTCTTGGCACAATTTGTCTCACCATATTTTTGGGAACAACTAATTATTGAAGATAAGGCTAAGAGATGACCCATTGTAGACATGTTTTGTTGTCATCTCTAATTACATGCAAAACTTAAGATAAGACTATCTTATCAACCATTGTACATGCCCTAACATGCCGGACTGCGATTAGCGTGATTCAAACCACGGTGCATTACCAACGCCGGGTCGGTCGGAGGAGCCGGGCGTGGTGACGTAGGGCGAGCATGTGCCGCTCTCTCTCCTGGAGCTGGAGGCTGGTCCGACCCCGAGGTCCACCGCCCCTTGCCTCGTTGTGACCGTCCACGCAACCGCCGCGCATCTGCTTCGCCACACACACACCTGCGCCGAGCGAACCCACCCCCGACGAGATGGATCATAGCATTTACAGTCAAACTCAGCAAATCCGGTCCCTCAAACGTCCATGGATGCGTCTGTGCTTGTCCGTGGACACTGACTGGACACTCATATTTTCTTCTCCACATTCACGTATTTCATATTTTATTCCATATTTTCATACTAAACCATGCAACATTAATAAAAAGTACGTAGATCATAAGCTAACATATTGATGCACAATTGGTTCATCGAAAGATAGCCAAAGTTCACATAATACAAATAATACGGCGGACAAGTTCAAACTACAACTAAAAACTTGAAATAAAGACGGTTTTTCACCACTTTTTTGCCGGCCCTTTGCCCTTCCGATCGCCGGTGAAGCTGTAGGAGTCCGCGGCAGGAGGTGGGTCGACGTCGGAGCCGTCGGACCCGTCAGAGGAGGAGGAATCAGAGATGACGATGAAGCCTTGCAAGCACCGGACGACGCGGCCTTGCTAGCGCTTGAGTTTGGCCACCCTCGCCGCCTCCCGCTGGGATTGCTCAATGCCGAGCCAGAATTGCTTGGCGTTGAGCCTCCGGAGCCGTCGGGCCTTTGTCTCCGCCTCAGCCACTGACTGGCGGCACGCCCACTCGAAGAGATGGTCCTCCTCGTCGGGCACTCGGCGGCGACGCTCGGAGTGCGCAGACCCGTCGGACCTGCCCGCCATCTCCCTAGCCCTCTGCCTGTAGCGGCAGGTAGCTCGTGCCTCCGACTCCGGAGTCCTCATCCGTTGTTGGGGAACGTTGCAGAAAATAAAAATTTTCCTACGGTTTCACCAAGATCCATCTATGAGTTCATCTAAGCAACGAGTGATAGGAGTGCATCTACAAAGGTTTTGTAGATGCACTCCTATCACTCGTTGCTTAGATGAACTCATAGATGGATCTTGGTGAAACCGTAGGAAAAAATTTATTTTCTGCCATGTTCCCCAACAGTGGCATCATGAGCTAGATCTATGCGTAGTTCTCTATTGCACGAGTAGAACACAAATCTGTTGTGGGCGTAGATCTTGTCAACTTGCTTGCCGCTACTAGTCTTATTTTGCTTCAGTGGTATTGTGGGATGAAGCGGCCCGGACCGACCTTACACGTACGCTTACGTGAGACAGGTTTCACCGACTGATATGCACTAGTTGCATAAGGTGGCTAGCGGTTGTCTGTCTCTCCCACTTTAGTTGGAGCGGATTCGATGAAAAGGATCCTTATGAAGGGTAAATAGAAGTTGACAAAATCACGTTGTGGTTATTCGTAGGTAAGAAAATTTCTTGCTAGAACCCAATTGCAGCCACGTAAAAGATGCAACAACAATTAGAGGACGTCTAACTTGTTTTTGCAGCAATTGCCTTGTGATGTTATATGGCCAAAAGTTGTGATGAATGATGAATAATATATAGTGATGTATGGGACCATGTTCTTGTAATAGGAATCATGACTTGCATGTCGATGAGTATGACAACCGACACGAGCCATAGGAGTTGTCTTTATTTTTTTGTATGACCTGCGTGTCATTGAAGAACGCCATGTAAATTACTTTACTTTATTGCTAAATGCGTTAGCCATAGAAGTAGAAGTAGTCATTGGCGTGACAACTTCATGAAGACACGATGATGGAGATCATGATGATGGAGATCATGGTGTCATGCCGGTGACGAAGATGATCATGGAGCCCCGAAGATGGAGATCAAAGGAGCTATATGATATTGGCCATATCATGTCACTATTATATAATTGCATGTGATGTTTATTATGTTTATGCATCTTGTTTACTTAGAACGACGGTAGTAAATAAGATGATCCCTTATAATAATTTCAAGAAAGTGTTCCTCCTAACTGTGCGTCGTTGCTAAAGTTCGTCGTTTCGAAGCACCACGTGATGATCGGGTGTGATAGATTCTTACGTTCACATACAACGGGTGTAAGATAGTTTTACACATGCAAAACACTTAGGGTTAACTTGACGAGCCTAGCATGTACAGACATGGCCTCAGAACACAGAGACCGAAAGGTCGAACATGAGTCGTATGGAAGATACGATCAACATGAAGATGTTCACCGATGATGACTTGTCCGTCTCACGTGATGATCGGACACGGCCTAGTCGACTCGGATCGTGTAACACTTAGATGACTAGAGGGATGTCTAATCTAAGTGGGAGTTCATTAAATAATTTGATTAGATGAACTTAATTATCATGAACTTAGTCTAAAACCTTTGCAAATATGTCTTGTAGATCAAATGGCCAACACTCATGTCAACATGAACTTCAACGCGTTCCTAGAGAAAACCAAGCTGAAAGATGATGGCAGCAACTATACGGACTGGGTCCGGAACTTGAGGATCATCCTCATAGCTGCCAAGAAAGCATATGTCCTAGAAGGACCGCTAGGTGAAGCACCCATCCCAAAGAACCAAGACGTTATGAACGCTTGGCAGTCACGTGCTGATGATTACTCCCTCGTTCAGTGCGGCATGCTTTACAGCTTAGAACCGGGGCTCCAAAAGCGTTTTTGAGCAACACGGAGCATGTGAGATGTTCAAGGAGCTGAAAATGGTTTTTCAAGCTCATGCCCGGGTCGAGAGATAAGAAGTCTCCGACAAGTTTTATAGTTGTAAGATGGAGGAAAATAGTTCTGTCAGTGAGCACATACTCAAAATGTCTGGGTTGCACAACCGCCTGTCCCAGCTGGACATTAACCTCCCGGATGAGGCGGTCATTGACAGAATCCTTCAGTCGCTCCCACCGAGCTACAAGAGCTTTGTGATGAACTACAATATGCAGGGGATGGTGAAAACCATTCCTGAAGTATTTTCAATGCTGAAGTCGGCAGAGGTAGAAATCAAGAAAGAACATCAAGTGTTGATGGTCAATAAAACCACCAAGTTCAAGAAGGGCAAGGGTAAGAAGAACTTCAAGAAGGACGGCAAGGATGTTGCCGCGCCCGGTAAACCAGTTGCCGGGAAGAAGTCAAAGAATGGACCCAAGCCTGAGACTGAGTGCTTTTTTTGCAAAGGGAAGGGTCACTGGAAGCGGAACTGCCCCAAATACTTAGCGGACAAGAAGGCCGGCAACACTAAAGGTATATTTGATATACATGTCATTGATGTGTACCTTACAAGTACTCGTAGTAACTCCTGGGTATTTGATACCGGTGCCGTTTCTCATATTTGTAACTCACAGCAGGAGCTGCGGAATAAGCGGAGACTGGCGAAGGACGAGGTGACGATGCGCGTCAGGAATGGTTCCAAGGTCGATGTGATAGCCGTCGGCACGCCGACTCTACATTTACCCACGGGATTAGTTTTAAACCTCAATAATTGTTATTTAGTGCCAAGTTTGAGCATGAACATTGTATCTGAATCTCGTTTGATACGAGATGGCTACTCATTTAAATCCGAGAATAATGGTTGTTCTATTTATATGAGAGATATGTTTTATGGTCATGCCCCGATGGTCAATGGTTTATTCTTAATAAATCTCGAACGTAGTGTTACACATATTCATAGTGTCAATACCAAAAGATGTAAAGTTGATAACGATAGTCCCACATACTTGTGGCACTGCCGCCTAGGTCACATTGGTGTCAAGCGCATGAAGAAGCTCCATGCTGATGGACTTTTAGAGTCTCTCGATTATGAATCATTTGACACATGCGAACCATGCCTCATGGGCAAAATGACCAATACTCCGTTCTCTGGAACAATGGAGCGAGCAACCAACTTATTTAAAATCATACATACCGATGTGTGCGGTCCAATGAGCGTTGAGGCTCGCGGAGGATATCGTTATGCTCTCACTCTCACTGATGACTTGAGTAGATATGGGTATGTCTACTTGATGAAACAAAAGTCTGAGACCTTTGAAAAGTTCAAGGAATTTCAGAAAGAGGTAGAGAATCAACGTGACCGAAAGATAAAGTTCCTACGATCAGATCGTGGAGGAGAATATTTAAGTCATGAATTTGGTACGCACTTAAGGAAATGTGGAATCGTTTCACAACTCACGCCGCCTGGAACACCTCAGCGTAACGGTGTGTCCGAACATCGTAATCGCACTCTATTGGATATGGTGCGATCTATGATGTCTCTTATCGATTTACCGCTATCATTTTGGGGATACGCTCTAGAGACAGCTACATTCACTTTAAATAGGGCTCCATCTAAATCCATTGAGACGACACCGTATGAATTATGGTTTGGGAAGAAACCTAAGCTGTCGTTTCTAAAAGTTTGGGGATGCGATGCTTATGTGAAGAAACTTCAACCTGAAAAGCTCGACCCCAAGTCGGAAAAATGCGTCTTCATAGGATACCCCAAGGAAACCATTGGGTATACCTTCTACTTATGATCCGAAGGCAAGATCTTTGTTGCCAAGAATGGATCCTTTCTGGAAAAAGAGTTTCTCTCGAAAGGAGTAAGTGGGAGGAAAGTAGAACTCGATGAAGTACTACCTCTTGAACCGGAAAGTAGTGCAGCTCAGGAAAATGTTCCTGTGGTGCCTACACCAACTGGAGAGGAAATTAATGATGATCAAGGTACTTCGGATCAAGTTTCTACTGAACTTCGTAGGTCCACAAGGACACGTTCCACACCAGAGTGGTATGGCAACCTTGTCCTGGAAATCATGTTGTTAGACAACGGTGAACCTTCGAACTATGAAGAAGCAATGGCGGGCCCAGATTCCAACAAATGTCTTGAAGCCATGCAATCCGAGATAGAATCTTTGTATGAAAACAAAGTATGGACTTTGACAGACTTGCCCGATGATCGGCGAGCGATAGAAAACAATTGGATCTTTAAGAAGAAGACGGACGCGAATGGTAATATTACTATCTATAAAGCTCGACTTGTCGCTAAGGGTTATCGGCAAGTTCAAGGGGTTGACTACGATGAGACTTTCTCTCCCGTAGCGAAGCTGAAGTCCGTCCGAATCATGTTAGCAATTGCCGCATACTATGATTATGAGATATGGCAGATGGACGTCAAAACGGCATTCCTTAACGGGCATCTTAAGGAAGAACTGTATATGATGCAGCCGGAGGGTTTTGTCAATCCTAAGAATGCTAACAAAGTATGCAAGCTCCAGCGATCCATTTATGGGCTGGTGCAAGCATCTCGGAGTTGGAACATTCGCTTTGATGAGATGATCAAAGCGTTTGGGTTTATGTAGACTTATGGAGAAGCCTGCGTTTACAAGAAAGTGAGTGGGAGCTCTGTAGCATTTCTCATATTATATGTAGATGACATACTCTTGATGGGAAATGATATAGAACTTTTGGACAGCATCAAGGCCTACTTGAATAAGTGTTTTTCAATGAAGGACCTTGGAGAAGCTGCTTACATATTAGGCATCAAGATCTATAGGGATAGATCGAGACGCCTCATAGGTCTTTCACAAAGCACATACCTTGATAAGATTTTGAAGAAGTTTAAAATGGATCAGTTCGAGAAAGGGTTCTTGCCTGTATTGCAAGGTGTGAGATTGAGCTCGGCTCAATGCCCGACCACGGCGAAAGATAAAGAAGAGATGAGTGTCATCCCCTATGCTTCAGCTATAGGATCTATTATGTATGCCATGCTGTGTACCAGACCTGATGTAAACCTTGCCGTAAGTTTGGTAGAAAGGTACCAAAGTAATCCCGGCAATGAACACTGGACAGCGGTCAAGAATATCCTGAAGTACCTGAAAAGGACAAAGGACATGTTTCTCGTTTATGGAGGTGACGAAGAGCTCGTCGTAAAGGGTTACGTCGATGCTAGCTTCGACACAGATCTGGATGACTCTAAGTCACAAACCGGATACATGTAGATGTTGAATGGTGGAGCAGTAAGCTGGTGCAGCTACAAGCAGAGCGTCGTGGCAGGATCTACATGTGAAGCGGAGTACATGGCAGCCTCGGAGGCAGTGCATGAAGCAATTTGGGTGAAGGAGTTTATCACCGACCTAGGAGTCATACCCAATGCATCGGGGCCGATCAAACTCTTCTGTGACAACACTGGAGCTATTGCCCTTGCAAAGGAGCCCAGGTTTCACAAGAAGACCAGGCACATCAAGCGTCGTTTCAACTCCATCCGTGAAAATGATCAAGATGGAGACATAGATATTTGCAAAGTACATACAGATCTGAATGTCGCGGATCTGTTGACTAAACCTCTTTCGCGAACAAAACATGATCAACACCAGAACTCTATGGGTATTTGATTCATCACAATGTAACTAGATTATTGACTCTAGTGCAAGTGAGAGACTGTTGGAAATATGCCCTAGAGGCAATAATAAAAGGATTATTATTATATTTCCTTGTTCACGATAATTGTCTTTATTCATGTTATAATTGTATTATCCGGAAATCGTAATACACGTGTGAATACATAGACCATAATATGTCCCTAGTAAGCCTCTAGTTGACTAGCTCGTTGATCAACAGATAGTCATGGTTTCCTGACTATGGACATTAGATGTCGTTGATAACGGGATCACATCATTAGGAGAATGATGTGATGGACAAGACCCAATCCTAAGCATAGCACAAGATCGTGTAATTCGTTTGCTAGAGCTTTTCCAATGTCAAGTATCTTTTCCTTAGACCATGAGATCGTATAACTCCCGGATATCGTAGGAGTGCTTTGGGTGTACCAAATGTCACAATGTAACTGGGTGACTATAAAGGTGCACTACAGGTATCTCCGAAAGTGTCTGTTGGGTTGACACGGATCGAGACTGGGATTTGTCACTCCGTATGACGGAGAGGTATCTCTGGGCCCACTCAGTAATGCATCATCATAATGAGCTCAAAGTGACCAAGTGTTTGGTCACGGGATCATGCATTACGGTACGAGTAAAGTGACTTGCCGGTAACGAGACTGAACGAGGTATTGGGATACCGACGATCGGGTCTCGGGCAAGTAACGTACCGATTGACAAAGGGAATTGTATACGGGGTTGATTGAATCCTCGACATCGTGGTTCATCCGCTGATCGTCCCACCACTGGCCAAGGGGCTGTGTAACGGGGTGCGTAAACTGAAGAACTGCTACCTAGGCTGCGCCGCACGCTGCAGCGGCTGCATTCGGCTGGTCGACACACTTTGCGATCTATTCGGTCGCCGCCACCAAAGGAACGAGTGAACATGGAGGTACAAATGAGTGAGAGTTTGGGTATAATACTCATCAGAGATCTGTTTTGGAAGCGAGATAGGCTTCTCCTGTGATATAATGTTCCGTACTATCTTAGACCAGTCTGAAGAATTCGTTTGCAGCTTCGTCGTACCCATTGCCTTTCCTTTCTCACTATGTACGGAAGTTAATAGCACATCGGCAGAGCTATAAATTGGTCACCCCCTTGAATGTTATATGCTGCAGTTTTGTGAAATGTGTGAAAGGAAATTCTGTGTTGAGTGCATTCCTTTGCAGGCCATTAGCCTTGTTTTTTTAGGTGGAAAATAGTTTCCAGTTACTATATTATTTTTGTGTGTGACCGAAAATACTCCCATTAACCATGGGTCACAGTAGAACCACTAGCAAACCATGCTGATACAAAGTCTGTGATGTGCTCTAAGCAAACTGTAGAGGGCACATCTATACGGCAATCAAACTGCGATAACTCATGAGCGTCCGACTTAGAGCGTCTATAATAAAATCTTTAAAAGCCTATAACTCCTCAAAACATTCCTCACGTGATAGATTTTTGCTCCTAAATGCCCGTGGACATGCCCGTACGCGTATGCGGACAGTGACAACACACAGATTTGCTCCTTCACAACCGGATCCATCAAAACGAATTCTAAAATTCATATTAGTCTTATGCAACACACGATGTAGCTAAACACATGTCATCAGACTACTAAAAATTGACATGCTCTACTAACTCATCAATGGCCACCCTTTCCCTTGCCTTTGTCTTTCCCGTTGTCCTTGCGGCAATAGTGATCAAAGACGTGGAACGGGTCGAGTTGGATAAGCTCACTGCCAGAGATGTCTGATCCGTCGCCGTCCTCATCCTTCTCCTCCTTGGGGGAAGTTCGGTCATGGCACGGACCGCCCTGCTTTGCTCTTTGGACAACTCCTTGACCGCCCTCCTTAGCTGCTTCTTGGCTATGCGGGCATGCAGGCCTTCCTCTGCATCTGGGTCACGGGCTGCTGATTCTGCACACCGGACTGAAATGGGCCCATGTCTACATCGGGCCTCTAACAGGCCGAAAACTCACTGGGCCGTAATGGGGTCAAAGACTGAGTGAACAATTAACGTGCCAAATCTGACGGTGGGTCGTAACTGTGCCATGTTTAAGTAGGCCGTTAGTGGGCCAGCCCACTATTACCTGAGTAAATCATAGATGCCTATGGCTGGGCCGACCTTTTTAACGTATATGGTCTTCTGTTGGGCCGTGCCACGTGTCGACGTATCATAGGCACGTCTCCTCCATTGGATGGATGACATCTGGCCCAACGTGGAGCCGACACATGTTTCCTTCGGCCAATGAGACTTTTACACATGGAAAATCGCCATCGGGAGTTGCTGTTAACGGGTTATCAAATCCAAAACCGAACCCGATAGCTTAACGGCGGCCCGTTACGGTGGATGCCACGTGTCGGTTACCCTTGATGAAAGCACTTCATGACGCGCCATTTATCGTCATGGAAGTGGACCCTTCCGTGATGATAATTTGAGTATTGTTATGGAACACTTCTACGACAGCACAGGTATGAGTATCTTGATCCTGTCATAAAATCGTCATTGATGTACATGCATGACAGAAAATGTGACCTACTATGACAAACACGTATCATCACAAAAGTGTTTTTTTTAGTCTAAGTTGTCGTTATGATCACCATGTTATAGATGACGTTTGAGAAACCCCAAAGTTCATCCTACGGTAAGAAGAGATTACGATAATCTCATGGTCTAAGGAACTAAATCGCACATTAACTCTCCATGTTATACGGTAAGGAGACTTGTGACGATTATATCTCAAAGTATAACAAACAACTTTGGGTCAATTCAATACGATCATTCTCCCAACGTCATATTCTCAGAGTTGTTTTAGGACTACCGTTACTCTTAACGATATCCTAAAATCCAAAAAACATGCATGATCGCCAACAACACTTGAGCTAGTCTTAGAGGCGAGACTAGGAATCATATTTTATCGTTTATCATTCCACATGTGCATGTGTTTTTTCCACTGAAATGCATATTCCAAGATCATAGCAGTTATAGCATAGAATATAAACTCTTAATTATAAACATGGAAATATAACAATACAATATTATTGCCTCTAGGGCATATTTCAAACACAAACTCCTTGTATGATCAAGCACGAGAGTTCGAGTGGGAGACTGTGGCCAGCATCTCCACTACCCTAGTTTCATCGAGGACCTTAAAGACGACGAGAATTTATTCAGCTTTCAAGGTATTAAAGGGCTCCATATCGAAGAAGGCCTTGGCCAGGTTACACAAGAATACTTTCACGATTTGGTTAAAAATATGGGGTACGATTTGGTTAAAAATATGGGGCTGGAAATAATTGTCGTATGCATGTACCCTCTAGTTGGGATATCTCCCATCCAAGTGAAAGTGATGCTGGAAAGAAAAACCCATGGGGACCGGAAAACAAGGATATCATGCGTGAAGTGAAAAATAATGCTACCATGATACAATGTCTGCTTCAGAAGATTCAAGACCTAAAGGAAATCCTTTTGGATTTCATCAAAGAAAACAAGCGTGCTCCTTCATTACCAAAGAAGGAAACCTGAGTACTCTTGTATTGGCACCACCCTTGGATTGTTCCAAGCTTGGGGGAGGTGTCCCGGTATCATATCATCATCACTTTTATTACCATTATCTATCTTAATTCTATCCTTGGTTAAATCGTGATTCAGAAAAGTCTATAGTATGAAATAGTTTGCAATGTGTGCTATCGCTCCTTCGTATTATCATTGTATTTTTTGGTGAGATTATATATAATAAAGAATAGTTTTAGTATTGTGCTTGATTTTTCACTATTATGCATCTCATTATTGCAAATGAATTTCATATGCTTGTCTCATGGAAAGTACTGGCTTCACACACAGTGTAGGAAACAAAACCTATTGAAATTTAACAAACACACCACTGGTCATTTAAACAATTCATGAAAGATTAGCACATGGAAGAGAGAGTTCACATGCAAATATACTATATTGGACATTTTTTTGATTGTGAACCCTCATTAAATATTTTCACACTTGATCAAATAGTTGATGTTGGACAAGGAAGACAATGTCATTGTTGGGGAACATAGTATTTCAAAAAAAATTCCTACGATCACACAAGATCTATCTAGGAGAAGCATCACAACGAGCGGGGAGAGTGTGTCCACATACCCTCGTAGACCGAAAGCGGAAGCGTTAAGTAACAATGTTGACGTAATCAAACGTCTTCACGATCCAACCGATCCAAGTATCGAACATATGACACCTCTGCATTCAGCACACGTTCAGCTTGATGACGTCCCTCGAGCTCTTGATCCAGTTGAGGCCGAGGGAGAGTTTCGTCTGCACGATGGCATGGTGACGGTGATGATGAAGTTACTGGCGCAGGGCTTCGCCTAAGCACTACGACGATATGATCGAGGTGTGTAACTATGGAGGGGAGCACCACACACGGTTAAGAGAAACTTGTGTGTCCTTTGGGGTGCCCCCCTCCCACGTATATAAAGGACGGGAGGAGGAGGGGTCCGGCCAAGGGGGGCATGCGCCATGGGGAGTCCAACTAGGATTCCCAATCCTAGTTGGAGTCCCCTTCCATCCAAGAGAGGGAGAAGGAGGGAAGGAGGAGGAGGAAAGAAGGAAGGAGGGGGGCGCCGCCCCCTCCCCTTGTCTAATTCGGAGGGGGGTGCCACCTCCTGGCCAGCCCTCTCTCTTCTCCACTAAGGCCCATTGTAGCGACCAGACCTCAAACAATCTAGTCTCTGTGCATTAGTGTCATCCCTGGATCGGTAATGCTCACACGCACAGTACTCGAGGATTTATAATAGAGTTTCGATCACACACTTATTACATCGATTGTCTCAAAAGAGAACTTAGTACAATAATATGGCTTAAGGCCATCTAAAATCGATAATAGCGGAAGGCTTGGAAGATAAAGTGAGTCCATCAAACTCCAACAGCATAGCTAAGTGAACGACAACGACCTATGGAACCTTACCCGTCGTCTGAAAAGTCTGCAACATGAAATGTTGCAGCCCCAAACGGGTCAGCACACGGAATATGCTGGCAAAGTAACACATAGAGTAATGAACAGAATAATTGCTATCACTACATGCATATATGGCTGGTGGAAAGCTCTATGGTTACAGTATTGCATAAAGCCAATTTTTCCCTACAACAAAGGAATACAGTTTATTTAACTATCATGGTGGTTGTTAAACATTGAGAAGGTTCCTCCAATTCAATCCCAATTAAACATCATCATTAAACCCAATCAAATTAATTTAGAGTGATGAGATCAACATGATAATCCAAGAACCAGATACTCAAGATGTCCATAATCGGGGACACGGCTAACCATGATTAGTTTATACACTTTGTAGAGGTCTGCGCACTTTTCCCCACAAGATTCGAACACATCCATGATCGGAGGATCGAGACATAGCCTTTCTGAAGCATTAACTCTCTACTTTGGGTAGACAATACCACCTACAACCCACTACATCTGCTAGTCTACCTCTTCAAGAGCTCACGCAACTTACTCAACTATGCCAGAGCCTATATTGGCTTGTGGCTGCACACGGAAGTTTCTAGCATAAATAATCTTATGATCCCTTTGAGCCTGGGAGGCATTCCATAGGGTGATCACATGGGTACTCTGGGACCCCCTTGGGCAAGCACTAGATTCTCCAAGTGCCCTAACAACCACTCGGTACTCCAGGGTGCCTCAACCAATCCACCCAGATGTGTATTTAAGTAGCCACCTTAAGTTAACCATTAATTAACAATACTCACATCTATTCATGGATACACTCACCCAATCCACGTCTACTAGAATAGCGTAGCAATATAAGCATAACGTAGATGTGACTCCCAAAGGTTTGATAATAAAAGGGCAATAGGTTCTAACTCATCATCTATTTCCAGAACCCACATGTTAGAATCAGATCCTAACCATGCAATGTTTGAGGATTGATCTAATGCATAAAAAGTGGGTAGTAAAGAGGTATGATCAAAGTGTTACTTGCCTTGCTGATGATCCGCAAAACCTAGAGACTCGTAGTAGCACGCTTCGCACTCCGGGTACTCTATCACAAACAAACAATAACATACATAAGCACTCAACTAGAGGCATAGGTAAAACTCAAATAAGAAGATCTAACCAGAAAGTTCAACTGAAGAACTCCGGTTTGCAAAAAGAATCAAATAAAACGGAGCAACGAAACTCAAACTACGAAAGAAACAAGATCCCTTTACTAATCTGTACTAAAGTCAAATTTTATAGTACCAAAATCTTGTCCAAGTTGGTTAAACAGAAAGAGGGCTTCGAGACGAAGATCTAGGCGCTTGTTTCACCTGAATCAGATAAACGAGCAAAAAGATAAACTAAAACGAAGATCACGACAGAAATTGCGATCGAAAATAATGACGAAAAAACCCTGGAAAAATAAAACGAGACGAACAGGCTAACGAACGAACGTTCGCTGTCTACGGCTAACTGACGAACAACGTTCGTTAAAACAAACGTATGGACGAACGTCCGCTATTTAACTAAACCGAAAAAACCGAACCGATCTGAAAAAAACTAGATCTAGGGTTTCGAAAAAAACCGATCGATTTTTCTGGGAAAATCGGGCGAGGCGGCGGCGGGGTCAACGACGGCGGGGCTGCTTTGGCGGTGGCGGCGGCGCGGGCGGGGCTAGGGTTTCGGGGACGGCGGCTGGGGTGGCTACGGGCCTTGGGCTTTGGCTTATAAAGCCGACCGGGCTAGTGTTCGGCTCAGGCACGACCCGGTTAGGTCGGTTAGCGTTTTTTTAATAATCCTGACACAAAAAAAACTAACGAAATAAATACTAAACGGAGTCCAAAAACCCTGAAATAAATTTTCACGGTCCTCTAATAATAAATCGGACAAAGTGAACATTTATTTTGGCCTCTAATACAATTTTGAAAAACACATTTTTCCCTAATTCAAATAAAATAGAAATAAAACTCCAAATAAAATTCTTATTTGATTTTAACATTTTCCCTCCAATATTTCTTTATTTTGGAGAAGTCATTCTATCCCCTCTCTTTTATTTTTATATTATAAATATTCGAAGAGAAAATAATTAAAACCAAACGATCCACTTTTCAGAATTTGAGAAAAACTCAAATATGAAAATAACGAAATCCCCAACTCTCTCCGTGGGTCCTTGAGTTGCTTAGAATTTCGAGGATCAACCAAAAATGCATTAAAATATGAAATGCAATGATAACCTAATGTATAACATTCCAAATTGAAAATTTGGGATGTTACAAACCTACCCCCCTTAAGATGAATCTCGCCCTCGAGATTCGGGTTGGCTAGAAAATAGGTGCGGGTGATCCTTCAGTAGGTCTTCCTCTCGTTTCCAGGTGGCTTCGTCCTCGGTGTGGTGGCTCCATTGAACTTTACAGAACTTGATAACCTTACTGTGTGTGGCTCGGCTGGCAAACTCAAGAATCTTTACTGGTTTCTCCTCGTAAGTCAAATCACTATCCAGCTGAATCGCTTCCAGTGGCACTATATCTCTCAGAGGAATATCGACCATCTCTGCGTGGCACTTCTTCAACTGGGAAACGTGAAACACATCATGAACTCCTGACAATCCTTCTGGCAATTCCAGCTTGTAAGCAATTTCTCCCATACGCTCCAAAACTTTGTATGGTCCCACAAAACGTGGTGCTAACTTTCCTTTAACCCCAAAACGCTTAACTCCTCGAAGTGGGGACACACGAAGATATACTCTGTCTCCGACTTCGTAAAATGTCTCTTTGCATTTAGAATCCGCATAACTCTTCTGCCTGGACTGGGCTACCTTGAGTCTATCACGAATCAACTTAACCTTCTCTTCGGACTCCTTAATCAAATCTGGTCCAAACAACTGACGATCTCCAACTTCGTCCCATAGCAACGGTGTCCTGCACCTCCTTTCGTACACGACTTCGAAAGGGGCCATCTTCAAATTGGCTTGATAAATGTTGTTGTAAGAGAACTCTGCATACGGCAAATTGTCGTCCCAACTAGATCCATAATCTAGCGCACAAGCTCTCAACATGTCCTCTAGAATCTGATTGACTCTCTCAGTCTGTCCATCTGTTTGTGGATGAAAGGCTGTATTGAATTCTAGCCTGGTACCCAAAGTTTCATGCAACTGATTCCAGAACTTTGAGGTAAACTGGGTTCCTCTATCTGATACAATGGTCCTCGGAACTCCATGCAGACATACGATCCTGGTCATGTATATCTTTGCCAACTTAGCACTGGTGTAAGTGGTCTTTACTGGGATGAAATGAGCTACCTTCGTCAACCGATCGACTACAACCCATATCGAGTCATAGCCTGAACGAGTCCTGGGCAATCCTGTGATAAAATCCATGCCTAGCTTGTCCCACTTCCATTCAGGTATCGGCAATGGTTGTAGCATTCCTCCCGGCTTCTGATGCTCCGCCTTCACTCTCTGACATACGTCGCATATTACTACATACTTAGCAATATTCTTCTTCATTCCGGTCCACCAGAAACTGTCCTTCAAATCCAGATACATCTTGGTATTTCCTGGGTGAATCGAATACGGCGAATCATGGGCCTCCTGCAGAATCAACTTCCTGATCTCGTGGTCATTAGGCACATATACGCGATCCTCAAACCATAAGGTATCATGCTCATCCTCACGAAATCCTTTAGCCTTTCCTTTGCTCATCCTTTCCTTTATCTCACCAATCTCTTTATCAGTCTTCTGAGTTTCTCTGATCTTATCCATCAAGGTAGAATGAATTTCCAACGCTGCTACATAACCTCTCGGAACTATTTCCAAACATAGCTCGCAAAGATCCTTTTCTAACTCCATGGGTAATCCTCCTGTCATGAGTGTATTGACATGAGTCTTGCGACTCAACGCATCCGCTACTACGTTAGCCTTTCCGGGATGATAATGCAACTTCATATCATAATCCTTAATGAGCTCCAACCATCTCCTTTGCCTGAGATTCAACTCTTTCTGCATGAAGATATACTTCAAACTCTTGTGATACGTGTACACCTCATAATGGTTTCCGATGGGAAAATGTCTCCATGTCTTCAACACATGCACTACGGCTTCTAACTCCAAATCATGTGTAGCATAATTTAGCTCATGAGGTTTAAGCTGTCGTGAGGCATATGAAACAACTCTTCCCTCCTACATAAGCACTGCTCCAAGTCCTCGATGAGAAGCATCGTAATATACTTGATAATCCTTGCATTAATATGGAAGAATCAACACTGGGGATGTAACCAAACGTTTCTTCAACTCCTGAAAACTGGCCTCACATTCCTCAGTCCAATTGAACTTGGTGTCCTTCTTCAACAACTCCGTCATGGGCTTTGCAATCTTGGGGAAATTCTCAATGAACCTCCGGTAATATCCCGTGAGTCCAAGAAAACTCCTGATCTCTCCAACCAACGTGGGTGCTACCCATTTAGTCACAGTGTCAACTTTGGTGGGGTCTACTGCTATTCCTTCTCCGGATATAACATGTCCGAGGAATCCAACTTCCTTCAACCAAAACTCACACTTGCTGAACTTGGCATATAACTGATGTTCCCTGAGCTTCTTGAGAACCAAACGCAAATGCTCCTTATGCTCCTCTTCATTCTTTGAGTAGACCAATATATCATCAATGAACACTACGTCAAACTTATCCAAAAACTCCATAAACACCTTGTTCATCATGTTCATGAAATATGCAGGTGCGTTAGTCAGACCAAATGACATAACGGTATACTCATATAGCCCGTACCTTGTGGTAAAAGCTGTCTTAGGTATATCCTGCTCTCGAATCTTCAGCTGGTGGTATCCCGATCACAGATCGATCTTGGAAAATACTTTAGCTCCTTGCAACTGGTCAAACAAATCATTGATCATCGGCAGTGGGTATTTGTTCTTGATCGTCACTTCATTCAGCGCACGATAATCAACAACCATCCTTCTTCTCCACTAGAAGTACTGGGGATCCCCAAGGTGACGAACTTGGGCAAATATAACCCTTATCCAGTAACTCCTTAATCTGCTTCTTAATTTCCTCCAAATCCTGGGCGGGCATCTGATACGGTCTCTTTGATATTGGCCCTGTGCTCGGTAAAAGCTCAATAAAAAACTCAATGTCTCTATCCGGTGGCATGCCTGGCAACTCCTCTGGAAATACATCAGGGAAATCCTTCACCACTGTTACTTCCTCCTGTACAACTCCTGACAAGGAATTCACTTGAGTCCTCTTTGGCACATGCTGGGATACATACTTAATCCTTCTTCCTTCTAGGGTGGTGAGCATAACCGACTCACTGGCGCAGTCGATGTTCCCTCCATACTTTGATAACCAATCCATGCCTAATATTACATCCAGTCCTTGTGATTCCAATATGATTAGGTCTGAGGGAAGCACATAGTTACCAATCCTTAATGGTAACCGATCACACCATAGGCTAGCCATATACTCTGCTCCTGGTGAGGTTACTAACATGGGGGACCTAAGGGCTTGGGTTGGCAAGTTATACTTATCCACAAATCTCCTTGATATGTATGAATGCGATGCACCAGTATCAAAAAGAACGATTGCAGTAAATGACTTAACCAAAAACTTACCTATAACTGCATCGGGCTACGTTTCAACCTCCTCCACGGTAACGTGGTTCACTTGTCCCCTGTTGAAAGTGTTGGGCTTGTTCCCAGAGCTTCCATTGCCATTGCCATTCTTTTCTTCAGAGCACTCCGTGGCATAATGTCCATTCTTCCCGCACTTGAAACAAGTAATGTGACTTAGATCCTTCTTGGCGGGCGTTGCTGGGTTGGAACGGTTTTGGCCGTTGCTTCCTCCATTCCCATTCCCATTCTCGGGGACACTATGGTTATGCAAACTTCCTCCATTGGAATTATGGCTCCATGGTTGTGGTGAATGTGTCCTCCCGAGTTAGGGGTAAAATGAGGCCTCTGCTGAGCTCCTGAATTGTACTTTCCTTGTCCATACTTCCTCTTGCGGTTGTCGATCTGCTGCTGCTTCCCTTCAATCATGAGAGCTCTATCTACCAACTCCTGGTAGTTGTTGAAAGTTGCCACCATCAACTGCATGCTCAGCTCGCCATTCAGTCCTTCCAAAAACTTCTCCTGCTTAGCGGCATCCGTAGCGACATCATCCAGGGTATAACGTGCTAACTTACTAAACTCATCCACATACTGCCCCACTGTGCATCCTCCTTGGCACAAGTTGCAAAACGCGCACTTCTTCATGGCCATAGCTCCTGCTAAGGCATGGGCAGTATGGAATGCCTGCTGAAACTGATCCCATGTAATAGTCAATGGGGTAAGTGGCTGTGAAATTCTCCCACCATGATGCTGCGGATCCATCAAGATGATGTGCGGCAAAACACACTCTCTCCGCATCTGTGCATCCTGGAGTGGTCAGCTCCCTTCCAATCTTGTGGAGGCAATCATCTGCAACAATCGGCTCGGTGCTACTAGAGAACACCGGCAGATTTAGCCTTAGAAAACATGCTAAGTGATCAACAGGTGGTGGTGGTGGTGGGTTGTTGTTGTTGTTATTCCCCTGGTTCTGATTCTGGACTAGTATCTGCATCAAGGTGTTCTGCTGCTGGATCAACTGAGTGAGCTCTGGTGTGAAAGCAAATCCATTGTCACGTCTCGGATGCATCTGATGGGTTTAAAAAAGGTGAGAAACAGAATAGAATGAGGTCTAAAGGGAAAACATTACCCATATGCACATGAGACAAACACAATCATACCACTTCAATCAATTCAAACAAGGGCATACAATCGGTCTAAATATTGTTACAAAAGTGCTCAGACTATACTATATACATGGGGGAATGCTACTACTGATATGGTGGTCGACTAGAAGTTTTAATCGGTAGAAGACTCCATGATGTCCGCTCCAGCTTCATCAACATAGTCATCATCGCTGTCGTCTGGGTCTGAGTCGGTGTCGTCGATGATGATGTAGTCCTCTGAGCGAATGTCCTTGGCATCTCGTCTTCTCCTCCTGGCGTAGGGTCTCCCATGAATACTCCTAGCTTCCTTGTTAGATCCTCATTATTCTCCACTAGTATTGTCATTTCCTCCTCATATCCGTCACGTGTAGACTTGAGTTCCTCCTCTAGCTCCGTGATCCTGGTCATTGCCTTCTTCAGATCTATCATGCCTGCGCACATCTGGTTGTCCGGGTAACGAATGTGTTGGTTTAACTCCTGGATGAAAGCTGCAATGGACCTGTCTCTCCTGGTGCTGACCATCTCCCATTGATCATCTCGGCGCCCACAAATCTGGTAGATAGTATCCTTGAGATCCTTGTGGTAAACTTGGTGATGTGGGTTGCCATGCTCATTCCTAGACTCCAGGTTGGTGCATCAAAGGAAAACTCTATGGGCTCAGTTACTGGCATGAACGTCCTTCCTGGAACTTGAACTCGAATCATCCAACACTCCTCTTTTGGTAAAGTGGCGATGCAGGTCTCGGTGAAGCTTGGTATTCCAATGTTTAGATACCTAGTAACTTCCTTCAAGTGTCGTCCAAAAGGAGTGTCTTCATCCAGTTGTGTAAACATGTTCCTTGAGTCCTCCATCCTATAGAGTAGAAAAGGAGAGGAGTCAGAAATGAGAAGATAGGAGTGGCCTATGGTTTTAACTTAGTGGTCGTGTCCTACAGTCAGCGTGTGCTCTGATACCATCTTGTAGCGACCAGACCTCAAACAGTCTAGTCTATGTGCATCACTGTCATCCCTGGATCAGTAATGCTGACACACACAGTACTCGAGGATTTATAACAGAGTTTGAATCACACACTTATTACATCGATTGTCTCAGAAGAGAACTTATTACAATAATATGGCTTAAGGCCATCTAAAAATGATAACAACGGAAGGCTTGGAAGATAAAGTGAGTCCATCAAACTTCAAGGGCATAACTGAGTGAACGACAACGACCTATGGCACCTTACTCGTCGTCTAAAAAGTCTGCAACATGAAATGTTGCAGCCGAAAACGGGTCAGCAAATGGAATATGCTGGCAAAGTAACACATAGAGTAATGAATAGAATAAATGCTATCACTACATGCATATATGGCTGGTGGAAAGCTCTATGGTTACAGTTTTGCATCAAGCCAATTTTTCCCTACAACAAAGGAATACATTTTATTTAACTATCATGGTGGTTGTTAAACATTGAGAAGGTTTCTCCAACTCAATCCCAATTAAACATCATCATTAAACCCAATCAAATTAATTTAGAGTGATGAGATCAACATGATAATCAAAGAACCAGATACTCAAGATGTCCATAACCGGGGACACGGCTAACCATGATTAGTTTGTACACTCTGCAGAAGTTTGCACACTTTTCCCCACAAGACTCGAACACATCCATGATGGTAGGATCGAGACATAGCCTTTCTGAAGCATAAACTCTCTACTCTGGGTAGACAGTACCACCTACAACCCACTACATCTGCTAGTCTACCTCTTCAAGAGCTCACGCAACTTACTCAACTATGCCAGAGCCCATATTGGCTTGTGGCTGCACACGAAAGTTTCTAGCATGAATAATCTTATGATCCCTTTGAGTCTGGGTGGCATTCCATAGGGTGATCACACGGGTACTCCGGGATCCCCTTGGGCAAGCACTGGATTTTCCAGGTGCCTTGACAACCACTGGGTACTCCAGGGTGCCTCAACCAATCCACCCAGATGTGTATTTCAGTAGCCACCTTAAGTTAACCATTAATTAACAATACTCACATCTATTCATGGATACACTCACCCAATCCACGTCTACTAGCATAACATAGCAATATAAGCATAACTTAGAAGTGACTCCCAAAGGTTTGATAATAAAAGGGCAATAGGTTCTACCTTATCATCTACTTCTCAAACCCACATGTTATAATGAGATCCTAACCATGTAATGTTTGAGGATTGATCTATTGCATAAAAACTGGTTAGTAAAGATGTATGATCAAAGTGTTACTTGCCTTGCTGATGATCCCCCAAACCTAGAGACTCGTAGTAAGCACGCTTCGCACTCCGGGTACTCTATCGTAAACAAACAGTAACATACATAAGCACTCAACTAGAGGCACGGGTAAAACTCAAATAAGAATATCTAACTAGGAAGTTCAACTGAAGAACTCCGGTTTGCAAAAAGAATCAAATCAAACGGAGCAACGAAACTCAAACTACGAAAGAAACAAGATCCGTTTACTAATCTGGACTAAAGTCAAATTTTACTGTACAAAATCTTGTTCAAGTTGGTAAAACAGAAAGAGGGCTTTGAGACAAAGATCTAGGCACTCGTTTCACCTGAATCAGATAAACGAGTGAAAAGATAAACTAAAACGAAGATCAGGGCAAAAATCATGATCGAAAATAATCGCGGAAAAACCCTGGAAAATAAAACGATACGAATAGGCTAACGAACGAACGTTCGCTGTCTGCGGCTAACTGACGAACAATGTTCATTAAAACGAACGTGCGAATGAACGTCCGCTATTTAACTAAACCGGAAAAAAGTGAATCGATTTAAAAAAAACTAGATCTAGGGTTTTGAAAAAAACCGATCGGTTTTTCCGGGAAAACCGGCGGCGGCGGCGGCTACCTCGGTCGTTGGGGCGGCGACGGGGCTGCTCCGGTGGCGGGGTCATCGGCGGCGACGCGGGCGGGGCTAGGTTTTCGGTGGCGGCAGCTAGGGTGGCTGCGGGCCTCGGGCCTTTGCTTATAAAGCCAGCCGGGCTAGTGTCTGGCTCGGGCACGGCCCGGTTAGGTCGGTTAGCTTTTTTTTAAATAATCCTGACGCAGAAAAACTAACGAAAGAAATACTAAACAGAGTCCAAAAATCCTGAAATAAATTTTCACGGTCCTCTAATAATATTGCAGACGAAGTGAACATTTTTTTGGGCCTCTAATGCAATTTTTAAAAATGCATTTTTTTTCCTAATTCAAATAAATAGTAATAAAACTACAAATAAAATTCTTATTTGATTTTAATATTTTTCCTCCAATATTTGGAGAAGTCATTTTATCCCCTCTCTTCTATTTTTATATTATAAATATTTGAAGAGAAAATAATTAAAACCCAATGATCCACTTTTTAAAATTTGAGAAAAACTCAAATATGAAAATAATGAAATCCCCAACTCTCTCCGTGCGTCCTTGAGTTGCTTAGAATTTTTAGGATCAACCAAAAATGCATTAAAATATGATATGCAATGATGACCTAATGTATAACATTCCAAATTGAAAATTTGGGATGTTACACATGAAGGCCCATGAACTTCCGGGGGGGGGGGGGGGGTGGGTGGGTTCCTGTAACCCCGGGTACTCCGAAACGACCCGAACCATTCTGGTCTCCGAATGTAACCTTCCAATATATTAATCTTTATGTCTCGACCATTTTGAGACTCCTCGTCATGTCTGTGATTTCATCCGGGACTTCAAACAAACTTCGGTCATCAAATCACATAACTCATAATACAAATCGTCATCGAACGTTAAGCGTGTGGACCTTACGGGTTTGAGAACTATGTAGATGAAGGAAATATGCCCTAGAGGCAATAATAAAGTTATTATTTATTCCCTCATATCATGATAAATGTTTATTATTCATGCTAGAATTGTATTAACTGGAAACATAATACATGTGTGAATACATAGACAAACATAGTGTCACTAGTATGCCTCTACTTGACTAGCTCATTGATCAAAGATGGTTGAGTTTCCTAACCATAGATATGAGTTATCATTTGATCTATGGGATCACATCATTAGAAGAATGATGTGATTGACTTGACCAATTCCGTTAGCTTAGCACCTAATCGTTTAGTATGTTGCTATTGCTTTCTTCATGACTTATACATGTTCCTATGACTATGAGATTATGTAACTCCCGCTTACCGGAGGAACACTTTGTGTTCTACCAAACATCACAATGTAACTGGGTGATTATAAAGGTGCTCTACAGGTGTCTCAGAAGGTACTTGTTGAGTTGACATATTTCAAGATTAGGATTTGACACTCTGATTGTCGGAGAGGTATCTCTGGGCCCTCTCGGTAATGCACATCACTATAAGCCTTGCAATCAATGTGACTAATGAGTTAGTTGCGGGATGATGCATTACATAACGAGTAAATAGACTTGCCAGCAACGATATTGAACTAGGTATTGAGATACCGACGATCGAATCTCGGGCATGTAACATACCGATGACAAAGGGAACAACGTATGTTGTTATGCGGTTTGACCGATAAAGATCTTCGTAGAATATGTAGGAACCAATATGAGCATCCAGGTTCCGATATCGGTTATTGACAGGAGACGTGTCTCGTTCATGTCTACATAGTTCTCGAACCCGTAGGGTCCGCACGCTTAAAGTTTGGTGACGATCGATATTATGAGTTTTTGTGTTTTGATGCACCGAAGGTAGTTCGGAGTCCCGGATATGATCACGGACATGACGAGGAGTCTCGAAATGGTAGAGACGTAAAGATCGATATATTGGATGACTATGTTCGGACACCGGAAGTGTTTCGGGAGGTTTCGGACATTTGCGGGAGTACCGGGGGGTTATCGGAACCCCCCGGGGAGTATATTGGGCCTAATGGGCCTTGGTGGGAGAAGAGGAGGGGCGACCAGGGAAGCCGCGTGGCCCCTCCCCCTCTAGTCCGAATTGGACAAGGAGGGGGGGGGGGGGCGGCGCCCCCCTTGTTTCCTTCTCCTCCTCTCTCCCTTCCTTCCCTTCTCCTACTCCAACAAGGAAAGGTGGAGTCCTACTCCCGGTGGGTGTAGGACCCCCCCCCCCCTTGGCGCGCCCTCCTCCTAGCCGGCCGCCTCCCCCCTTGCTCCTTTATATACGGGGGTAGGGGGGCACCTCTGGACACACAAGTTGATCTGTTGATCTCTCCCAGCCATGTGCGGTGCCCCCCTCCACCATATTCCACCTCGGTAATATCGTAGCGGTGCTTAGGCGAAGCCCTGCGTCGGTAGCATCATGAACATCGTCATCATGCCATCGTGCTAACGAAACACTCTCGCAAAGCTCTGCTGGATCGGAGTTCGTGAGACATCCTTGAGCTGAACATGTGCTGAACTCAGAGGTGCCGTACGTTCAGTACTTGGATCAGTCGGGTCGTGAAGACGTACGACTACATCAACCGCGTTGTGCTAACGCTTCCGCTTTCAGTCAACGAGGGTACATGGACGACACTCTCCCCTCTTGTTGCTATGCATCACCATGATCCTGCGTGTGTGTAGGATTTTTTTTTGAAATTACTACGTTCCCCAACAGTGGCATCCGAGCCAGGTTTATGCGTAGATGTTATATGCACGAGTAGAACACAAGTGAGTTGTGGGTGATACAAGTCATACTGCTTACTAGCATGTCATACTTTGGTTCGACGGTATTGTTGGATGAAGCAGCCCGAACCGACATTACATGTACGCTTATGCGAGACTTGTTCTACCGACGTGCTTTGGACACATGTGGCTGGCGGGTGTCAGTTTCTCCAACTTTAGTTGAATCGAGTGTGGCTACGCCCGGTCCTTGAGAAGGTTAAAACAGCACTAACTTGACAAACTATCATTGTGGTTTTGATGCGTAGGTAAGAACGGTTCTTGCTCAGCCCGTAGCAGCCACGTAAAACTTGCAACAACAAAGTAGAGGACGTCTAACTTGTTTTTGCAGGGCATGTTGTGATGTGATATGGTCAAGACATGATGCTAAATTTTATTGTATGAGATGATCATGTTTTGTAACAGAGTTATCGGCAACTGGCAGGAGCCATATGGTTTTTGCTTTATTGTATGCAATGCAATCGCCCTATAATTGCTTTACTTTATCACTAAGCGGTAGCGATAGTCGTAGAAGCAATAGTTGGTGAGACGACAAACGATGCTACGATGGTGATCAAGGTGTCGCGCCGGTGACGATGGTGATCATGATGGTGCTTCGGAGATGATCACAAGCACAAGATGATGATGGCCATATCATATCACTTATATTGATGGCATGTGATATTTATCCTTTATGCATCTTATTTTCCTTTGATTGACGGTAGCATTATAAGATGATCTCTCACTAAATTTCAAGGTAAAAGTGTTCTCCCTGAGTATGCACCGTTGCCAAAGTTCGTCGTGCCGAGACACCACATGATGATCGGGTGTGATAAGCTCTACGTTCATCTACAACAGGTGCAAGCCAGTTTTGCACACGTAGAATACTCGGGTTAAACTTGACGAGCCTAGCATATGCAGATATGGCCTCAGAACACTGAGACTGAAAGGTCGAGCGTGAATCATATAGTAGATATGATCAACATAGTGATGTTCACCATTGAAAACTACTCCATTTCACGTGATGATCGGTTATGGTTTAGTTGATTTGGATCACGTGATCACTTAGATGATTAGAGAGATGTCTATCTAAGTGGGAGTTGTTAAGTAATATGATTAACTGAACTTAAATTTATCATGAACTTAGTACCTGATAGTATTTCGCTTATCTATGTTGTTGTAGATAGATGGCCCGTGCTGTTGTTCCGTTGAATTTTAGTGCATTCCTTGAGAAAGCGAAGTTGAAAGATGATGGTAGCAACTACACGGACTAGGTCCGTAACTTGAGGATTATCCTCATTGCTGCACAGAAGAATTACGTCCTGGAAGCACCGCTAGGTGCCAGGCCTGCTGCAGACACAACTGACGACGTTAAGAACATCTGGCAGAGGAAAGCTGATGACTACTCAATAGTTTAGTGTGCCATGCTTTATGGCTTAGAACCGGGACTTCAACGATGCTTTGAACATCATGGAGCACATGAGATGTTCCAGGAGTTGAAGTTAATATTTCAAGCAAATGCCTGGATTGAGAGATATGAAGTCTCCAATAAGTTCTATAGCGTCAAGATGGAGGAGAATAGTTTTGTCAGTGAACATATACTCAAAATGTCTGGGTATAACAATCACTTGATTCAACTGGGAGTTAATCTTCCTGATGATAGTGTCATTGACATAATTCTTCAATCACTGCCACCAAGCTACAAGAGCTTCGTGATGAACTATAATATGAAAGGGATGAACAAGATAATTCCCGAGCTCTTGGCAATGCTAAAGGCTGCGGAGGTAGAAATCAAGAAGGAACATCAAGTGTTGATGGTCAACAAGACCACTAGTTTCAAGAAAAAGGGTAAAGGGAAGAAGAAGGGGAACTTCAAAAAGAACGGCAAACAAGTTTTTGCTCAAGAGAAGAAACCCAAGTCTGGACCTAAGCCTGAGACTGAGTGCTTCTACTGCAAGCATACTGGTCATTGGAAGCGGAACTGCCCCAAGTATTTGGCAGATAAGAAGGATGGCAAGGTGAACAAAGGTATACGTGATATACATGTTATTGATGTGTACCTTACCAGAGCTCGCAGTAGCACCTGGGTATTTTATACTGGTTCTGTTGCTAATATTTTCAACTCAAAACAGGGACTACAGATTAAGCGAAGACTTGCTAAGGACGAGGTGACGATGCGCGTGGGAAATGATTCCAAAGTCGATGTGATCGCCGTCGGCACGCTACCTCTACATCTACCTTCGGGATTAGTTTTAGACCTGAATAATTGTTATTTCGTGCCAGCGTTGAGCATGAACATTATATCTGGATCTTGTTTAATGCGAGACGGTTATTCATTTAAATCTGAGAATAATGGTTGTTCTATTTATATGAATAATATCTTTTATGGTCATGCACCCTTGAACAGTGGTCTATTTTTATTGAATCTCGATAGTACTGATACACATATTCATAATGTTGAAGCCAAAAGATGAAGAGTTGATAATGGTAGTGCAACTTATTTGTGGCACTGCCGTTTGAGTCATATTGGTGTAAAGCGCATGAAGAAACTCCATACTAATGGACTTTTGGAATCACTTGATTATGAATCACTTGGTACTTGCGAACCATGCCTCATGGGAAAGATGACTAAAACGTCGTTCTCCGGAACAATGGAGCGAGCAACAGATTTGTTGGAAATCATACATACTGATGTATGTGGTCCAATGAATACTGAGGCTCACGGCGGATATCATTATTTTCTCACCTTCACAGATGATTTCAGCAGATATGGGTATATCTACTTAATGAAACATAAGTCTGAAACATTTGAAAAGTTCAAAGAATTTCAGAGTGAACTGGAAAATCATCGTAACAAGAAAATAAAGTTTCTATGATCTAATCGTGGAGGAGAATATTTGAGTTACAAGTTTGGTCTACATTTGAAAAAATGCAGAATAGTTTCACAACACACACCACCCGAAACACCACAATCTAATGGTGTGTACGAACGTCATAATCGTACTTTACTAGATATGGTGCGATCTATGATGTCTCTTACTGATTTACTGCTATCGTTTTGGGGTTATGCTTTAGAGACAGCTGCATTCACGTTAAATAGGGCACCATCAAAATCTATTGAGACGACGCCTTATGAACTATGGTTTGGCAAGAAGCCAAAGTTGTCGTTTCTTAAAGTTTGGGGTTGTGATGCTTATGTGAAAAAGCTTCAACCTGATAAGCTCAAACCCAAACCGGAGAAATGTGTATTCATAGGATACCCAAAGGAACTGTTGGGTACACCTTCTATCACAGATACGAAGGCAAGACATTCATTGCTAAAAATGGATCCTTTCTAGAGAAAGAGTTTCTCTCAAAAGAAGTGAGTGGGAGGAAAGTAGAACTTGATGAGGTAACTATACCTGCTCCCTTATTGGAAAGTAGTTCATCACAGAAACAGGGTCCTGTGATGCCTACACCAATTAGTGAGGAAGCTAATGATATTGATCATGAAACTTTAGATCAAGTTACTACCGAACCTCATAGGTCAACCAGAGTAAGATCGGCACCAGAGTGGTACGGTAATCCTATTCTAGAGGTCATGTTACTTGACCATGGCGAACCTACGAACTATGAGGAAGCGATGATGAGCCCGGATTCCGCAAAATGGCTAGAGGCCATGAAATCTGAGATGGGATCCATGTATGAGAACAAAGTGTGGACTTTGGTTGACTTGCCCGATGATCGGCAAGCCATCGAGAATAAATGGATCTTCAAGAAGAAAACTGACGCTGATGGTAATGTTACTGTCTACAAAGCTCGACTTGTTGCGAAAGGTTTTTGACAAGTTCAAGGGGTTGACTACAATGAGACTGTCTCACCCGTAGCGATGCTTAAGTCTATCCGAATCATGGTAGCAATTGCCGCATTTTATGATGATGAAATTTGGCAAATGGATGTCAAAATTGCATTCCTGAATGGATTTCTGGAAGAAGAGTTGTATATGATGCAACCAGAAGGTTTTGTCAATCCAAAAGGTGCTAACAAAGTGTGCAAGCTCCAGCGATCCATTTATGGACTGGTGGAAGCCTCTCGGAGTTGGAATAAATGCTTTGATAGTGTGATTAAAGCATATGGTTTTATATGGACTTTTGGAGAAGCCTGTATTTACAAGAAAGTGAGTGGGAGCTCTGTAACATTTCTGATATTATATGTGGATGACATATTGTTGATTGGAAATGATATAGAATTTCTGGATAGCATAAAATGATACTTGAATAAAAGTTTTTCAATGAAAGACCTCGGTGAAGCTGTTTATATATTGGGCATCAAGATCTATAGAGATAGGTCAAGAAGCTTAATTGGACTTTCACAAAGAACATACCTTGATAAAGTTTTGAAAAAGTTCAAAATGGATCAAGCAAAGAAAGGGTTCTTGCCTGTAATACAAGGTGTGAAGTTGAGTCAAACTCAATGCCCGACCACTGCAGAAGATAGAGAGAAAATGAAAGATGGTCCCTATGCTTCAGCCATAGGCTCTATCATGTATGCAATGTTGTGTACCAGACCTGATGTGTGCCTTGCTATTATTTTAGCACGGAGGTACCAAAGTAATCCATGAGTGGATCACCGGACAGCGGTCAAGAACATCCTCAAGTACCTGAAAAGGACTAAGGATATGTTTCTCGTTTATGGAGGTGACAAAGAGCTAGTCGTAAATGGTTACGTCGATGCAAGCATTGACACTCATCCGGACGATTCTAAATCGCAAACCGGATACGTGTTTATGTTGAACAGTGGAGCTGTCAGTTGGTGCAGTTCTAAACAAAGTGTCGTGGCAGGATCTACGTGTGAAGCAGAATACATAGCTGCTTCAGAAGCAGCAAATGAAGGAGTCTGGATGAAGGAGTTCATATCCGATCTAGGTGTCATACCTAGTGCATTGGGTCCAATGAAAATCTTTTGTGACAAATACTGGTGCAATTGCCTTGGCAAAGGAATCCAGATTTCACGAGAGAACCAAGCACATCAAGAGACGCTTCAATTCCATCCGGGACCAAGTCCAGGTGGGACACATAGAGATTTGCAAGATACATACTGATCTGAATGTTGCAGAGCCGTTGACTAAGCCTCTTCCACGAGCAAAACATGATCAGCACCAAGACTCCATGGGTGTTAGAATCATTACTGTGTAATCTAGATTATTGACTCTAGTGCAAGTGGGAGACTGAAGGAAATATGCCCTAGAGGCAATAATAAAGTTATTATTTATTTCCTCATATCATGATAAATTTTTATTATTCATGCTAGAATTGTATTAACTGGAAACATAATACATGTGTGAATACATAGACAAACATAGTGTCACTAGTATGCCTCTACTTGACTAGCTCATTGATCAAAGATGGTTGAGTTTCCTAACCATAGATATGAGTTATCATTTGATCAATGGGATCACATCATTAGAAGAATGATGTGATTGACTTGACCCATTCCGTTAGCTTAGCACTTGATCGTTTAGTATGTTGCTATTGCTTTCTTCGTGACTTATACATGTTCCTATGACTATGAGATTATGTAACTCCTGCTTATCGGAGGAACACTTTGTGTGCTACCAAATGCCACAACATAACTGGGTGATTATAAAGGTGCTCTACAGGTGTCTCCGAAGGTACTTGTTGAGCTGACGTATTTCGAGATTAGGATTTGTCACTCCAATTGTCGGAGAGGTATCTTTCGGCCCTCTCGGTAATGCACATCACTATAAGCCTAGCAAGAAATGTTACTAATGAGTTAGTTGCGGGATGATGCATTACGTAACGAGTAAGGAGACTTGCCGGTAATGAGATTGAACTAGGTATTGAGATACCGACGATTGAATCTCGGGCAAGTAACTTACCGATGACAAAGGAAACAACGTATGTTGTTATGCGGTTTGACCGATAAAGATCTTTGTAGAATATGTCGAAACCAATATGAGCATCCAGGTTCCGCTATTGGTTATTGACCGGAGACGTGTCTCGGTCATGTATACATAGTTCTCGAACCCATAGGGTCCGCACGCTTAAAGTTTGGTGACGATCGGTATTATGAGTTTTTGTGTTTTGATGCACCGAAGGTAGTTCGGAGTCCCAGATATGATCACGGACATGACGAGGAGTCTCGAAATGGTAGAGATGTAAAGATCGATATATTGGATGACTATGTTCGGACACCGGAAGTGTTTCGGGAGGTTTCGGACATTTACCGGAGTACCGGGGGGTTACCAGAACCCCCCGGGGAGTATATTGGGCCTAATGGGCCTTGGTGGGAGAAGAGGAGGGGCGACCAGGGCAGCCGCGCGCCCCTCCCCCTCTAGTCTGAATTGGACAAGGAGGGGTGCCTTCTTTCCTTCTCCTCCTCTCTCCCTTCCTTCCCTTCTCCTACTCCAACAAGGAAAGGTGGAGTCCTACTCCCGGTGGGAATAGGACTCCCCCCTTGGCGCGCCCTCCTCCTGGCCGGCCGCCTGCCCGCTTGCTCCTTTATATACGGGGTAGGGGGGCACCTCTAGACACACTAGTTGATATGTTGATCTCTACCAGCTGTGTGTGGTGCCCCCACCATATTCCACCTCGGTAATATCATAGCGGTGATTAGGCGAAGCCCTGCGTCGGTAGCATCATGAATACCGTCATCACGCTGTCATGCTGACGGAACTCTCCCGCAAAGCTCTGCTAGATCAGAGTTTGTGGGACGTCATCAAGATGAATGTGTGCTGAACTCAGAGGTGCCGTACGTTCGGTACATGGATCGGTCGGATCAGGAAGACGTATGACTACATCAACCACGTTGTGCTAACACTTCCGCTTTCAGTGTACGACGGTACTTGGACGACACTCTCCCCTCTCGTTGCTATGCATCACCATGATCTTGCGTGTGTGTAGGATTTTTTTTGAAATTACTACGTTCCCTAATAGTAGACATGACCGAGACACATCTCCGGTCAATAACCAATAGCAGAACCTGGATGCTCATATTGGCTCCTACATATTCTACGAAGATCTTTATAGGTCAAACCGCATAACAACATACGTTGTTCCCTTTGTCATTGATATGTTACTTGCCCGAGATTCGATCGTCGGTATCGTCATACCTAGTTCAATCTCGTTACCGGCAAGTCTCTTTACTTGTTCCGTAATGCATCATCCCGTAACTAACTCATTAGTCACATTGCTTGCAAGGCTTATAGTGATGTGCATTACCGAGAGGGCCCAGAGATACCTCTCCGATACACAGAATGACAAATCCTAATCGCGATCTATGCCTACTCAACAAACACCATCGGAGACACCTGTAGAGCATCTTTATAATCACCCATTTACATTGTGACGCTTGATAGCACACTAAGAGTTCCTTCGATATTCGGGAGTTGCATAATTTCATAGTCATAGGAACATGTATAAGTCATGAAGAAGCAATAGCAATAAACTAAACGATCATAGTGCTAATCTAATGGATGGGTATTGTCCATCACATCATTCTCTAATGATGTGATCTCATTCATCAAATGACAACACATGTCCATGGTTAGGAAACTTAACCATCTTTGATTAACGAGCTAGTCAAGTAGAGGCATACTAGGGACACTCTATTTGTCTATGTATCCACACATGTACTAAGTTTCCAGTTAATACAATTCTAGCATGAATAATAAGCATTTATCATGATATAAGGAAATATAAATAACAACTTTATTATTGCCTCTAGGGCATATTTCCTTCATTCATGAGTTGTGTTTATGTATATTTGCATAGAAGTTATATTGCCATGGATCCTTCAACATGTGGTGGTTGTTTATAATCTTTGCTACCCAAATACTTCGGTACAAAGTAGACATACTAGTTGTGCATCCAAAACTTCTAAACCCAATTTTTTCCTGAGAGTCCACTATAACAACCTATGGATGGAGTAAGATCCTTCAAGTAAGTTTTCATCAGTGCATGCAATAAAAATTGCTTTAAATGTGTGTGATCTTTTGTTGGAAGGGAAATAAGATTTGTATGAACTTGTGGTGGTGGAGTAATAAAACCGATAGACTACTCAATAAAGGGCACTGTCATAAGGGGAAATGTTAAAGTGATGTTCCTTTTCATTAAGGGTTTGGACAACTATCGGTGTTCTGGGAATGGGGGTCCCCAGACTTGCCTGCCTACGGCCTGCGGCGTGGCTCAAGCAGTGGCCCAAGACGACCCGTCTTCATCAACCCAAGTTCAAGACCCTCGCAAGGGGCCAAGCCTCGCGGGGCGGACAATGCAAGGCTGCGTAAGGGGCGGCCTCACCAGTTAGGCTCTCGAGGAGGTGGAGAGATCAAGGCAAGGAGTACCTCGTGAGGTGCTCGTGACGCAAGCCATGATGATCGAGACCAGACGGGCGCCAGCCAGCGCAGTGTCCTCATTTCCTCTTTGGTGCAAAGGGGGCAAGCGCAGACGCGGAGTACCGAGGCATCAAGCAAAGGTTTCCATATCGGTGCAACGAGACCAAGACGAGAAGGACGGCAGGATGGAGATCACCGTGGAGCCAAAGACGACGTCATCGCCAGTGCCTTTGGTAGTCGAACACCAACTTTAGTCAGGATAGCTTGTACTAGCTATCGCCCTTCAAAATGGCCGTTGTTGGCTCCCTTCCCGCTCAATATTTGGGAAGAGGACCAGGGCCTCTATAAATAGAGATAGCCACCACATTAGAAGGGGATCGAATCCTTCCTAGCAGAAAACCGCACCAGCTCAAGAACACCCCTCGTGAGGCTGTTCTTCCTTTGTACTATTCATCATCAGCCCCAGAGGCAATCCACCACACCACACACTGGATTAGGGTATTACACCATAACGGTGGCCCGAACCAGTATAAACCTCGTGTCCCTTGTGTTGTTCTTCGTGTTAGCTTAGATTCACGACGAGGTTTTGGGGCGTGGATCGGTAGGGAGAAGATCTTCGTGCGCATCCCAGAGTTCGAACCTTAAGGGTTTTGCTGGAACCCGATATCCAACATTTGGCGCGCTAGGTAGGGGTGCGCCAGAATCTTCTTTCCGCGGTTCTGCGTTCCATCGCTTCGTCGCATCCATGGCGGACGCTCGCCGAGCTCACGCCGAGCGTTGGGCTGCTCTCACCGCCCGTGTCGCCCAGACGGCTCCAGTCGGTGGGCCTTCTCGTCATTCTCCGTCGCCTGCCGCCAACGCCGCCACCGGCCCGACGGGTAATGAGCAGCAAGCATCATCGCTGCATCCCTTGGTGTGGCGGGAAGGCCGCACCGCCACTATGTCGCTAACTCCAGCTGGTTCGTCGTCTCACGCTCGTCGCGCTCCCACGGACGCGCATGCCGTGTTGTTCCTGGCACGTGAGGTCCTGCACTACCGCCCCGTCGATGAACTCTATGAGGAGCGGCTCGTTCGCATCACCGAGCTCATCAGCGCCGCAGGGGACTCTCCTGCGCCGTCCCTCTCGCTGCCTCGCCCTCCATCCTGCATGGGTGATGCAGCTCAGGAGGCGCCTCCGCCACCTCCTCCCAAAGAAGGCACCCTGGCTCCAAGGCGCGCGGCCCCTAGACGAGACCCACCGTGTCTAGCGCCCGCATGACAAGAAAGGAGCTGCCAAGAAATCCCTCGGCCCCAAGAAGGCGCTCGCGTGCTCCGTGCTCCAGCGCGTCAAGATCGCATCCCTGCGCCAGCACGTCAAGACCCCGCGCTGCCTCTGGCGGCAGCGCACGGGAATCTCCAAGAGCAAGCCCCGCCTGCAAAGGGCTCTGGTGGCCACAGCAGGCTGCCGCGCCTTCACCACCGAGCTGCGCAGCGTCGCCTGGCCGGGCAAGTTCAAGCCAGATCTGCCTCCTTGCTACGATGGCACTGCCGACCCTGCGGAGTTCCTGTAGCTCTACGAGATGGGCATCGAGGCGGCCAACATAGATGAAAAGGTTATGGCGAACTGGTTTCCCATGGCGCTCAAGGATGGTGCCCGCACCTGGCTCCTGAACCTGCCTCCCGGCTCGATCTCCTCTTGGGACGAGATGCGCAACCATTTCATCGCCAACTTTTAGGGCACTCGCAACCGTCCTCTGGTCGTGGGTGACCTGCGCCGCATCAATCAGCAGTCGGGAGAGACCCTGCAGAAGTACATCTAGTGCTTCAATAACACTCGCCTCAAGATTCCCAAGGTGACTGAGGAAGCCATCATATCAGCGTTCTCTGATGGCATCCGCGACGTCAAGATGAACGAGGAGCTCACCGTCCACGAGGATCTGTGCACATCTCTGGAGCTGTTCAACCTGGCAACCAAGTGCGCAAGAGCTGAGGAGGGGCACCTCTCCCTCCTTGAGCTTCCGGCTGCTGACCCAGAAGAGAAGAAAGCCAAGGCCAAGGATGTGAAGCGCAAAGGAGCAGCTGTGCTAGCAGCAGAACCAGACACGAAGCACGGCAGGGACAAGCCAGAGTCGTCCAAGGGCAACTGATTCTGCACCTACCACAACTTCTACACCCACAACACACGAATGCCAGGAGCTCAGAGCCGTTCAAGAAGGACGCATCGGACGACGCCCCAAGCGCAACGACCGGGGATACGGCCGAGGAGGAGGTAGAGGTGGAGGACGATGGGACGACTGAGGCCCTCGCCAGGAGTGGCGTGACCGACCTCGCGAGGATCGCTGGCAGGGCCAGCCTTGCGAGGGGGCTTGGAGGGATCAGCCTCGCGAGGATCACCCGCAGGGCAACGCTGGCCTTCCTCCTCTGCCACCACCGCCAAGAAGGAATGACGACACCACTAGGACGAGGGGGCTGGGGGCTTCCAGGATCCACGTGCTATCGCTTGCATCTTGGGCAAAGCCCAGGCCCCAGCCTCTCAGCGCATCTTCAAGCAGTTTGCTCGTGAGGTGAATGCAATCCTCCCCAAGCTTGAGGCCACGCGCCCTCTCAGCTGGTCCACGTGCGCCATCACTTTTAGCTCAGCAGATCAACTCAAGTGCGTGGCCACAGCTGGCATCCTCCCAATGCTCTGTTCCCCAGTCATCAACAATGTGCAAGTTACCAGGACTCTCATCGATGGAGGAGCAGGACTCAATGTTCTGTCCGTCGAGAGGTTCAACAACCTTCAAGTGCCCTATGATCAACTTCAGCTAACCAAGCCTTTCTCAGGAGTTACTGATGGCTCCACCACTCCAATAGGGCAGGTTCGCCTTCCTGTCACCTTCCGGCAGCGCAAGAACTACCGCACTGAGCTCATTGACTTCGACGTTGCCCACACTCGCCTGCCATACAATGCCATCCTCGGGTATCTAGCCTTGGCCAAGTTCATGGTGGTAACTCACCATGGTTACAATGTCCTCAAGATGCCGGGAAGCGGCGGAATCATCACAGTCCCCTGCGAAGAGAAGGATGCGGTCTGCTCTCTCGAGCGTGCCTTCCAAGCTGCATCAGTCGAGGACCGAGACATCAAGAGCGGGAACCCTCCCGAGGCAGTTCCCAAGAAGAAGAAGACACCACCCAGCTCAAGGCCTCAGGAGGTTGGCATCTCCGGAGGCGCCGCATCAGGATCTGCGCCCGTGCAAGGGGCGCCTCCCTCCATCGCATAGGAAGGCACGCCCGGCGCCCTCCTCGGGCAGGGCTCGGAGGCTCTCTTCTGGAGGGCCTCAAACCTTGCCAAAATCACAAGGGAGGCGCTCGGGCACCACTTGGAGGCGTGCTTTGCAGCACGCTTCCCTCAGGAAGGCATGGGGCAATGAAAGCCCAACCCTCAGGAGTTCATCACCAAGACCACTCAGGAGCTGCAGGAATCAAGAGTCATACACGGCGACCGCCTCCTACCTGGCGTAGCTCCCCATCCAGGCGAGGATGGCGGGCTGCGCGTCTGCATCGACTACCCAAGGCTCAGCCGAGTCGCGTCTCAGGAGCGCTTCTGGCCTTCGCGCGTGGGACGCTGTGAGGGTCTGCCGCACAGATACGTTCGAATGCCTTTCGGTCTGCGGAACGCGGCTGCCGCTCACCAGCGTCTTTAGCGGAGCATTCTGGCAGCTCAGGAGGCTAGGCACCATGCAGTCCTGGCGGAGATGGAGATGGTCCTCGAGGAACCGCCCGGACCCCTAGAGCCTCCCGAGGCTCAGGGTTCCGGTGGTTCGTGAGGATCGGCCTCTTCACCGCGCGTCGTCAGCTACTCCAACACCCGCTCTACAATGGTATCAGGTGACATCTTTCGGGTTCATTTCAGCTGGGAGCGCCCTCAGGGCTGCATTATTCCCAGGTCACGTGGGTCTGTCCCTGCGGCATGTATCCCTTTTGCTTATGTCTTTAGTTTACCTTGCTGGGGGCGCCCCTCGGGCTGCATCATCCCCAAGCCGCTCGGGCCGGGCCCAGTGGCGTGTATCCTTCCTGCATTTATCTAAGCTGATTTGCCTTTCATGCTTAACCTGCCTGTCATAATTGCCTGCTCGACTAACACCTACCTTTGGAGCCGCTCGCGCTGGCACGACGCTTGCACATGGGTGCATCCCTGCAACGTCGACAAATCTAAGTGGTCGAGCTCTGGCCCACGGCAGCCCCGCAAGCGTCAATTCACCAGTCCCTCAGTGCCCTCACCACTCTCTTTGAGCAACCAATGGTCGGCCGGTGATCGTAATGGCAACCCGTGCTCTTCTCGTGTTGGATTACAGGAACTTCCTGAGGAATAAAATGTGTGCGGGGGGGGGGGGGGGCGTCGCGAGCTCTCTCTCTCTCTCTCTCTCTCTCTCTCTCTCTTACCCATGCGATCCGCTTGCACGTTAAAAGCGGGGCGCCTGAGCATCGCGACTCAGGAGCTCTTACTGGCTCTCCAGCCCTCACCCCCTGGCCTTGTCCATGGCATCGCGACCTGGCATACCAGCGGTGGCTGAGCTTGCTCGAGGGCCGGGACCTAAGGACGTAGAGCACGAAGGAGAATACGGGGAAGGGAGGGGAAGCTCACGACGGCCTAACCCAGCTACATCCCAGCTGCTGATGCGCAAGTCGGGCGCCTCGCGAATGAATGACTCCCTGCTTTCGAGATAAGTCTCGCCCCTGGAACAGCTAATTGATGCGGCGCAGAACCTCCACTTGATGCGGCTCTGTGACAGCGACATTGCCTCCCTTTCTCACCTTTCGGCGGCTGCTTGAGCTCTAAAGGGGACCTCCTGAGCATCGCGCCTCATGGGCTCTTACTAGACCTCGGGCCGCTCACCTCCTGGCCTTGACCACAACATCGCGACCTGGCATACCAGCGACGGCTGAAGCCTGTCTGGGGATCGGGACCTGTCAGCGTAGAGCACCAAGTCGTCGTGAGGTTAGAAAGGGGGAACCAAGCCGGAATAGGACAAGCATTTGCACCACTTCATAATAAGGATAATATCAACAAAAGACATTGTGGACACTTTACATGCCCCCACGGGGTACTTTCTCAATGCCTCGCAGGGAACAAAAGGTGCGTATCCTAAGGAGCCCTAACTACACGCACCCCCATGGCCAACGCCATCATCAACAGTGGGCCACGGGAGGCCAGCGCCAACCCCGTCCAGATCAGCCATGCCAACGTCTGGATGCAGCAGCCTTGCTCCAAGCACGAAGCGAGCTCGGGGACACGTAGCTGTCATCGCTCGTCTCCGGAGTCGTGAAGAGCTCGGGAGAGTCGTAGGACTCCAAAGCGTTGCCACTGCCGCCAGAGGATCCATTGGGGAAGCGGGTGGCAGGCCTAGCCCTAGCCACATCGACGTCCAGGCCGCCTCCTCTGGGCAGCACTCTAGCCAGCGGCCTTCTTCATCGAAGACCTTGAAGAGCATCAAGGAGGCGCCATCGTATTGGAAATGAATCACGAGGGCACCCCATGTTCGGCAGACCCAGGCGATCTCGCCCTAGCCCCGGGTCATGTAGACCTTGCCCGGAGCGACGACTTCAAGCTCCGCTCCGGTCTCCGGGGTACCGCAGTCGGCGTGCTGCAACCAAAGCTCGAGGGCCCCCCTCGACGGCATCTCGAAGACGAAGAAGGGAGGGAAGCGAATCCAGGAGCTTGGAGGCATGGCGGCATGGAGTACGAGTTCACGAGAAGAGACCGTGGTATGGGCTCCAGGAGCTACGGCGTGCACTGCCATGGCTCGTCGGCCTCGCCAATGGCGCGGGCGGCGTCGCCCGACGTTTCCTTCTCCAGGGCCCTCAGTTCAGGCGTACAGGGGGAGCGGAAACCCAGGAGGTGGCCGCTCGTACCAAGGTCTCGATCTCTCCGGCCTTGCAACCTCGTCACAGCAGCCGGAGACTAGCCGTTTCTTCGGCGGGAGCGGGTCGGGCCACTCCCAGGGGGCCTTTCCCTTCTCTTCGGCTGAGAACCAGCGGATCGGTGCCATTGGCATCGAGAGGGGAGGAGGATCAAGGCAGAAGAAGCGAGCGGAGGAAGAAGAGATGGGCAACGGGGGCTCACGCCTCTCCATACTTATAGTCCAGAGGAGGCCAACCATCGGCCTCCAAGATCGCAGGTAATCATGACTCTTTTTGCATGCAGCAGGGGGGAAGCGGAGACGCCCACGTCCAATCAACTGCCACGTGGCGACCAAGGCCGCAGGCTGTTGGGGCCCGCGGCGCTCCGCACTTGCCCTTTGGCTTCGCTACTAAGCCAAACCCAAGCGCGCCTTGGGCCCGGGGGCTACTGTCAGCGTTCTGGGAACGGGGGTCCCCAGACTTGCCTGCCTACGGCCTGTGGCATGGCTCAAGCAGTGGCCCAGTACAGACCGTCTTCATCAACCCAAGTTCAAGACCATCGCGAGGGGCCAAGCCTCATGGGACGGACAACGCAAGGCTTCCTCAGGGGCGGCCGAACCAGGCAGGCTCTCTAGGAGGCGGAGGGATCAAGGCAAGGAGTACCTTGCGAGGTGCTCTTGACGTAAGCCATGACAATTGAGACCAAGGCAGGCGCCAGCCAGCGCAGTGTCCTTGTTTCCTCTCTGGTGCAAAGGGGGCAAGCGCAGACGCGGAGTGCCGAGGCATCAAGCAAAGGTTTCCATATCGGTGCAACAAGACCAAGACCAGCAAGATGATAACTCGCAAGTATACATGATAATTGTAGCCTCTTTCGATAAGTAAGAGTGTCGAAGCCAACGAGGAGCTAAAGGTAGAATAAATACTCTCTCAAGTCCTATCGGCCACTGATACGACTCTACGCATGCTTGACTTTCGCTTTACCTAGAACAAGTATGGAACTAGAAGTACTTTGTAGGTGCGATAGGATAGGTTTGCAAGAAAGTAAAGAACGCATAAATAAAAAGTAGGGGATGTTTAGCTAGAGATGCAATAAAGTAAATATAGAGAGTGTGGAAAAGTTGTGGTAGTAGTTGTGAAATTGTCCCTAAGTAATTGACTACTTTACCAGACCGATGGCAAGTTTTATGTGGGAGAGGCCATTGCTAGCATGTCATCCCCGACATGGAATTCTATGCACTTATGATTGGAACTATTAGCAAGCATCCACAACTACTAACGTTCATTAAGGTAAAACCCAACCATAGCATTAAGATACATTGGCCCCCCTTCAATCCCGCATGCATCAATTTCTATGCTAGGTTGAAGCTTCTATCACTCTAGCCCTCCAATACATAGTCCTATCAACATACAACTAACCCTATGGTGTGATCCACGCGCGCGCTCATATGATGGGCACCAAAGGATAGCAACATAACCACAAGCAAATTAAATCAATCATCGCAATTCATCAACCACCAATAGGACAACAAAAATCTACTAAGACATCATAGGATGGCAACACATCATTGGATAATAATATGAAGCATAAAGCACCATGTTCAAGTAGATGGGTACAGTGGGTTGCGGGAGAGTGGACCGCTATAGATAGTCGGGGGAAGGTGATGGAGATGTTGGTGAATATGGCAGAGGTGTTGGTGAAGATTGCAGTGATGATGATGGCCCCCGGCAGCGTTTCGGCGCCATCGGAAGCAAGGGGGAAAGGGCCCTCCTTCTTCTTCGTCTTCTTCTTCCTTGACCTCCTCCCTAGATGGGAGAAGGGTTTCCCCTCTGGTCCTTGGCTCCCAAGGTGTGGGAGGGGCAAGAGCCCCTCCGAGATTGGATCTATCTCTCTGTTTCCGCGTTCCCTAATTCTGCCCCTTCAGCGTTTCCTTTATATCTGGAGATCCGTAACTCCGATTGGGGTGAATCTTTCGCCCAGATTTTCTCATAAAATTAGTTTTCTTGCGGCAAAAGAAGAGCATCAACCGCCTTACGGGTGGCCCAGGAGAGTGCCAGGCGCGCCCAGGGGGGAGGGTGCGCCCCCTATCTCCTGGCCACCTCGGGCACCATTTCGCGTTGATTATTCCTCCGGAAAATCCCAAATATTGCAAAATAATTTTGCGTTCGTTTTTATCCCGTTTTGGACTCCGTTTGATATGGGGTTTCTGTGAAACATAAAACATCCAACAGACAGGAACTGACACTCGACACTGGATCAATATGTTAGTCCCAAAAAATAGTATAAAAAGTTGCCAAAAGTATATGAAAGTTGTAGAATATTGGCATGGAATAATAAAAAATTATAGATACGACGGAGACGTATCAGCATCCCCAAGCTTAATTCCTGCTCGTCCTCGAGTAGGTAAATGATAAAAAAGATAATTTTTGATGTGCAATGCTACCTAGCAAAATCTTGATCATATAATCTAATCATGGCATGAATATTAAGACACGAGTGATTCAAAGCAATAGTCTATCATTTGACATAAAAACAATCGAGTGTACCAATAAAGCAATCATGTCTTTTCAAAACAACATGGCCAAAGCAAGCTTATCCCTACAAAATCATATAGTTTGGCCATGCTTCATTTTCGTCACACAAAATTCTCCCATCATGCACAACCCCGATGACAAGCCGAGCAATTGGTTCATACTTTTTAATGCGCTTCAGCTTTTTCAACCCTCATGGAATATATGAGCGCAAGCCATGGATATAGCACTATAGGTGGAATAGAATATGATGGTGGGGTTTATGTGGAGAAGAAAAAAAGGGAGAAAGTCTCACATCGACGCGGCTAATCAACGGGCTATGGAGATGCCCATCAATTGATGTCAATGCGAGGAGTAGGGATTGCCATGCAACGGATGCACTAGAGCTATAAGTGTATGCAAGATCAAACTGAAAACAAAGTGGGTGTGCATCCAACTTGCTTGCTCATGCAGACCTAGGGCATTTGAGGAAGCCCATCGTTGGAATATACAAGCCAAGTTCTATAATGAAAATTCCCACTAGTATATGAAAGTGACAATATAGGAGACTCACTATATGAAGAACTAGTGTGGAAAAAGGATAGTAACATTGCCCCTTTTCTTTTTTCTTTCTTTTTCTTTTTTTGGTTGGGCTTCTTTGGCCCCCTTTTTTTATTTAGGCTTCTTTGGCCTTTCCTTTTTTCTTTTTTCTTTAATTTTTCCTTTCTTTTTTTTCATGGGGTAATTTTCTATAATGATGATCATCACACTTTTATTTACTTACAACTCAATATTACAACAAAGATATGACTCTATATGAATGCTTCCGGCGGTGTACCGGGATGTGCAATGATGTAGCGTAGCAATGACATGAAAAAATGGACAAGCCATGAAAACATCATGCTAGCTATCTTATGATCATGCAAAGCAATATGACAATGAATGCTCAAGTCATGTATATGATGATGATGGAAGTTGCATGGCAATATATCTCGGAATGGCTATGGAAATGTCATGATAGGTAGGTATGGTGGCTCAGGGTTTGGATGCACCAGCGAAGTTTGCACCAACTCTCGAGGTGAGAAAGGGCAATGCACGGTACCGAAGAGGCTAGCAATGATGGAAAGGTAAAAGTGCGTATAATCCATGGACTCACATTAGTCATAAAGAACTCATATACTTATTGCAAAAGTTTATTAGCCCTCAAAGCAAAGTACTACTACGCATGCCCCTAGGGGGATAGATTGGTAGGAAAAGACCATCGCTCGTCCCCGACCGCCACTCATAAGGAAGACAATCAAAGAAACACCCCATGCTTCAAATTTGTCACACAACGGTTACCATACGTGCATGCTACGAGACTTGCAAACCTCAACACAAGTGTCTCTACAATCCACAACCACCCACTAGCATGACTCTAATATCACCATCTTTATATCGCAAAACTGTTGCAAGGAATCAAACATACCATATTCAGCGATCTACAAGTTTATGTAGGATTTTATGACTAACCATGTGAATGACCAATTCCTGTCATCTCTCTAAAAAGATATAAGTGAAGCAAGAGAGTTTAATTCTTTCTACAAAATATATGCCCACACTCTAACAAATATAAGTGAAGCAAAAGAGCATTCTACAAATGGCGGTTTTCTATGTGAAGAGAAACAGACAATCCAAACTTCAAATGATATAAGTGAAGCACATGAAGCATTCTATAAAGCCATACTCAAAAGATTTAAGCGAAGTGCAATGAGAATTCTATAAATCAACCAAATACTATCTCATACCAGCATGGTGCATAAAAGAAAAGCGAAAACTAAATGCAAAAGATGCTCCAAGACCTGCACATATCGCATGAACGAAACGAATCCGAAAACATACCGATACTTGTTGAAGAAAGAGGGGATGCCTTCCGGGGCATCCCCAATCTTAGACGCTTGAGTTTCCTTGAATATTTACTTGGGTTTCCTTGGGCATCCCCAAGCTTGAGCTCTTGCCTCTCTTCCTTTTCCTCATATCGAGACATCCTCGATTAGACACTTCATCCACACAAAACTTCAACAGAAAACTCGGTAAGATCCGTTAGAATAATAAAGCAAATCACTACTCTAAGTACTGTAGCAAACCAATTCATATTTTGTTTTTGCATTGTGTCTACTGTAATATAGCTTTTCCATGGCTTAATCCACTGATATAAATTGATAGATTCATCAAAACAAGCAAACTATGCATCAAAAACAGAATCTGTCAAAAACAGAACAGTCTGTAGCAATCTGAACATCCACCATACTTATGGTACCCCAAAAATTCTACCAAAATTAGGAAACATAAAAAAGTTGTACATAAAGACAGTGCAAAAAGAATCAGAACAATTTAACATTCCAGTTAAAAATGTAAAATCGCTCACTACAGCCAAAGTTTCTGTCCTGCACCGTACAAGCCAACAAGCATTGTAAACATCCTAAAGGCAAACCTTGGCACATTATTTTTATAATACAATGGAATTGTACAAGGGTATAATTATTTTTGGTGAAAAGTTTCTGTAATCAAGATTCACAAAGTTTCCGTGAGCATGAACAAAGTCCAAGGCTAGCTCCCACTTCAACAATGCTTGTCTTTCTCACTTTCACTTTCCTTTTTGAAAAGTTTTTACGTTCCCCTCTTTATTTTTTTTTTGTTTTTAAACTGTATGAAAGCACTCAACAGAAATAAATGACTCTCTAAAACTTCCGGATTGTCTCCCTGGCAGTGCTTTCTTTAAAGCCATTAAGCTAGGCATAAAGTGCTCAAGTAATGGATCCACCCGGATCCCAAGGTATATCAAAGCCAATTTTGATTAACAATGATTTGTAATTTAGTAGTGAGCACAAAGTAACATAAATCATGCAGCAACGAAGTCTAACTCTCTTCCTATGCATCGGCATGTCATAAAAGAACAATTCATGCACACATAGTAAAGGCCAATGCATAGTATAAACAGTTTCTTGCAATTCTGTCGTATTAGAAACATAGAGAGGTGGAGAAATAGTTCCTCTCTAATAATAATTGCAAGTAGGAGCAGCAAGCACATGCATATTATATCTATCAAAATTATCATGCGCAATGGTAAAAGGTAACCCATCAATATAATCCTTGCTAAGCGCAAACTTCTCCGATATAGTGTAGTTGGGAGAATTCAAAAAGATAATAGGACTATCATGCATGGGTGCAATAGCAACAATTTCATGTTTAACATAAGGAACTATAGCAAGTTCATCTCCATAAGCATAATTCATATTGGCATCTTGGCCACAAGCATAGCAAGCATCATCAAAAAGGGATATTTCAAGAGAATCAACGGGATCATAGCAATCATCATAGCAATCATCCTTCGGTAAGCACGAAGGGAATTAAACAATGTATGATTTGAAGAGTTACTCTCATTAGAAGGTGGGCATGGGTGATCAATCTGCTCTTCCTCCTTTTGTTCTTCGCTCTCCTCATCATCTTTTTCATCCAATTAGCTCATAGTTTCATCAATTTCTTCTTCCATAGCTTCCTGCAAAATATTAGTCTCTTCTTGGACAACGGAGACTTTCTCAATAAATGCATCAATATTGTAATTGTATTCATAATTGTCATAGCAATATTTCAATATAGCAAAATTTTCAGGCTTATAAACATCATCATCTAAAGCTTCATACTTTTCAAACAAAGATTCAATTTCATAAGCAGCCTTAAAAGCAACAAATTCTTCAATTCGTTCAACATCATAGTAATCATATATACCATTAGCATAAGAATCTAAGGTTTCATTATCATTGAATTTGCATGAAAAGGGAAGGTGTGGAGCCTTCATCCTAGAGCAACAAGTAATATCATATCTCAAGCATAGATCCCGAGGATACCAACGCAACATATTAATTTGATCCCACAATAGTTTCCCTTTTTGTGTCAAGCGATAATCCATAAAGTATTCACGTTGATCCAACATTACTCCCATAACATAGTTGAATGGGGTTTTCTCAGGGTTATTAAAGTAGTACATAATATCTTTCACATAACGATCATTGAGGGTTTTAGGAGGTTCCCCATCTCCATGAGCAGCAAGTACACCTAATTTTTTTGGTATTTGATGTTCCATATCCATAACTAATGATAAAGAACAACTAAGAACAGCAAATAAAAATTACTTAGTGATAAAGCAAACAAGCACACACGAGAATATTCACCCCACGCTATGAATCCCCGGCAACGGCGCTAGAAAAAGGTCTTGATAACCCGCAAGTATATGGGATAATTGTAGCCTCTTTCGATAAGTAAGAGTGTCAAACCCAACGAGGAGCTAAAGGTATAATAAATACTCTCTCAAGTCCTATCGGCCACTGAAACAACTCTACGCACGCTTGACGTTCGCTTTACCTAGAACAAGTATGAAACTAGAAGTACTTTGTAGGTGTGATAGGATAGGTTTGCAAGAAAGTAAAGAACACGTAAATAAAAAGTAGGGGCTGTTTAGATAAAGATGCAATAAAGTAAATATAGTGAGTGTGGAAAAGTGGTGGTAGGAGTTGTGAAATTGTTCCTAAGCAATTGACTACTTTACCAGACCGATAGCAAGTTTTATGTGGGAGAGGCCACTGCTAGCATGTCATCCCTGACTTGGAATTCTATGCACTTATGATTGGAACTATTAGCAAGCATCCGCAACTAGTAACGTTCATTAAGGTAAAACCCAACCATAGCATTAAGATATATTGGTACCCTTCAATCCCGTATGCATCAATTTCTATGCTAGGTTGAAGCTTCTGTCACTCTAGCCCTCCAATACATAGTCCTATCAACATACAACTAACCCTATGGTGTGATCCATGCGCGCGCTCATATGATGGGAACCAAAGGACAACAACATAACCACAAGCAAATTAAATCAATAATAGCAATTCATCAACCACAATTAGGACAACGAAAATCTACTCAGAAATCATAGGATGGCAACGCATCATTGGATAATAATATGAAGCATAAATCACCATGTTCAAGTAGAGGGTACAACGGGTTGCGGGGGAGTGGACCGCTGTAGATGGAGGGGGAAGGTGATGGAGATGTTGGTGAAGATGGCGGAGGTGTTGATGAAGATCGAGGTGATGATGATGGCCCCCGACGGCGTTCCGGCGCCACTGGAAGCAAGGGGGAGAGGGCCCCCCTTCTTTTTCTTCTTCCTTGAACTCCTCCCTAGATGGGAGAAGGGTTTACCCTCTGGTCCTTGGCTCCCATGGTGCGGGAGGGGCGAGAGCCCCTCCGAGATTGGATCTATCTCTCTGTTTCCGCGTTCCCTAATTCTGCCCCTTCACCGTTTCCTTTATATCTGGAGATCCGTAACTCCGATTGGGGTGAATCTTTCGCCTAGATTTTTCTCATAAAATTATCTTTCTTGCTGCAAAAGAATAGCGTCAACCGCCTTACGGGTGGCCCAGGAGAGTGCCAGGCGCGCCCAGGGGGGAGGGCACGCCCCCTATCTCCTGGCCACATCGGGCTCTGTTTCGCGTTGATTCTTCCTCCGGAAAATCCCAAATATTCCAAAATAATTCTTCGTCTGTTTTTATCCCGTTTGGACTCCGTTTGATATGGGGTTTCTGCAAAACATAAAACATGCAACAGACAGGAACTGGCACTGGGCACTGGATCAATATGTTAGTCCCAAAGAATAGTATAAAAATTTGCCAAAAGTATAAGAAAGTTGTTGAATATTGGCATGGAACAATCAAAAATTATAGATACGACGGAGACGTATCACATGATGGTAGGATGGAGATCACCTGGAGCCCAAGATGGCGTCATCGCCAGTGCCTTTGGCAGTCGAAGACCAACTTTAGTCAGGATAGCTTGTACTAGCTGTCCCCCTTCAAAATGGCCGTTGTTGGCTCCCTTCCCGCTCAATATTTGCGAAGAGGACTAGGGCCTCTATAAATAGAGATAGCCACCACAGTAGAAGGGGATCGAATCCTTCCCTAGAAGAACACCGCACCAGCTCAAGAACACCCCTCGCGAGGCTGTTCTTCCTCTGTACTGTTCATCATCAGCCCCAGAGGCAATCCACCACACCATGCTATGTCTTGATCTTGCGTTGGTTTTCCTCGAAGAGGACAGGGTGATGCAACAAGTGTAGCGTAAGTATTTCCCTCAGTTTTGAGAACTAAGGTATCAATCCAGTAGGAGGCTCCTCAAAAGTACCACGCACCTACACAAACAAACTGAGAACTCGCAACCAATGCAATAAAGAGGTTGTGAATCCCTTCACGGCCACTTGTGAAAGTGAGATCTAATAAAGATAGTATGATAAGATACATATATTTTTGGTATTTTATAATATAGATGCAAAAAGTAAAGATGCAAATAAATGTAGATTGAAAGCAAATATGATAAGAGATGGACCCGGGGGCCATAGGTTTCACTAGAGGCTTTTCTCAAGATAGCATAAGTATTACGGTGGGTGAACAAATTACTGTCGAGCAATTGATAGAAAAGCGCATAGTTATGAGTTTATCTAGGCATGATCATGTATATTGGCATCACGTCCATAACAAGTAGACCGACTCCTGCCTACATCTACTACTATTACTCCACACATCGACCGCTATCCAGCATGCATCTAGAGTATTAAGTTCATAAGAACAGAGTAACGCATTAAGCAAGATGACATGATGTAGAGGGATAAACTCATGCAATATGATATAAACCCCATCTTGTTATACTCGATGGAAACAATACAATACGTGCCTTGCAACCCTTTCTGTCACTGGGTAAGGACACCGCAAGATTGAACCCAAAGCTAAGCACTTCTCCCATGGCAAGAAAGACCAATCTAGTAGGCCAAACCAAACTGATAATTCTAAGAGACTTGCAAAGATAACTCAATCATGCATAAAAGAATTCAAAGAAGATTCAAATATTATTCATAGATAAACTTGATAATAAACCCACAATTCATCAAATCTCGACAAACATACCGCAAAAAGAGTTTACATCAAATAGATCTCCACAAGAGAGGGGGGGGGGGAACATTGTATTGGGATCCAAAAAGAGAGAAGAAGCCATCTAGCTAATTACTATGGACCCGTAGGTCTGTGGTAAACTAGTCACAACTCATCGGAGGGGTAAGGATGTTGATGTAGAGGCCCTCCGTGGTTGATTGCCCCTCCGGCAGAGCACCGACGAAGGCTCCAAGATGGGATCTCGTGGATACAGAAGGTTACGACGGTGGAAATTGTGTTTCATGGTGCCCCTGGATGTTTTTGGGATACGTAGGTATATATAGGAAGAAGAAGTACGTCGGTGGCCGCCCGAAGGGCCCACGAGACAGGGGCGCACCCTATAGGGGGGGCCTCCTATCTCGTGGGGGCCTCGGGTGCTTCTTGACTTGCACTCCAAGCTCCCTGGATCACATTCATTCCAAAAATCACGCTCCCGAAGGTTTCATTACGTTTGGACTCCGTTTGATATTCCTTTTCTTCGAAATACTGAAATAGGCAAAGAACAACAATATGGGCTGGGCCTCCGGTTAGTAGGTTAGTCCCAAAAATGATATAAATGTGTAAAATAAAGCCCATAAACATCCAAAAGGGGTAATATAATAGCATGGAACAATCAAAAATTATAGATACGTTGGAGACGTATCAAGCATCCCCGAGCTGAATTCCTGCTCGTCCTCGAGTAGGTAAATGATAAAAAAGATATTTTTGATGTGGAATGCTACCTAACTTAATTCTCAATATAATTTTCTTTATTGTGGCATGAATGTTCAGATCCAAATGATACAAAATAAAAGTTCATATTGACATAAGAAATAGTAATACTTCAAGCATACTAATCAAAGTAATCATGTCTTCTCAAAATAGCATGGCTAAAGAAAGTTATCCCTACAAAATCATATAGTCTGGCTGTTGCTCTATCTTCATCACACAAAGTATTTAATCATGCACAACCCCGATGACAAGCCAAGCAATTGTTTCATATTTTAATAATCTCAAACTTTTTCAACTTTCACGCAATACATGAGCGTGAGCCATGGACATAGCACCATATGTGGAATAGAATGGTGGTTGTGGAGAAGACAAAAAGGAGAAGACAGTCTCACATCAACTAGGCGTATCAACGGGCTATGGAGATGCCCATTAATAGATAACAATGTGAGTGAGTAGGGATTGCCATGCAACGGATGCACTAGAGCTATAAATATATGAAAGCTCAACAAAAGAAACTAAGTGGGGTGCATCCAACTTGCTTGCTCACGAAGACCTAGGGTACTTTTGAGGAAGCCCATCATTGGAATATACAAGCCAAGTTCTATAATGAAAAATTCCCACTAGTATATGAAAGTGACAACATATGAGACTCTCTAACATGAAGATCATGGTGCTATTTTGAAGCACAAGTGTGGAAAAGAGATAGTAGCATTGTCCCTTCTCTCTTTTTCTCTCATTTTATTTTTTTATTTTTTTCTTTATTTTTTTATTTTTTTCTTTAGTTTTTTTTGGCCTTTCTCTTTTTTTTCTTTTTTTCTTTTTTGTAAAGTCCGAAGTCTCATCCCGACTTGTGGGGGAATCATAGTCTTCATCATCCTTTCCTCACTAGGACAATGCTCTAATAATGATGATCATCACACTTTTATGGATTTACAACTCAAAGCTAGAACAAGATATGAATCTATATGAATGCCTCCGGCGGTATACCAGGATATGCAATGAATCAAGAGTGACATGTATGAAAATTATGAAGGTGGCCTTGCCACAAATACAATGTCAACTACAGGATCATGCAAAAAGCAATATGACAAAAGTAATGCGTGTCATATGAACTGAACGGTGGAAATTTGCATGGAAATATATCTCGGAATGGCTATGGAAATGCCATAATTGGTAGGTATGGTGGCTGTTTTGAGGAAGGTAAATGGTGGGTATATGGTACCGGCGAAAGTTGCGCGGCACAAGAGAGGCTAGCAATGGTGGAAGGGTGAATGGGTGCGTATAATCCATGGATTCAACATTAATCAAAAGAACTCATATACTTGTTGCAAAAATTTAGAAGTCATCAAAAACCAAAGTACTACGCGCATGCTCCTAGGGGGATAGATTGGTAGGAAAAGACCATCGCTCGTCCCCGACCGCCACTCATAAGGAAGACAATCAATAAATAAAATTGTGCTCCAACTTCATCACAAAGCGGTTCACCATACGTGCATGCTACGGGAATCACAAGCTTCAGCACAAGCATTCTTTAAATTCATAATCACCCAACTAGCATGACTTTAATATCACTACCTCCATATCTCAAAACAATTATCAAGCATCAAGTTGATCATAGCATCCAATTCACTTTCTATGATAGTTTTTATTATACCCAACTTGGATGCTCATCATTCTAGGACCAACTTTATGATCATAGCAAATACCATGCTGTTCTAAAAGACTCTCAAAAAGATATAAGTGAAGCATGAGAGGCTAGCAATTTCTTCAAAATTAAGACACCACCGTTCTCTAAAATATATAAGTGAAGCACTTGAGCACAAACTATCAAGCTCAAAAGATATAAGTGAAGCACATAGAGTATTCTAGCAAATTCTAATCAAATAGGCTTCTCCCAAAAGGTGTGTACAGAAAGGATGATTGTGGTAAACTAAAAAGCAAAGACTAATATAATACATGACGCTCCAAGCAAAACACATATCATGTGGCGAATAAAAATATAGCTCCAAGTAAAGTTACCAATGAACGAAGACGAAAGAGGGGATGCCTTCCCGGGGCATCCCATGCTTACGCTTTTGGCTATCATTGAACATCTTGGGGTGCCATGGGCATCCCCAAGCTTAGGATCTTGCCACTCCTTATTCCATAGTCCATAAAAGCTTTACCCAAAACTTGAAAACTTCACAACACAAAACTCAACAGGAAATCTTATAAGCTCCGTTAGTGAAAGAAAACAAAACCACCACATAAGGTACTTCCATGAACTCATTCTTTATTTATATTGGTGTTAAACCTACTGTATTCCAACTTTATTATGGTTTATAAACTAATTTACTAGCCATAGATGCATTGAAACAAGCAAACAACACACGAAAAACAGAATGTGTCAAAAACAGAACAGTCTGTAGCAATCTGTAACTAACGCAAACTTGTGGAACTCTAAAAATCCTACAAAAATAGGAAATCCTGGACAATTTGTTTATTGAACAGCAGCAACACGAATCAATTCAAAAACACGTTCCTGTGATTTAACAAAATTATATTCGTGCGCGCAAAGTTTCTGTGTTTCAGCCGAATCAAATCAACTATCATCGTAGGTTATCCTATAGGTTCTACTTGGCACAAACACTAACTAAAAGACAAAAACACATCTAACCAGAAGGTATATGCAATATTTATTAATAAACAGGAGCAAAAGCAAAAAACATAAAGAAAAATCAGGTTTCCTCCCAACTAGCGCTATCGTTTAACGCCCCTAGCTATGCACAAAAGCAAGGATAGATCTAACGAGTGCCATCTTTGGCACTAAATTCATAAGTAGCACGCATGATAGATTCATAAGGTAATTTGACTTTCTTTCTTGGAAAGTGCTCCATGCCTTTCTTTAATGGAAATTGGAATCTAATATTCCCTTCCTTCATATCAATAATCGCACCGATCGTTCTAAGGAAAGGTATACCAAGAATAATAGGGCAATAAAGATTGCAATCTATATCAAGAACGATAAAATCTACGGGCACCAAATTTCTATTTGCAACAATAAGAACATCATTGATCCTTCCCATAGGCTTTTTGATGGTGGAATCCGCAAGGTGCAAATTTAAAGAGCAATCATCAAGATCATGGAAACCTAGAATATCACATAAATTTTTCGGAATCGTGGAAACACTAGCACCCAGATCAAACAAAGCAAAACACTCATAATCTTTAATTCTAATCTTTATAGTAGGTTCCCACTCATCATTAAGTTTTCTAGGTATAGAAACTTCCAAATTAAATTTTTCATCATAAGATTGCATCAAGGCATCAACGATATGTTTGGTAAAATCTTTGTTTTGACTATAAGCATGAGGAGAATTAACAACGGATTGCAACAAGGAAATACAACCTTTTAAAGAGCAATTATCATAATGAAATTCCTTGAAATCCGAGATAGAATGATCAATATTATTAGAATTTGAGGATTCTCCAATCTCTCTTTTACCAAATTTAGCATTAAGATCTAAAGATTCCGAATTCTTGGGACGCCTTCTAGGAAAAGTTGATTCATCATCAGTCCCATAATCATCAAAATTCATATTGCAAAACATAGATCTAATCGGAGACGCGTCAATAACTTTAAGATCCTCATCATTATTTTCATGTAATTTTTCTGGTTTAGCGGCCATCTTATTGACTAAGGTGGCTTGCTTGTCAGAAATCTTGGCTATAGCATTTTCAAGTTGGGTAATTTGAGCGTTAACACCATAAAATTCTTTATTCATTTCATCAAGCTCTTTGTTCATAAACCCCCAAAAACTTTTTTGTTCCTTAAGTTCTTTTCTAAAGAAATTATTGTGCTCAAATTGCAAATTCATAAAGATTCTAATATTAGATTTAATCTCATCCATCCTTCTGAGATGGTGGTCAGGACCCTTAGGTGCAGCCATAAGGTCAAACAAGCAAACAAGCACACACAAAAGAAGGCAAGAGAAAAAGAGAGGGCGAATAAAACGGCAAGGGTGAAGTGGAGGAGAGGAAAACGAGAGGCAAATGGCAAATAATGCAAATGCGAGGGAGATGGGTTTGTGATGGGTACTTGGTATGTCTTGACTTGAGCGAAGACCTCCCCTGCAACGGCGCCAGAAATCCTTCTTGCTACATCTTGAGCTTGCGTTGGTTTTCCTCCAAGAGGAGAGGGTGATGCAGCAAGTGTAGCGTAAGTATTTCCCTCAGTTTTGAGAACCAAGGTATCAATCCTATAGGAGGCTCCTCAAAATTCCCACGAACCTACACAAACAAACTGAGAACTTGCAACCAACGCAATAAAGGGGTTGTCAATCCCTTCACGGCCACTTGCGAAAGTGATATCTAATAAAGATAGTATGATAAGATAAATATATTTTTGGTATTTTATAATATAGATGCAAAAAGTAAAGATGCAAATAAAAGTAGATTGAAAGCAAATATGATAAGAGATAGACCCGGGGGCCATAGGTTTCACTAGAGGCTTCTCCCAAGATAGCATAAGTATTACGGTGGTTGAACAAATTACTGTCGAGCAATTGATAGAAAAGCGCATAGTTATGAGATTATCTAGGCATGATCATGTATATAGGCATCAAGTCCATAACAAGTAGACCGACTCCTGCCTGCATCTACTACTATTACTCCACACATCGACCGCTATCCAGCATGCATCTAGAGTATTAAGTTCATAAGAATAGAGTAACACATTAAGCAAGATGACATGATGTAGAGGGATAAACTCATGCAATATGATATAAACCCCATCTTATTATCCTCGATGAAAACAATACAATACGTGCCTTGCAACCCTTTCTGTCACTGGGTAAGGACACCGCAAGATTGAACCCGAAGCTAAGCACTTCTCCCATGGCAAGAAAGACCAATCTAGTAGGCCAAACCAAACTGATAATTCGAAGAGACTTGCAAAGATAACTCAATCATACAAAAAAGAATTCAGAGAAGATTCAAATATTATTCATAGATAAACTTGATAATAAACCCACAATTCACCGGATCTCGACAAACACACCGCAAAAAGAGTTTACATCGAATAGATCTCCACAAGAGAGGGGGAGAACATTGTATTGAGATCCAAAAAGAGAGAAGAAGCCATCTAGCTAATAACTATGGACCCGTAGGTCTGCGGTAAACTACTCACAACTCATCGGAGGGGAAAGGATATTGATGTAGAGGCCCTCCGTGGTTGATTCCCCCTCTGGTAGAGCACCGACGAAGGCTCCAAGATGGGGTCTCGCGGATACAGAAGGTTACGGTGGTGGAAATTGTGTGTTCGTGGTGCCCCTGGATGTTTTCGGGGAACGTAGGTATATATAGGAAGAAGAAGTACGTCGGTGGCCGCCCGAGGGGCCCACGAGATAGGGGGCGCGCCCTACAGGAGGGGGGCTCCTATCTCGTGGGGGCCTCGGGTGCTTCTTGACTTGCACTCCAAGCTCTCTGGATCACGTTCGTTCCAAAAATCACGCTCCCGAAGGTTTCATTCCGTTTGGACTCCGTTTGATATTCCTTTTCTTCGAAATACTGAAATAGGCAAAAAAACAGCAATATGGGCTGGGCCTCCCGTTAGTAGGTTAGTCCCAAAAATGATATAAATGTGTAAAATAAATCCCATAAACATCCAAAAGGGGCAATAATAGCATGGAAGAATAAAAAATTATAGATACGTTGGAGACGTATCACACCACACATTAGATTAGGGTATTACACCACAACGGTGGCCCGAACCAGTATAAACCTTGTGTCCCTTGTGTTGTTCTTAGTGTTAGCTTAGATTCACGGCGAGGTTTTGGGGCGTGGATCTGTAGGGAGAAGATCTTCGCGTGCACCCCAGAGTTCGAACCTTAAAGGTTTGGCCAGAACCCGATATCCGACAACAACCAACTCAGAAGTGCATGACATCCTCTTCTTCCCTCTATGAAGGGCTTATCTTTTACCCTTTTCTATCAAGTTTTATTTTTTATGTTAGGTCAAATACTTTTTATTCCTTCTTATTCCAACCTCAAACTCCACTTGGCAAACATTATATGGTGGGGAAAGATCCGGGCACATATATATCTAGTTGAATATATATGAACATGAGTTATTATTGTTGAAAATTATTCATGTGGTAAGTAAGTTTGGAGGTGAAACATTAAACCCACACCTTCCTTTGTGTCTGAATCAAACCATTTTTTCTTTCTGAAAATATAATTTGAGTGCCAACAATCATTAGAAGACTATACGATAGTTGAGTATGTGAAGCCTATTTCAATGATATATTTCATATCATGGTGCAATTCTAATGCATTTTTGTTGGGGAACGTAGTATTTCAAAAAAATTCCTACGATCACGCAAGATCTATCTAGGAGAAGCATAGCAACGAGCGGGGAGAGTGTGTCCACGTAAACCTCATATACAGAAAGCGGAAGCATTTATCAATGCGGTTGATGTAGTCGTACATCTTCATGATCCGACCGATCCTAGCACCGAATGTACGGCACCTCCATGTTCAACACACGTTCAGCTCGATGACATCCCTCGTACTCTTGATCCAGTTGAGGCCGAGGGAGAGTTCCATCAGCACGACGGCATGGCGATGGTGATGATGAAGTTACCTATATAGGGCTTCGCCTAAGCACTACGACGATATGATCGAGGTGTGTAACTGTGGAGGAGGGATCCGCACACGGCTAAAAGATCAACTTGTGTGTTCTAGGTTTACCTCCTCCTCACATATATAAAGGAGGGAGGGGGAGGCCGGCTGGCCCTCCTAGGGCGCGCCAGGAGAGGCGAATCCTACTAGGACTCCCAATCCTAGTAGGTTTCCACCTTAGGAAGAGGGGGAAGATTGAAGGAAGAGGGGGAAGGGAAGGAAAGAGGGGCGCCGCCCCCTTCCCCTAGTCCAATTCGGACCCAAGGGGGGGGGGGCAGCCCCTCCTGGCCCTTCCTCTCTTCCCACTAAGGCCCATTAGTTCCCCCGGGGGTTTCAGTAACCCCTCACTGGTGTGTGTCAGTCCTAAACAAACGGTTTTAACCCCTTTCCGCGATGGCATTTGGAACCGTCGCCAAGTGAGTGTGGGCGATAGGGGGGGGGGGTCCTTCCCACACGACCCAGAAACCGTCGGGGATAGGGAGCCTTGATGCATACAATTGTCCCTATATAACCATTTCTGATATCTCGAATATCCCAAACGCTTCATCCTTTCTATGCTTGCATTGCCATCGCAGTCGGAGTTTTGTGGTTCTGCCTAAAGCTAGGCAGATTCTAGGCACGGGAGCTTTCCAGGCAAATTATAGGCAGATTCCAGGCACGTGAGATTTACGATGCCTGGCACATCACAAACAGTTCATGATTATAAACCGTGTATGATAGGTAGACAATCACACACATTTAGTTTTTCCGCACCGTATGTGATAGTGTTTGACATCACACATGCTTCGCGAACGGCAACAGTGTGCATGCTTGCACACGTTTCCTCTCTGTGAACCGCCTCGGATTATGGTGTATATCGCAAACGTTTGTGTTTTACCAACTATGTGTGCCGTAATGACCTGCACAACGTAATTTCTCCCTAATTTAATTGCTGCTATTTAAAATTGTACCTAATTTAAACTTGAAAGTGGGCTATAGCTTTATTCATATCCATCAGGTTCAAGCAACCAATGCATTATTCAATTCACAGGTACATATGTTTAAGAATTACAGAAGCACCAAATAAAGAATGATGTACCAGGGTTCTATACATGTACTATTACAGATGGTAAAGAAAGAGGCGACATACATTCCAGTTGCTGAACAAGGTGAAGCGGAATGGCCCTATTGTGCTCTCCTGGATGCAGAAGGCATGCAGGACTTTAGTCCAACCCCTTGTGATGGCCGGCCGCCAATCATGTAGTTTGAGAGGTAATCTTGAGTAAACTGCTTCAGGATCCACTGCAAAAGAAAAAAGATTCAGATATTGTCATCTAACAGAACTCATTACGGGCAGTAAAAAGAAGGCTATAGAGTTCTTACTTACCATCCTGCAGTTCACTGTTGTCTTGCATAAATTGTAAACAAATAGTTTGATTGGCATCTTTTGACCCATTTTAGTAACAATCTTTATTAGTTTCCTCACTTGATGCTGGTTCATGAATATCTCATTGCCCAATACACAGAAAGGGTCGAAGTGTGGATCTTTGGCAGTGATATATGTACCTAAAAGTACCAAGTTAATATTAGAAGCTAAACAACAATTGAAAAATGATGTAGTACAACACTCCATCCATCCCATTATATGAGATTTTATTACATGTATATCTAGACATCATCAGAACATTAAGGTAACACTCTTCCTTGTTGCTATGTAGCCTGGGATGCACATTTAGTCATTCAGTACAATGTATCTTGCTAAACAACAATTGAAAAACAAAAAGGCATGTTAACTGCAATATCCTTTACAACAACCAAATATCGTAATTCATCGTGGTATTGTTGAAACTGTTATTCATGAAATTGAACTGCACATCAAATAATTGCACATATAGAGCATCACATTGTGAAGAACTAAAATAAACAAGTCATAAGGACATATCTAGGCGATCCTTAAAAAGTTAAAGGACTAAAACCCTTAGTGGATATATATGTACTCCAGCAATTTTTGGCCTTTTCTAGTTGATCCCCTAAACTTAAGGTTGTAAACTTCAATTTGATCAAGTTCAAAGCAGGTTCAACCGAAAGTAGCATGCATTCAAACATAAACATAGATAGTTTTGCATAACAAACATAAAACATAAATTTAAACTAAGCTAAACTACTTTCGGTCGAAGTAGAGGTCGAGCCAATCCTTGCTCGTCATGTACGCTGTGCCGCGAGCCGGGTCTGGGCTAGTACCGTCGGTGGGGTCATTGGGGAAGGCACTCCTCCACTCGTCGACGTCGATCTCCTTGTTCTCAGGGCCCACTGAGGGAGTCCTGGACTAAGGGGTCCTCGGGCATCCGGCCTATTGGACATGGGCCGGACTGATGGGCTGTGAAGATACAAGACCGTACACTCTTACCCGTGTCCGGATGGGACTCTCCTTGGCATGGAAGGCAAGTTTGGCGACCGGATATGAAGATTCCTTTCTCTGTAACCGACTTTGTATAACCCTAGTCCCCTCCGGTGTCTATATAAACCAGAGGGCTTAGTCCGTAGGGACAATGATAATCATACATGCTAGACTTCTAGGGTTTTAGCCATTACTATCTCATGGTAGATCAACTCTTGTAATACTCATATTCATCAAGATCAATCAAGCACGAAGTAGGGTTTTACCTCCATAGAGAGGGCCCGAACCTTGGTAAACATCGTGTCCCCTATCTCCTGTTACCATCAACCTTAGACGCATAGTTCGGGACCCCCTACCCGAGATCTGCCGGTTTTGACACCTGAGGGAGTCCTGGATTAAGGGGTCCTCGGACAGCCAGACTATATACTTTGGCCGGACTGTTGGACTATGAAGATACAAGATTGAAGACTTTGTCCCGTGTCTGGATGGGACTCTCCTTTGCATGGAAGGCAAGCTTGGCAATCCGGATATCTAGATCTCCTTCTCTGTAACCGACTCTGTGTAACCCTAGCCCCCTCCGGTGTCTATATAAACCGGAGGGTTTAGCCTCTACGATCTCGTGGTAGATCAACTCTTGTAATACTCATATCATCAAGATCAATCAAGCAGGAAGTAGGGTATTACCTCTATCGAGAGGGCCCGAACCTAGGTAAACATTGTGTCCCTCACCTCCTGTTACCATTAGCCTTAGACGCACAGTTGGGGACCCCCTACCCGAGATACGTTGGTTTTGACACCGACATTGGTGCTTTCATCGAGAGTTCCACTATGTCGTCGCGATAAGGCTTGATGGCTCCTTCAATCATCTTCAACAATGCGGTCCAGGGGGAGGTTTTCCTTCCCGGATAGACCTTTGTATTCGGCGGCTTTGTACTATGGGCCAACTCGCTTGGCCACCTGGAGCAGATCGATTGCTACGCCCCTGGCCATCAGGTCAGGTTTGGAAGCTTGAACTGTACTGCAAATATCCGCAGAGACTGGATCTTCGACGGATTCGAGCCCATGTCAGGTGTGCCGAACAGCCGCGACGAGCATGAATTAGATCTCCCATCAGACAGTGTTTGGTAGATCGCACCTGCGACGGCCCCGGGAATCAATCCGGAGCAGATTGTGCCATCCGAGGACGGGGGGATGGACCCCGCCACGGAGGCCGTACACTCATCGGCGTTGGAGCCAAACACTGATCCGACCTCCTATGAGGATGGTGTCATCGGACCCTCGGACTCGTCTCTGGCTACAGGATCCGAACCACGTACGTCCGTGCCTATCGAATCTGATTGGGCACCGGTCATGGAGTTCACCTCCGCAGATATCTTTCAGCACTCGCCCTCGGGTGATGTGCTAAATTCATTAAGATCACTGTCCTTGTCAGGAGATTCTTGGCCGAACTATGTCTGGCTCGAGTGGGAAGCGCATGACGAAGAAATTCGTTCCCCACCCACCACCCACTTAATAGCCACTGTTGATGATTTAACCGACGTGCTTGACTTCAACTCCGAAGACATCGATGGTATGGACGACGATGCAGGAGAGGAACAGGAACCACCGCCTGTAGGGCACTAGTCAGCCACCTCATCATATGATATATATATGGTGGACACCCCCAAAGAAAGCAATGACAATGATGCAACAGAAGATAACCCCTTGGAGAAGTAATCTAGGCACCGGCGTCATAGGCGCCGCTCCAAGCCCCGCCATAGCCAAAATGGTGATACCGACACAAGAGATGATAACAATCCGGATGGTGCCAAAGACGAAAACAATCCTGCCCAGCCAGGCTTCAAGCAGGCCGAGCAAGAAGATGGGCAAGCTAGCCCTAAAGAACATGCAACAGATGGAGAATCAGAGGATGATAATTACATGCCTCTCTCCAAAGATGAAGTGAGCCTTGGCAACGAAGAATTCATCATGCCTGAGGATCCCGTCGAGCAGGAGCGCTTCAAACGCTGGCTTATAGCCACTGCAAAAAGCCTGAAGAAAAACCAGCAACACCTTCAAGCTAATCAAGATCTGCTAACTGATAGATGGACCGAGGTCCTGGCTGCCGAGGAATACAGACTCGAGCGCCCTACCAAAAGTTACCCAAAGCGCAGGTTGCTACCTCAACTCGAGGAGGAGGCGTTAAAGCCCACACTACCAGCGCATGATGCAGCTGACCGGCCACCCCGTGGGCGAGACAAAGCGGCGTACCAGCCCGAAGTCCAGACCGCACCCCGTCGCCAATCAAACAATAATACTAAGGCCTGGGGTTACACGAAGGACCTGCGAGACATATTGGAAAACAAAGCAGTACAGTCAAGATTGATCTACGGATCATGAGAGCGTGCCACAACGCGTGACGATGACCGCCACACCGGATACAATAAACAAAAGTCCGGCTGGGCCGAATACAACAAACCAGATTCATTTGAACTACGTCGGGATGTAGCCCGGCATAGAGGCGCCACACACCCCCTATGCTTCACTACTGAAGTAATGGATCATGAATTCCCAGAAGGGTTTAAACCCATGAACATTGAATCATATGATGGCACAACAGACCCCGCGGTATGGATTGCAGATTTTCTCCTACACATTCACATGGCCCGCGGCGATGACTTACATGCCATAAAGTACCTACCACTTAAGCTCAAAGGACCGGCTCGACATTGGCTGAATAGCCTGCCAGCAAGCTCCATTGGCAGTTGGGAGGACCTAGAAGACGCATTCCTTGACAACTTCCAGCTTACGTGCGACCACCGGATGCTGATGACTTAAGTCACATAATCCAACAGCCCGAAGTGTCAGCCAGGAAATCCTGGACTCGGTTCCTAACTAAAAAGAACCAAATTATCGACTGTCCGGATGCCGAAGCCTTAACAGCCTTCAAGCATAACATCCATGATGAATGGCTCGCCCAACATCTCGGCCAAGAGAAGCCAAATCCATGGCAGCCCTCACGACACTCATGACCCGCTTTTGCACCGGAGAGGACAGCTGGCTGGCTCGTAGCAACATCACACCAAAAAACTCCGGCGATTCATAGGCCAGAGACAGCAACGGCAAGCCACGATGCAATAGACAGAAGCATCGCAACAATGGCGACAACATCGAAGACACGACAGTCAATGCCGGATTCAGAGGCTCTAAATCCGGATAGCGGAAAAAGCCATTCAAAAGAAACAATCCGGGCTCGTCCAGTTTGGACCACATACTTGATCGCTCATGTCAAATTCACGGCACCCCCGATAAACCAGCCAATCACACCAACAGAGAATGCTGGGTGTTCAAACAGGCCGGCAAGTTGAATGCCGAAAACAAGGAAAAGGGGCTGCATAGCGATGACGACGAGGTGCCCCGGCCGCCGGACATAGGAGGACAGAAGAAATTCCCTTCCCAGGTGAAAACGGCGAATATGATATACGCAACCCATATTCCCAAGCGGGAACGGAAGCATGCACTAAGGGACGTCTTTGCGATGGAGCCAGTCGCCCCAAAGTTCAACCCATGGTCCTCTTGTACGATCACTTTTGATCACAGGGACCATCCTACCAGTATCCGTCATGGAGGTTCGGCCGCATTGGTCCTTGACCCCATCATCGACAAATTCCATCTCACACGAGTCCTCATGGACGGAGGCAGCAGCCTGAACCTGCTCTATCAGGATACAGTGCGCAAAATGGGCATCGACCCCTCAAGGATCAAGCCCACAAAAACCACCTTCAAAGGTGTCATACCAGGTGTGGAGGCCTGTTGCACGGGCTCAATCACACTGGAAGTGGTCTTCGGATCTCCGGACAATTTCCGAAGCGAGGAGTTAATCTTCGACATCGCCCCCTTCCGCAGTGGCTATCATGTACTGCTCGGACGAACCGCATTTGCTAGATTCAATGCGGTACCGCATTATGCATACCTCAAGCTCAAAATGCCAGGACCTCACGGGGTTATAATGGTTAGTGGAAATAGAGAGCGCTCGCTTTGTATGGAGGAGCACACGGAGGCCCTAGTGGGAGAAGTACAGAACAACCTCCTTAAGCAAACAACCAATTCAGCGATAAAGAACCCGGACACCGTCAAGCAAATCCACATTACCCCACAACAGGATCGTCCGACACGTCTAGACCTCGACTAGCAATTCGGCTTCCGTCCTAGTCCCAAACAATTAGCAAAATTTGTGCCGCGCGTACATAACTATGCACTTAAAATACCATGGGCATAGGCGGAGGCACGACCATGACAAGGTCCACAATGCGGTTCGACCGCCACAGGACCCACACATCTTTACACCTTTTTTCTTTCAGGTCCCTATCTTCGGGAGGCTCTTCCGATAGACCGACTGTCAGACACATAGCGGGACGAACACACCAAGAAGACAAGAAGCTTGGGCGTACAAGGGAATCCTCAGGTGGTCTATGATAACGATCGTTATAACTGTTTTACACACCCGCACATAGCTCGCTCCTGGTCAGGATGTGTCAAACAGTCCTATTTTGCTTATCGCACTACTTGCATATGTGCGCTTTGACGTATCATTTGAATAACAAGGGAAAATAGTATACATCATCAGCTTACTATTACATTTATTTACCCCTTTCCTTTACTGCTTATTTATTACACCCATACATCTTGGTACGTCCAGTTTGCCAGGGACTTTAGTGTACCCCATAACATGGCAAGAAAAGTCCGAACACTTTTGACAGTGCGGCACCCCGAACTTATAGCATTATATGCATCAGCTCCGAATCATGTCATGGGTCAATAGTTGGGTTTGCCCGGCTCCTATGTTTTGGTACTATACGTTTTGCTATATCGGCTAAGGTAGCACGGGGAGAACTACTGCGATTGTGTCCCGGTTCTTTCGGACGAGCACCTCAGTAGAGAAAGCCAAAAACTGACTATCATGATCAGGCGTGAGCTGGTCGCTGTTTGATTTAGGCGTATATAGAGCCCCAAGTTCGGCCTTCCGAATAGTAGGGGCTTCGCCAAAATTTAAAATTGTAGACTTTTATGGCCAAGTGAGAGTGATAAAGCCATATAGTCTGATTGCCTTGTTCGTTGCTCTAAACACCTCCTTAAAAGGACCAAAAATTTGGATAAAGAGTATTTATATTTACCCCGAACACCCCAGTACTAGTTAAATGGGGGCAGAAGCCGACGACTGGCCAACTCTCAAGATTTTATAAACGGCCGCACGGAAGGTATTATTTTAAATTAACAAGCGCCATATAGCGCACATGAACTCATTTTCATATTACAGGATGATATGAGTACATTCATTCAAATATTATATCCTTAGCACATTCATCCGCCACAAGGCGTGAACCCTTAATGACATTGTCATAGTAGTGTTCGGGGTGGCGATGCTCCTTGCCCTTCGGTGGCCCCTCTGTCACCAGCTTATCGGCATCCATCTTCGCCCAGTGCACTTCCGCATGGGCCAAGGCTCTGCGTGCACCTTCAATGCAGACGGACCGCTTAATGACTTCAAGCCACGGACATGCATTTACCATCCGCTTGACAAGGCCGAAGTAGCTGTTGGGCGGGGGCTCGCTAGGCCACAACCGGACTATGAGGTCCTTCATGGCCAGTTCAGCCGCCTTGTAAAGTTCGACCAGTTGCTTCAGCTGGTCGCTCAAGGGCATCGGATGTTCGGCCCCAATATACTGGGACCAAAACAGCTTATCCATCAAGCTCCCTTCCTCAGCTCGGTAGAACTCTACGGCATCAGAGATAATGTGCGGCAGATCTGCGAATGCTCCTGGAGAGCTCCGAATTCGAGTAAGTAAAAGGTAAGTCTCCTTCACATGCTTGCTTTGCATAATGAAAGCCTTACCTGCCGCTATCTTCTTGGCTGCCTCTATCTCCTGGAGGGCCTTCTGGGCTTTGACCTTGGCGTCTTGCGCGCTCTGACGGGCCTTCTCGCAAGCTCTGACTCTTGCGTCTTGGAGTCACGCTCCAAGGACTCGAATTTTTTGACAAAATCCTGGAGCTCTTGCTGGACCGCATCAACCCGAGCCTCTTGTTTTTCGCGCTCGGTGCGCTCCTTGTCTACTTTGTCTTCGGCCTCGGACAGTGCCTTCTTAAGGGCCGCCACTTCGGTCGTGGCCCCTATTATACATGATGCTTCTATTAGCGTCCACAATTTTTTCCTTTATATAGCATTCAGACGGGGTATCACTTAACTTTGTTCTCCTCGAGCTGCCTCTTCATGAGGCCGAGCTCTTCTTCGGCCCACCCCAGGGTTCTACTTCAGTCCGGAGACCTCCGCAGTGAGGGCGGCGACGGCCAGCAGCGATGCCTGCTTATTCACATAGACATAATATGATTAGACTCCTGGAGATGATATTTGATCCTTTGTTCGTCCTTTATTTCCGAACACCAAATAGAGCATCTGGGGCTAACGTCTATACTATGATATTTTCTCATAATTAAATTACCTACCTCAAAGCCTGTCAGGAGGCTGGCGCAGGCTTCAGTCAATCTGCTTTTGACGGACTGAACCTTCGCAATCAGCGTACTCATAAGAGTACGGTGTTCTTCGTCAAGGGAAGCGCTCTGAAGCGCTTCCACCAAGTTATCCGATGCTTCTGGGTGGACAGAGGTCATCGGCACAGGTGGCTCGCCCCCCTTAGCGAGGGGCTGCCTGCCCGAATCCGGAACCACTGGAGGTTCCGGCGCAGTATTCGGCTGGGGGCCAGGCTTGCTGCGGCCCCCCTCATCAGGTATTATGGTATCCGGATACTTACGACCTCGCCAGGGGCTTGTCCCTGGGTAGCCACTCCTCGTCGCTGTAGGCGGCTGTTGTGGAGTGGTCCGGAGGGAGGGTCCTTCCCTTCTTGGACCCTTCGGCCTCCCTGGATGGGGCGGCCTTCCTTTTCTTATCCCCCTCGGTTTGGGGGAGGGGGTTTTCCTCTTCCTCCTCCTCATTTTCGTTGGAGGACTGCGCCTTGGTGTCTTCGGACGACGAGTCTGACACCACCTTGCGCAGGAGACCGTTCCTGGTCCTCGTGGCCTTCTTCTTGGAGGGCCGTCGCTGTGTCTTCTAGTAGTGGAGCTGGGTAGTCGACCCGCTTCGCTGTCGCCACCCAGTCCTGTTAAGATTGGTGGAAAGACTTAAAATCCTTTCACAAATATATTAGGGGAAGGAGCATCTTGTAAAATATAGAAAACTTACGGGATTGGCGGGGCGCCTTGCGCTGAGCCCGCGATCTTCGGTAATGGGAGGAGGCACCTCAGCGGCCTTGAACAACACCTTTCAGACGTCCTTGTGTGTCGTGTCGAAGAGCTCTCGTAGCGTCTGGTGTTTGGCCAGGTCGAACTCCCGCATATTAAATGCCCGTCTTTGGCACGGGAGGATCTGGCGGAAGAGCATGACCTGGACCATGTTGACAAGCTTGATCTTCTTGCTTATCATATTCTTGACGCAGTTCTGGAGTCCGGTCAGCTCCGCTGGCTCACCCCACGCTAAACCCTTCCTTTTCCAGGAGGTAAGATGCATGGGGATGCCAGGTCGAAATTCAGGGGCCACTGCCCAGTTGGAGTCGCGCGGCTCGGTGATGTAGAACCACCACAATTGCCACCCCTTCACGGTCTCCACATAGGAGCCTTCGAGCCAGGTGACGTTGGGCATCTTGCCCACCATGGCGCCTTGGCACTCCGCTTGCTGGCTGACCACTATCTTCAGTTTCACGTTGAAGATCTTCAGCCACAGGCCGAAGTGGGGCTTGATGCAGAGGAAAGCCTCGCACACGATGATAAATGCCGAGATGTTGAGGATGAAGTTGGGGGCTAGATCATGGAAATCCAGCCCATAATAGAACATGATCCCACGGACAAATGGGTGGAGGGGAAATCCCAGTCCGTGGTAAAGTGGGCAAGAAACACAACCCTCTCGTGGGGTTCCAGAGTAGGGATGATCTGCCCTTCGTGCGGGAGCCGGTGCGCGATGTCTGCGGCTAAGTATCCGGCCTCCCGGAGCTTCGTGATGTCCTCCTCCATAACGGAGGAGGCCATCCACTTGCCTCCCGCTCCGGACATGTCTGGAATGGCCTTACGGAGAAGGAGAGAGCTTGGGCACTGGAGCTTGAGGGTGCGAGAATGAATGAGCGAAGGAGGAAGAAGGCGTGGGTGAAAAAGGGAATCCCTATCTCTTTATAAAGGCGGTAGAAACTATGTGCCTCCCCACTTGCCCGCTAAAATTGCTTATTCCCCAAGTGCCACGATTGATGGCGCGGTTGGGTTACCCATGCCCGTATTGATGAGAATCCCGCGATAAGGGGACACGGTCTCTGCTTCGACAAGACATGTCAAGGAAACCGCCTTGCAATATGTCCAGTAGCTGGTTGTGAAAAACGGTTCGAATAATGACCGGACCGTGGCGTGATGTCACGCTGTGAAAAGCTGTCAGCAGATTAGATTTGTGGAATAGTGTGCTCTCTACGGTGGTACGTGGAATTTGTTTTGCTGAGTCGGACACGATTCTCGTGTTCAAAATCTTCTATGAAGTATTCGGAGAAGGAACCCGCCTTGCAATGCCGAAGACAATCTACACCGGACTCATCGTCATTGAAGCCTGGTTCAGGGGCTACTGAGGGAGTCCTGGATTAAGGGGTCCTCGGACAGCCGGACTATATACTTTGGCCGGATTGTTGGACTATGAAGATACAAGATTGAAGACTTCGTCCCGTATCCGGATGGGACTCTCCTTTGCGTGGAAGGCAAGCTTTGCAATCCGGATATGTTGATCTCCTTCTCTGTAACTGATTCTGTGTAACCCTAGCCCCCTCAAGTGTCTATATAAACCAGAGGATTTAGTCCATAGGACGAGAACAATCATAATCATAGGCTAGCTTCTAGGGTTTAACCTCTACGATCTCGTGGTAGATCAACTCTTGTAATACTCATATCATCAAGATCAATCAAGCAGGAAGTAGGGTATTACCTCCATCGAGAGGGCCTGAACCTGGGTAAACATTGTGTCCCTCGCCTCTTGTTACCATTAGCCTTAGACGCACAGTTCGGGACCCCCTACCCGAGATCCGCCGGTTTTGACACCGACAACCGACATTGGTGCTTTCATTGAGAGTTCCGCTACGACGTCAATAACAGGATTGATGGCTTGCCTTGTTATCAAGGACAATATCACCTCCGAAGGAACACTGGCCCCAAGCCAAACCCTCCGGCTGGGCAGCCTTACCATTACTGCCTGCACGACCGTTAAGCCGACTGACTTCTCAGGTCATCGAAAATTCCCTCCGTTTTGACTCCCAATAATACAAGAAGATGGATCTGGCGGAGTTGTCATCTTTAAATGAGCTCCTAGATCACATCGCCGCCCTAGGGGTTTCCACAGACTACGATCGGATTGGGCTTAAACCCAACAAGAGAATAACAAAATCTCCACCGATCACCCATCAGATAGCGGTTTTAGAGGAGTAAGACGACAGCTCCTCCTCTATACTAAGGACGAACTATGTCCAGATCTCCGAGCTTGAAGGGCCAGACACCTGCCTATGGAACGACCCGCCTTGCCCTCCGAACCTAGAATCGGACAACGGGCCTAAAAAATCAGTTGGTATCCCTAAGCCCGGACTGTTAAGTTCGGAAGTTCTTGAAACTTCGGATCCCAAATCGGGCCAGGGTTCGGATTTAAATCCACCCACCCACCCAGATATAAGCGATCTCACACACATACTACATCAGCCTCAGGAAGCGGTCCATCACTTCTGGGCCAGATTCCTCCTTCTCAAAGACAAGATTGAAGATTGCCGCGATGAAGACACGATCTCAGTATTCCGCAACAATTGCACGGACGAAGGAATCCTCAACGCCATCAACCGCCGTCACATATTACACTTCGATGACTTGGCAACCATAGTACATAAGTAGTGCGCAATGGAAAGCACCTGGAAAACTCAGGCAGCTCGCCGGGAACCACATGTTTCCACTCAGCCCCTCATCCGGGCAAAAAGGATGCACCCTCGTGGGGCACCCGAACCAACAGTAAACAAATCTAAGCACATTACGGGGCACGGAACCATTCTAGAAGGATGGCTCGATAGGCCATGCAAGATACACACAACACCGGATACCACACCAACCCACAGCCTTAGAGCAAGTTGGATACTCCAGCAAGTGGCCAAGAGCGGCGAGGATCTCCTCAGCAAAAACACCTCGGAACAACACCCCCTGGAAGACAACGACCTCAGAGTATTGACAGTCTTTGAGACTTTTGCTTCAAACAATAGGTGCAAAAGGGCACTTTGTGACCTCGCTGAAGTTTGCCAGGTCACAACAATAAACCCCTGGAATGACATGGCTATAACTTTCAATGCCGGTAATGAACCAAAACTCAGGGCAGTCCGGGCACCAGCTGCCTTGGTCCTTAGTCCAATAGTGGATGGCTTTCGGCTTACCAAAGTGCTCATGGACGTCGGCAGTGGATTAATCCTCATCTACGAGGACACACTCAACAAAATGGAAATAGATAGGAGCCGCATCGAGCAAAGTAGCATGACCTTCCGAGGAATTATTCCTAGTCGGGAGGCGCGATGCGCGGGAAAAGTCACACTTGACGTGGTATTCGGCACACCGGAGAATTATCGATCCGAAGAAATAACCTTCCAAGTGGCCCCTTTCAACAGCGGATATCACGCCCTAATGGGGCAAGACGCATTCAAACGCTTCCAAGATATACCACATTACGGGTACATGAAGCTCAAGATGCCTGGGCCCAATGGCATAATAACTCTCGTCAGTGATCCGGACATAGCACTCCGCGCTGAAAATAAAACCGCATCCCTGTCCCTCGAGGCGTTGTCCGAAGCTCTCGCAGCCAAAGAATTAACCGCACTACGCTCCACGGTGGATAGGGACAATGTAATCCTAGAAAAGTGGCCCAAATCCACGTCCTTTAAACCAGCAGATGAAATAGTCAAATTTGAAATCCACCCAACGGACCCCAAGAAGACAGCATGCATTGGGGCACAACTAGACCCAACGGTTGACGCTGCGCTATGAGAGTTCCTGCGTGAAAACTTGGACATACTCGCCTGGCATCCTTATGATATGCCAGGAATCCCACGCAGGCTGGCCGAACACAACCTCAATGTACTAAAGGGATATAAACCGGTCAAACAAACACTACGCCGCTTCTCCGAGCCCAAACGTCGGGCCATGAGAGAGGAGCTAGCCAAGTTAATCGAGACCGGATGCAGTTGAGAAATAAAACACCCGGACTGGCTAGCAAACCTGGTGATGGTGTCAAAAAAGGATAAATCCTAGAGCCTGTGCGTTGATTTTGAAGACCTTAATAAGGCCTGCCCTAAAGATCCCTTCCCTCTACCTTGCATCGACCAGATTATCGATGCTACCGCAAGACACGACTCATTGTGCTTCCTCAACGCATATTCCAGATACCATCAAATTAAAATGAAGGAATCCGACCAAGCCGCAACGACATTCATTACCCCATATGGGCCATTCTGCTTCAACACTATGCCCTTCGGGCTCAAAAATGCCGGGGCTACCTACCAGCGCATATTTCAAACATGCCTGGAGAAACAGATCGGCAAGACAGTCGAAGCATATGTGGACAACGTCGTCATCAAAACTAGGCACGTCGAGTCATTAATAGACGATTTACGTCTCACATTCGACAACCTCCGTAAATATGACATCAAGCTCAATCCGGAAAAGTGTGTTTTCGGCGTCCCTGCTGGAAAACTGATGGGCTTCATTGTTTCCAATAGAGGAATTGAGGCAAATCCAGACAAAATCTGAGCTTTGTCTCAGTTGGCTACGCCAACAGACCTTAAACAGGTCCAACAACTCGCCGGCTGCGTGGCAGCTCTAAGCCGCTTTATCTCCAGATTGGGAGAAAAAGCATTGCCACTTTATCGCCTTCTCCGACGCATCGACCACTTCGAGTGGACAGATGCGGCAACAGCCGGACTGGAAGAAATAAAGGCCCTTTTAGCGAGCAACCCAATCCTAGCCGCGCCGATCGTCGGCGAACCTATGTTACTATACATATCGGCAACACACCAGGTGGTGAGCGCCGTGCTCGTCGTTGGACAAGAACAGGACGGACACAAGTTCCCGCTCCAGAAACCGGTGTACTATGTATCCACTGTCCTCACACCATGCAAATCCCGATACCCTCATTACCAAAAGATAGCATACGCAGTCTTCATGGCATCCGGGAAGCTGCGGCACTACTTTGAAGAGTGCTCAATTATGGTGGCTTCCGAGGTACCACTCAACGACATAATAAACAACCGCGATGCCACGGGCCGGATTGCCAAGTGGGCCATTGAGCTCCTTCCATTCGACATAACATACAAACCACACTGAGCCATTAAATCCCAAGTACTGGCTGACTTCGTCACCGAATGGACAGATGCCGAACTCCCTAAAGAGTACGACACATATTCCAATTGGGTCATGTACTTCGATGGTTCCAAAATGTTGGCGGAACTAGGGCGGGCGTAATTTTAACGTCTCCCACTGGAGGTGTAGTTCAGTACATACTCCAAATATTATACACAGACTCCAACAACACAGCCGAATATGAGGCCTTATTGTATGGTCTTCTGATGGTTGTCTCCATGGGCATACAACACCTAGAAGTGCGGAGGGACTCAAACCTCGCAATATCTCAAATAAATGGAGATTTTGATGCCAAAGATCCGAAGATGGCAGCTGACCATAACGCCATTCTCAAAATGTCAGCTCGGTTCGAGGGGCTCGAGTTTCATCATGTGGCTCGAGAAAGCAATCAAGCGGCGGATGTCCTTGCTCGCATTGGCGCCAAGCGCAACCCCGTCCCGCCCAACATCTTTCTGGAAAGGATTTTTAAGCCATCCATGGTGTGGCAAGGGGAGAGCGGCAACACCAGTCCGGATCTGACCTTAACCCCATATTCCGAACACACTGATACCATCGGGGGCTCAACCACCAAAATAAAATCGTCGGCCCATCTCATCATGGCAGTCATTGCCCCATGGACCGATCCCTTTTTGTCCTACCTTAATAGGCGAGAACTCCTTGAGGATCAGAATGAGGCTTGCCACATTGTCCGGCGTTCGAAAGCCTACAAGGTTCACGACGGAGAACTCTACAAGAAAAGTGCTACCGAAGTACTTCAAAGATGTATCTCTGAGGAAGAGGGGCGGCAGCTCCTGGCTGAAATTCATGCCGGTCTCGGTGGTCACCACACCGCGGCTCGGGACCTTGTAAGCAAGGCCTTCCGTACAGGTTTCTATTGGCCGACGGCCCGAGCAGATGCACAGGACCTTGTCGAACGTTGCGTCGGATGCCAGCTTTTCACCAACCAAAGCCATATGCCACCCACTGCTCTACAAACGATCCCCATTACTTGGCTGTTCGCGGTCTGGGGGCTTGATATGGTCGGACCCCTTAAAGGAGGAAGCCATAAGAAAAAGTATGTGCTGGTCATGGTGGATAAATTCACTAAGTGGATAGAGGCCAAACTAGTTAAAACGGCCGAAGCCGGGCCAGTGATAGAATTCATATCCGGTGTTGCACACCGTTATGGTGTTCCACATAGCATCATCACAGAGTACGGCTCCAATTTCATAGCCGACGAAGTGAAAACCTGGTGTGCTAATCGGGGCATTAAGCTTGATTACGCCTCTGTTTATCACCCGCAAACAAACGGCCAAGTCGAACGGGCCAATGGTCTTATTATGAGCAGCATTCAACCCACACTAGTGAGGTCTTGGGGAGAATCAGACAAGCATTGGGTTGAGGAGCTCGACTCCATAATCTGGGGCTGCGGACCACGCCCAACCACACTACTTGATATACACCTTTCTTCATGGTGTACGACACGAAGGCTGTGTTACCTTGCGATACTATTCAAGACTCGCCTCGAGTGCGCATGTACGAAGAGAGAGAGAGGCCGAGCTTGATCGGCAGGACAGCCTAGATGCCCTGGAGGAGGAGCGTGATGTTGCAAAAGCCCGTTCCGCATTTTATCAACAACAGGCCTGTAGATATCAAAGCAGAGAAGTACGTGACAAGACTTATAATGTTGGCAAACTTGTTCTACGCTTGCCGGAGAAGAAAAAGGACAAACTCAAGCCCAAATGGGAGGGTCCCTTCATCATTGATAAAATTCTCACTGGAGGAGCATACCGCCCGCGTGATGCATCAGACAATCGCTTAGAGCTGAACCCCTGTAAGGCGGCCAGACTCCGAAGATTCTACGCCTAGCGCCAAACTCTTTGTTCGTCTCCGTCTCCCTATTGTTTCCATTTTTTCCCATCTCTTTTCACTTTTCCTTTTTTAGCCTTAAAAGCTTTTGTGCGGCTAAACCATGCACCTGTGACGTACGCATCCTCAAATATGTACGTCCATTATACCTGGGGGCTTCTTGAATAGAAGCTTATTATTATTACTTCCCGAGCATCAAGCTCATCACATATGCGTTTTTCCCCATATGTACCTTTTCTTCGCCATCATATGCATCGATATGACTTAAGTTTTGGCCAAGCTGGGTTGCCTGACTCCTGTGCTTATGCCCTACGTTCCCGTTAGTTTGACTAGGGCATAAAGGGAGCACCTCTAAGATTGTTACTGCCGGGTCATCCGGATGTGTACCTCAGACTGGGTGAAGTCCAAAGCTAGCGTTCTTAAGGGAATATTCGGTCGGCGAACTAAAGATGTTTTTGCATTCACCCTATTGTGAACCCCCAGATGTTATGTATACTATGATTTTTTTAATCACAGTTCAGACATGCACATTCACGCATGTACACCCAGGGAAAGGAACCCTTAACAGAACTATTATCCATGGAAGATGTTTCTTACAATCACAATGTAATATAACATATCTAGCCAGATACAACTTGTCTGTTCAAGCAACTATGACCCCTACGCCTGGTTTCCACGCATAGCCCAGTCTATTTTTGCCGCTCAGGTATTTGGAAACACTCCGCACCTTCGGGTCCAGAGGTTGAAGCGAAAAGGTCTGCCATGACAAGCGTTTTACAATTCGGCTAGGGAAAAATATGTCAAGGAAAATACATAGTCACTTGGACTCAAAAATTTCATCCTCTATACTGTCTAGCAGGCTGTCTAACTTACAATCCTGTTGGGAATATTTGGCGGCTGCTTCTACTTGGTCATATACCAAATTAACGGGAATTTCTTTCGCAGCCGACCCTAGAGGTCCGACCCGGGCCATATGATTCGGATCAAGCTTGGTATACCATGTTTCACCATGGCCCAGGCCTCTCATGCACCTTCCCGGCAGGCCCATATCTTCCATAATTGGAAATGCCGCCGCGCTCCCTTGAATAGCTGTATAAGCTCCTCCATACTTCCTGGAGGGGAGGAGGATGGCCATAAGGCCTTGGCAATACTTCGCATCGCCTATCGAGCTTGCTCATGCATTTGCGACAACTCTTGTAGCAGGTCGCCCGAGGATCTGGACATCTCCCCTTCGGGACGGCCAGTCAGCATACCTATAGACATAAATCTATCAGTTCCTTTAGTCTTTGAATTACACGACGGTAAGTTTGAACACATACTAAATATGCCGCCTTGCAGCCTCTTATTTTCCTTCACGGAGTCAACCAGCTGGGCCCGCACATCTCCTCTTCGGGACGGCCAGTAGCCTCTTTTCTTCTTTCTCTGTCGCTTGAACGGCCTTTAGTGGCTCCTCCAGTTGGTCAGACGATCCTGCCAAGAGACGAGCAACAGTGTTAGCATTGCTGGTATATAATTATGTTTTCTCAATGGAGGGGAACAATATGAGGTAACGCCTTCTTGGATTTCCCCAGTTCGGCGGCAGCAGCAGTTAGCTGGGTCCAATATTTTTATAGCTCTTAAGACAACAGGTTGTTCTTCTCCGTAAGCACCTAGTTATACAATGATCCTTAAATCAGTTGTACCAACTGCTTCATGTCTCGGGGCCTACTGGTATATAATTATCATATTTGGACAATGTAAACTTACCCTCATATCTTTTAAATGCTATTATGTGGCTCTTTTAAGCCCATCTCGAGCAGCTCGGATGTATGCATCAGCCGAGCTGAAGGCATTGAATGCCTCCTTTGTAAAACTGGGGTCCATAAGAACGGCCCTCCGGTGCTGATGATCCATGGCGCTCCTCACTTTTGAGTTTGTGATGGATACATCACGTGAATCCTCTGCTGAAGGACAATCCGGCGTCACTCCCGTCTGTACGGCAGGATCTGGATCCCGGCTGATGGGAGTATATGACCCGCCGGACCCCTGGACATAGTCCGGTGAGCTCTTTTCCTGATAAAGGAGAAACAAAAAAAGTCATGGTTGGATGTGACTGCCAAGGTACATATTAACAAAGCCATACCTCTTCGATGAAGGCTCGGCCGTGTCTTTGTTGGCCTTCCTCTTTGAAGGCTGGCCCGACGTAGGGGCTGCTCTCTTTGAAGTTGCCTCTGGTGTGGCATGGCGAGTTGAATGCCTCCCCTTTGGAGCACGATACAATGCGGTGGGTGAGGCAAAACGAGGAAGCTCTTTCGGAGGAGTTGTCTCCGAATTACTTACACGTGAGGCAGGGAGAAGACCAGGATAGTCGGCGATGATGGCCAATTCCATGTCGTCATAGCTCGCCTGGTAGAACACCCCATCCTCGAGCACCATGAATATGTCCGGATCCTCTTCAAATCCGGGGTCAAGATCCCGCTTGTGGTTCTCTGGCTGTGGAGTGGGGCTGTGGAGCCCCTCGGTGATCTTTCACCATTTCTGTTACAAATGGACGGATTAATGTTTATTAAAAGTAGCTCAGGGAGTAGAGTGAGTAGAGCAGAGGGGTTTGGACTCATCCAGCTAGGAGAATTGTACATGGAAAATCCATCTCTGCACTTAATACGAATGAATTCCTTTTCCTCCCCTTAGAACAGCTCGACCAATATTTTGTTCAAAGCAGCGGGGGTGTCCGGACCCTTTTGACCGCAGCGAGAGCGTCATCTTCCCCGTTATAATTGTGACGCCCCAAGACTGATGATCCAGAAGACTTCCATATTTTTGTGACCTCCGTGTGTTTTTATTTGTGCTTGCTCTATTTATTTTTGCATTGCATCATGTCATCATGCCAGCATGTCATTTAATTTTTTAAAACCTCAACTAAATAAATTGCATAGATCTTTTGATCTATTTAAATTGAGGGAATTCACATGGTGATTTCTCTTTATAACATATCCTCCTAATATTTATGGAGCTACTATAAATATTCCATTAGTTTGGAATTTACCACAACACACGTGCATGTTAAATCCCTTGGCCTTTTCTTCTTCATGTTTTGACTCTCTAGCCTTGTCTATAATTCTTTCTTTATCTATCGAAGCCCCACCAAAATTCTCAACATTTTTGGACCTTCCCAACCCTCACTTCCTATTCAAACCATTTGAATTTAAATCAAATGAGTTTGAATTTAAACTTTCGGTCATGCCCACTTCTATTTTTTCTGGTTCAAGCTCATTTTTATGAGTCCGGGAAAATTATCCGCATGCGCAAATTCTTTCCCTAACCCTCTCTTTCTTTATTTCTTATCTCTGTTTTGTTTTGTTCTTTTGAGAGAGAGAGAGAGGAGAGCCCAGCAGCCGGGCCGACCTGCTTTCTCGCAGTCCTCCTGGCCAAATAGCCCAGCTAACCCACCTAAATCTATTAACCCTAACCCTCTCCCAATCGAACCTCCCCCCATCGTCCTCCCTCCAGCGCCGCCAGCGCTCGATCCCCTTGCACCACGCTCGAACCCCCACCTCTCTCGCTCTCTGTCCCGATCCGCCGCCATCGTGGCCCGGTGCCCCCTAGCCTCATCAGTGCCCACGCCTCCTCCTTCCTCCGTTCGACCTCAACCGCCTGGAGACACGCACGCATAGAGGATCCGCGCCCTTGCCCCATCCTCTCCTCCTCTGCGCCCCTTCCCCTCGTCTGCCTCCTCGTGCCAGGGAGAGGAGCTCCCTCTTCCTCGCCGTCCTTCGGCTCGTCATCGCTCCAGCCTCTGCTTCCGTCTATGTCGCGACCACGACCCCATCTCCTGCGCGAGACCCGCATCGTTGCTGCTCTGCTCCAAGCCCCTGCCGTCGTCGCGCCCTGCTGCCTCCTAGAGTGCCGCATCGTTGCCGTTCATCTTCAACCGCAGGAGCGCAGTCCTCCTCCAACCTCGTCCAGATCCGGATGGCCTCCGCCGCCCTTGCCCGTTCCCGGTCAGATCTGACTCCGGTGGCCCATCCCCATCGGAGTTGACCTCCTCTATCTGTGACTCGTGCTGCTGCTGCTCGCCTTGCCACTGCCATGGCCTCTCACTTGTAGCCCCTTGACAAGCATGCTACGTGATGCTGCCCCTTTTGTCATTGCCAGGGCCACTGAATCCAGGGACACAAGACCGCCTCGATGGATTCCTTTCGGCAAGTACCACGACGACCGTCGAGACCGCCAAGTTCCACTACCGATGAATGTTTTGGAATCGCCAAGTCAGACTACAACACGAAGACCATGTACAACTACTGACACCCGTGTATTTCACCAAGGACCTCTGCCAACAACCAGTACATCTATGTAACGTGTACAACTACGGCCGCCGTGCGCCACTACTTCCACTACCGCCGACATGTACGACTATGAAATGCGAACGACTACTTCCACGACCCACGAGTACCACTACTTCCTTCGATGCTTTGAAGGTATAACCCCGAGACGACGCCCGCGAAGGAATGCATGTGTTGTATGAGATGCTCGTGTTTGCACCGTGATCGAACTGTCGCTTGCGATGCCCCTCTTTTGCCATGCCACCGACACGTGGGAACCTGGTATCCGGGATCACCCCACCATCTTTTGCATGTTCTGCACATCCATATCTTTGTTTGCACCGGTCACTTCACGAGTTATCGCAACCAAGATGTTGCCGAGGCATCATTTTTGGATTCGTCGCTGTGGCACCCTTTCTTTCCACCACGGTGACAAACGCTTCATAACATGCTCATGTCAACATTTTTATAAAATTGCATATAACTTGTATATGTCATCCGCATCATGATAACAACATTTAAATGCTTAAAATTGTTGTTGCGTAAAATTGCTAATTGACATGTGGGGATTTACCGGAATTGTTCTTTCTTGTTTCTGGCCTCATTTAAACTTGCCTAAATAGTTAGTTTAATTATGTTTCACCTCTTGCCATGTTTATAACAACATGTAATATTGTTGTGTTCCTAAATGAGAGTGAACTAAATACTTGCATGTGGTGTTTTGTCAATATGCAACTTGTTGCATATTGAGCTCCACTTAACTTGTAGTTTTGTTTGTTGCACTTTGCCATGCCATGCCTCTTTAAACCGGACATGCATCATACTTGGTTGTGCATCATGCCATGTTTATGTGATGGTTGTTTACTATGTCGTTTGCTTCTTTCCGGTTGCGCTTCTCCTTGATAGTTCCGGTTACGTTGCGATTGTGAGGATCCGTTCCTCTACATCCGTTTGTCTTCTTCATGGACTCGTTCTTATTCCTAGCGGGACCTCAGGCAAGATGACCATTACCCTGGATATCACTTCTATCTTTGCTTGCTAGTTGCTTCGTTCTATCGCTATGCTGCGCTACCTATCACTTGTTTACCATGCCTCCCAAGTTGCCATGTCAGTCTGTAACCTTTTCACCCTTCCTAGCAAACCGTTGTTTGGCTATGTTACCGCTTTTGCCCAACCCCTCTTATAGCGTTGCTAGTTGCAGGTGAAGTTGAAGATTGCTCCATGATGGACATGATTATGTTCGGATATCACAATATCTCTTATTTAATTAATGCATCTATATACTTGGTAAAGGGTGGAAGGCTCGACCTTATGCCTGGTGTTTTGTTCCACTCTTGCCGCCCTAGTTTCCGTCATACCGGTGTTATGTTCCTTGATTTTGCGTTCCTTACGCGGTTGGGTGATTTACGGGACCCCCTTGACAGTTTGCTTTGAATGAAACTCCTCCAGCAAGGCCCAACCTTGGTTTTACCATTTGTCACCTAAGCCTTTTTCCCTTTGGTTCTGCAGATTCAAGGGTCATCTTTATTTACCCCCCCCCCCGGGCCAGTGCTCCTTCGAGTGTTGGTCCGAAATGGGCAGACTGCGGGGCCACCACGGGGCAACTCGAGGGCTGGTTTTACTCGTAGGCTGACCTATCCGTTGTGCCCTGAGAACGAGATATGTGCAGCTCCTATCAGGATTTGTCGGCACATCGGGCGGTTTTGCTAGTCTTGTTTTACCATTGTCGAAATGTCTTGTAAACCAGGATTCCGAGACTGATCGGGTCTTCCTGGGAGAAGGAATATCCTTCGTTGACCGTGAGAGCTTGTGATGGGCTAAGTTGGGACACCCCTGCAGGGTATAAACTTTCGAGAGCCGTGCCCGCGGTTATGTGGCACATGGGAATTTGTTAATATCCGGTTGTAGAGAACTTGACACTTGACTTAATTAAAATGCATCAACCGCGTGTGTAGCTGCTACCTCTTGAGCACTGTGTTGGATTTCCCCGAAGAGGAGAGGATGATGTAGCAAAGTAGCGTAAGTATTTCCCTTAGGTTTTTAGAACCAAGGTATCAATCCAGTAGGAGACCAGACACAAGTCCCTCGTACCTACACAAAACGATAGCTACTCGCAGCCAACGCGATTAGGGGTTGTCAATCCCTTCACGATCACTTACGAGAGTGAGATCTGATAGAGATGATAAATAATATTTTTGGTATTTTTGATAGATAGATGCAAAGTAAAAAGAAAAAGGCAAAGTAAAAACAAACCAAGTAAATAAAGCGATAGAGATTGATATGATGAGAATAGACCTGGGGGCCATAGGTTTCACTAGTGGCTTCTCTCAAGAGCATAGATATTCTACGATGGGTGAACAAATTACTATTGAGCAATTGACAGAATTGAGCATAGTTATGAGCATATCTAGGCAATGATCATGTATATAGGCATCACGTCCAAGACAAGTAGATCAAAAGATTCTGCATCTACTACTATTACTCCACTCATCGACCGCTATCCAGCATGCACCTAGAGTATTAAGTTAAAAACAGAGTAACGCCTTAAGCAAGATGACATGATGTAGAGGGATAAATTCATGCAATATGATAAAAACCCCATCTTGTTATCCTTGATGGCAACAATATAATACGTGCCTTGCAACCCTATCTGTCACTGGGTAAGGACACCGCAAGATTGAACTCAAAGCTAAGCACTTCTCCCATTGCAAGAACTACCAATCTAGTTGGCCAAACCAAAAAGGATAATTCGAAGAGACTTGCAAAGATAACTCAATCATACAAAAAAAATTCAGAGAAGAATCAAATATTTTCCATAGATAATACTAGATCATAAACCCACAATTCATCGGTCTCAACAAACACACCGCAACAAGAAGATTACATCGAATAGATCTCCACAAGAGAGGGGGAGAACATTGTATTGAGATCCAAAAAGAGAGAAGAAGCCATCTAGCTACTAGCTATGGACCTGAAGGTCTGAAGTAAACTACTCACACTTCATCTGAGGGGCTATGGTGTTGATGTAGAAGCCCTCCGTGGTGGATGCCCCCTCCAGCAGAGCTCCGGAACAGGCCCCAAGATGGGATCTCGTGGATACAGAAGGTTGCGGCGGTGGAATTAGGTTTTTCGCTCCTGTTCTGATCAATCGGGGATACGTAGGTATATATAGGAGGAAGGAGTACGTCGGTGGAGCAACAGGGGGCCCACGAGGTAGGGGGGCGCGCCCTCCACCCTCGTGACCGCCTCTGGCACTTCTTGGAGTAGGGTCCAAGTCTCCTGGATCACCTTCGGTGAGAAAATCATGTTCCCAAATGTTTCATTCCGTTGGGCTCCGTTTGATACTCTGTTTCTTCGAAACTCTGAAATAGGAAAAAAAACAGCAATCCTGGGCTGGGCCTCCGGTTAATAGGTTAGTCCCAAAAATAATATAAAAGTGGAAAATAAAGCCCAATTTAGTCCAAAACAGTAGATAAAGTAGCATGGAGCAATCAAAAATTATAGATACATTGGAGACGTATCATTAGCCGTGATGGTCTCTTTTCGGCAGAGTCCGGGAAGTGAACACGGTCTTGGTGTTATGATTGTGCGTAAGCAGTTTCAAGATCACTTCTTGATCATTTCTAGCTTCTCGGCCGTTCCGTTGCTTCTCTTCTCGATCTTATTTGCGTATGTTAGCCACCATATTTGCTTAGTGCTTGCTACAATTCGACCTCATTACCACTTCTTACCCATAAGCTTAAATAGTCTTGATCTCATGGGTTTTGAGATTGCTGAGTCCTCGTGACTCACCAGATACTATCACAACAGTTGCAGGTGCCGATGATACCAATGCAGGTGACGCAACCGAGCTCAGATGGGAGCTCAACGAAGATCTTGGTCATTGCTATGTTTCATTTCATGTTGATCAGTAGTGGATCCCAGTTGGGACGATCAGGGATCTAGCAGTTGGGTTATCTTCTTTTCTTTTGGCTTCGTCCGTAGTCGGACTATGTGTGTACTCTGAATGATGTATGATTTATTTAAGTACTTGTGTGAAGTGGCGATTGTAAGCCAACTCTTTATCCCAGTCTTATTCATTACATAGGATTGTGTGAAGATGACCCTTCTTGCGACAAAACCACAATGCGGTTATGCCTCTAAGTCGTGCTTCGACACGTGGGAGATATAGCCGCATCATGGGCGTTACAAGTTGGTAATCAGAGCCATCCCCGACTTTGGAGTCCCCTGCTTGATCGAATCGCTGGCGTTGTTGAGTTAGAACAAAAATGTTTTGAGTCTTAGGATTATATATATCGGAGATTAAGATTCTTTTTACTCCTCAGTCCCTTCGTTGCTCTGGTGAGGCCTCCTGACGTAGATGTTTTGTCTTTCCTCGCCTCAAATTTCACTAAATTTTTTTTAGGATCACGCAGGTATCTTGGGATCGTTCCGATATTCTTATGACGAGAACATTGTTCTTGGTGCCTCCTGACATTTAGGGGTTGTGGCAGTGTCCCGGGGAGTTGAGCTCCGAGGTGTTGTCGTCATAATTTTATCGTTGCAGTTCTGGAATACCTGAGTTTCGCCGACATCGAAAATCTCTTTTATGCAGTTGTTGGTGAGATAAGCTCGATGCCACCCAGTACTGGGGAGTTCAGGAGTATTGCCATAGCTCAAATAACAGATGCTTTTCGAAGGTTGAGGTACACGATTTCCGGAGTTTTCTTGGTTATGTGTTGACGGATGGATACAACTGGATGTAGGGATTGTTAGTTTTGGGTGAGATATATATTGCTTCCCCTGTATCCCCAACACCAGATTGCATAACCAGAAAGTTGCAGGAGTTTTATAGGTGGGAATTCAAGTAGCTCTAGTTTTTTTCTTTCTGACAGATGCATGATATGAGATTGGGGTTCGACGTCTAGTGGTCCGCCTATCCACGGTCGTTTTTACAGTGGTCTCATTGTGTCCTAAAGAGCCCTTGGCTATGTTGGTTCAGGGACACTTCGTATGTCATGTGCACTGCCTTGTACATGATGGTGCTGTATGATCGAGCCTGTGTGGGCCCCACCATGAAAACTTCGGACAAAATCTCTATCATATGTTTGTTCCGGCTTATTCTGCAAGCCAAATCCTTTGTTTTGTGTTATATGTGGTATTCGAGTTGCTTCGAAGTCAAATGTTGAATCCATACCTTTCCTAAACGTTGTTCTCATATTGCTATGTGAATACTAATCCTTCTTTATCATTGAGGTCGTCATGTTAAATCATTTCCGACCGGTGTGCTTTTCTTCAAGTGGATCAGATCATTTCAACATCCGCAAGATCAATTCTAAGTTTTCTCAACGGTATCCATTCCATCTGCCCCAAGTTGCCTTTATTTTTCCCGCCCTCCCACCCTTTTTCTTCAAGGACTCACATTTCTTAATCGGGTATCCATTTTATTGATGAGAAGTCTCTCTATTATATTCCGTCAATGCTCTTATCCGGTGATTCTCAGGAAGATCCTAACGGAGCTTCAAATTTATTATTCTTTGTGCTCTTTTCTTCTCCGGTGGATCCAATTCAAGCTTTCAGTGTTGATCATATTCTTTTCCTTGTGTCAAATGCTTTCTCATACCGGTGCACTAATACGTCTCCAACGTATCTATAACTTTTGATTGCTCCATGCTACTTTATCTACTATTTTGGACTATATTGGGCTTTATTTTCCACTTTTATATTATTTTTGGGACTAACCTATTAACCGGAGGCCCACCTCAGAATTGCTATTTTTTTGCCAATTTTAGTGTTTCGAAGAAACGGAATATCAAACGGAGTCCAAACGGAATGAAACCTTCGGAAACGTGATTTTATCACCGAACGTGATCCAGGAGACTTGGACCCTACTCCAAGAAGTAACAGAGGCGGTCACGAGGGTGGGGGGCACCCCCCTAGGGCGCGCCCCCTCCCTCGTGGCCCCCCTGTTGCTCCATCGACGTACTCCTTCCTCCTATATATACCTACGTACCCCCAAACGATCAGAACGGGAACCAATAACCTAATTCCACCGCCGCAACCTTCTGTATCCACGAGATCCTATCTTGGGGCCTGTTCCGAAGCTCCGTCGGAGGGGGCATCCACCACGGAGGGCTTGTACGTCAACACCATAGCCCCTCCGATGAAGTGTGAGTAGTTTACTTAAAACCTTCGGGTCCATAGCTAGTAGCTAGATGGCTTCTTCTCTCTTTTTGGATCTCAATACAATGTTCTCCCCCTCTCTCGTGGAGATCTATTTGATGTAATCTTCTTTTTGCGGTGTGTTTGTTGAGACCGATGAATTGTGGGTTTATGATCCAGCTTATCTATGAATAATATTTGAATCTTCTCTGAATTCTTTTATGTAAGATTGAGTTATCTTTGCAAGTCTATTTGAATTATCCGTTTGGTTTGGCCAACGAGATTGGTGGTTCTTGCAATGGGAGAAGTGTTTAGCTTTGGGTTCAATCTTGTGGTGTCCTTTCCCAGTGACAGAAGGGGCAGCAAGGCACGTATTGTATTGTTGCCATCAAGGATAACAAGATGGGTTTTTTATCATATTGCATGAATTTATCCCTCTACATCATGTCATCTTGCTTAAGGTGTTACTCTGTTTTTAACTTAATACTCTAGATGCATGCTAGATAGCGGTCGATGAGTGGAGTAATAGTAGTAGATGCAGAATCGTTTCGGTCTACTTGTCTTGGACGTGATGCCTATATACATGATCATACCTAGATATACTCATAACTATGCTCAATTCTATCAATTGCTCAACAGTAAGTTGTTCACCCACCGTAGAATATCTATGCTCTTGAGAGAAGCCACTAGTGAAACCTATGGCCCCCTGGTCTATTCTCATCTTATCAATCTCCATTACTTTATTATTTGCTTTGTTTTTACTTTGCCTTTTACTTTTCACTTTGCATCTATATACCAAAAATACCAAAAATATTATTTATCATCTGTATCAGATCTCACTCTCGTAAGTGACCATGAAGGGATTGACAACCCCTAATCGCGTTGGTTGCGAGGAGCTATCGTTTTGTGTAGGTACGAGGGACTTGTGTGTGGTCTCCTACTGGATTGATACCTTGGTTCTCAAAAAACTGAGGGAAATACTTACACTACTTTGCTGCATCATCCTCTCCTCTTCGGGGAAATTCAACGCAGTGCTCAAGAGGTAGCAAGAAGAATTTCTGGCGCCGTTGCCGGGGAGGCTGACGCAAGAGCAAGTCAACCATACCAAGTACCCATCACAATCCCTATCTCTCGCATTTACATTATTTGCCATTTGCCTCTCGTTTTCCTCTCCCCCACTTCACCCTTGCCGTTTTATTCACCCTCTCTTTCCCAATCTCTCTCTTTTTCGCTTGCCTTTTTTGCTTGTGTCTCCATGTGCCTTCTATGTGCTTGCATCTTTGCTTGCTAAAAATCTATTGATATGGATCCACTTATAGTGTTCTACTTGGATCATCTTCGATCCTTATGCTCTCGTGCTGAAACCCCAACTAGCCTAGTTGATGGGAAATCTTTAGATGAGCATGCTCATTTTGTGCATCACCGTTTGTCCGAAAAAGGGAGACTCTTATGGGATCAAATAAACAGATTGATGTGTTATGCTTGGAATCTTTGTAAAATTTGTGATTTTACTTGTTGCTCTAAGAACCCTAAAAAACTCCTTCCCTACCTATGTGAGTTTAATGAAAATAAAAACTTATCATCTTATGCAAAGGGTGTTTATGAAAATGATATCGAACAAATTGAAGAATTTGTTGCTTTTAAGGGTGCTTATGAATTTGCTTCTTTGATTGAAAAGTATGATATTACTCTACAAATCTGAAAATTTTGACATACTTAAATATTGCTATGAAAACTATGCTCATAATGTCTATGTCAAAGAGTTTATTGAGAGAATGACTGCTGCTTTGGAAGAAAATAATGATATGCATGAATCTATAGATAATGATGATTCCTATTATTTGATTGAAATATCACTTGATGAACATGATGCTTGCTATTCTTGTGGCCATGATGCCAATATTTATGAAGATGAATTTGCTATAGTTCCTTATGTTAAACATGAGATCGTTGCTATTGCACCCATACTTGGTAGTTCCTTCGATGAAAATCTTGATTGCAATGCTTTTACTATAAATTCTCTTGATGTCAATTTTGCTAATAATATGCAAAACCCTAAGATTGGGGATGCTAGTTTTGCTATGTCTACTACTTGTTGCAATGATCATGATTGGGGTGATTCTTTTTGTGATCTTGATAATTTATTTAAGCCCCATGATGAATATGATATTGACAATAGTGTTTGTTGGGGAACGTTGCAGAAAATTAAAATTTTTCCTACGGTTTCACCAAGATCCATCTATGAGTTCATCTAAGCAACGAGTCAAGGGAGAGAGATTGCATCTACATACCACTTGTAGATCGTGTGCGGAAGCTTGCAAGGTGATGATGTAGTCGTACTCGACGTGATTCGAATCACCGATGACCAAGTGCTGAACGGACAGCACCTCCGCGTTCAACACACGTACGGGACGGGAGACGTCTCCTCCTTCTTGATCCAGCAAGGGGGAAGGAGAGGTTGAGGAAGACAGCTCCACCGGCAGCACGACGGCGTGGTGATGGTGGAGAGGCAGTACTCCGACAGGGCTTCGCCAAGCACACAACGGAGGAGGAGAGGTGTTGGGGAGGGGAGGCCTGCGCCTTGGAGGGTGGTGCGGCTGCCCTCCCCTCACCCCTCTATTTATAGGGGGAAGGGAGAAGGGGGGCCGGCCCCCTAGAACCCATCTAGGGGGGTGCGGCGGCCAAGGGGAGAGGGGGAGAGGGTGGCTTGCCCCCCAAGCCAAGGGGGGCGCCCCCTCTAGGGTTCCCCCCTCAACCCTAGGCGCAAGGGCCCAAGGGAGGGGGTGCGGCCAGCTCACCAGGGGCTGGCTCCCTGCCCCACGCAGCCCATGTGGCCCCCCGGGAGGTGTGTCCCCTCCCGGTGGACCCCCGGAACCCTTCGGGTGGCCCCGGTACAATACCGGTATGACCCCGAAACTTCCCGGTGTCCGTTTGACAACTTCCCATATATAAATCTTTACCTCCGGATCCTTCCGGAGCTCCTCGTGATGTCCAAGATCCCATCCGGGACTCCGAACAACATTCGGTAGTCACATACTAGTCTTCCTAATAACCCTAGCGTCACCGAACCTTAAGTGTGTAGACCCTACGGGTTCGGGAGACATGCAGACATGACCGAGACGCTCTCAGGTCAATAACCAACAGCGGGATCTGGATACCCATGATGGCTCCCACATGCTCCTCGATGTTGTCATCGGATGAACCATGATGTCGAGGATTCGATCAAACCCTGTATGCAATTCCCTTTGTCAATCGGTACGTTACTTGCCCGAGACTCGATTGTCGGTATCCCAATACCTTGTTCAGTCTCGTTACCGGCAAGTCACTTTACTCGTACCGTAATGCATGATCCCGTGTCCAACACCTTTGGTCACATTGAGCTCATTATGATGATGCATTACCGAGTGGGCCCAGAGATACCTCTCCGTCATACGGAGTGACAAATCCCAGTCTCGATCCGTGTCAACCCAACAGCTACTTTCGGAGATACCTGTAATGCACCTTTATAGTCACCCAGTTACGTTGTGACGTTTGATACACCCAAGGCACTCTTACGGTATCCGGGAGTTACACGATCTCATGGTCGAAGGAAGAGATACTTTGACACTGGCAAAGCTCTAGCAAAACGAACTACACGATCTTATATGCTATGCTTAGGATTGGGTCTTGTCCATCACATCATTCTCCTAATGATGTGATCCCGTGATCAACGACATCCAATGTCCATAGTCAAGAAACCATGACTATCTGTTGATCACAACGAGCTGGTCAACTAGAGGCTCACCAGGGACATATTGTGGTCTAAGTATTCACACGTGTATTACGATTTCCGGATAATACAGTTATAGCATGAATAAAAGACATTTATCATGAACATTGAAATATAATAATACTTTTATTATTGCCTCTAGGGCATATTTCCAACAGTCTCCCACTTGCACTAGAGTCACCAATCTAGTTACATTGTGATGAATCGAACACCCATAGAGTTCTGGTGTTGATCATGTTTTGCTCGCGAGAGAGGTTTAGTCAGCGGATCTGCGACATTCAGATCCGTGTGCACTTTGCAAATCTCTATGTCTCCATCTTGAACATTTTCACGGATGGAGTTGAAACGACGCTTGATGTGCCTGGTCTTCTTGTGAAACCTGGGCTCCTTGGCGAGGGCAATAGCTCCAGTGTTGTCACAGAAGAGTTTGATCGGCCCCGACGCATTGGGTATGACTCCTAGGTCGGTGATGAACTCCTTCACCCAAATCGCTTCATGCGCTACCTTCGAGGCTGCCATGTACTCCGCTTCACACGTAGATCCCGCCACGACGCTCTGCTTGCAGCTGCACCAGCTTACTGCTCCACCATTCAACATATACACGTATCCGGTTTGTGACTTAGAGTCATCCAGATCTGAGTCGAAGCTAGCGTCGACGTAACCCTTTACGACGAGCTCTTCGTCTCTTCCATAAACGAGAAACATGTCCTTCGTCCTTTTCAGGTACTTCAGGATATTCTTGACCGCTGTCCAGTGTTCCTTGCCGGGATTACTTTGGTATCTTGCTACCAAACTTAAGGCAAGGTTTACATCGGGTCTGGTACACAGCATGGCATACATAATAGATCCTATGGCTGAAGCATAGGGGATGACACTCATCTCTTCTTTATCTTTTGCCGTGGTCGGTGACTGAGCCGAGCTCAATCTCACACCTTGTAACATAGGCAAGAACCCCTTCTTGGACTGATCCATTTTGAACCTCTTCAAAATCTTATCAAGGTATGTGCTTTGTGAAAGACCTATGAGGCGTCTCGATCTATCTCTATAGATCTTAATGCCTAATATATAAGCAACTTCTCCAAGGTCCTTCATTGAAAAACACTTATTCAAGTAGGCCTTAATGCTGTCCAGAAATGCTATATTATTTCCCATCAAGAGTATGTCATCTACATATAATATGAGAAATGCTACAGAGCTCCCACTCACTTTCTTGTAAACGCAGGCTTCTCCATAAGTCTGCATAAACCCAAACGCTTTGATCATCTCATCAAAGCGAATGTTCCAACTCCGAGATGCTTGCACCAGTCCATAAATGGATCGCTGGAGCTTGCAACTTTGTTAGCGTTCTGAGGATCGACAAAACCTTCCGGCTGCATCATATACAGTTCTTCCTTAAGATGCCCGTTAAGGAATGCCGTTTTGACGTCCATTTGCCATATCTCATGATCATAGTATGCGGCAATTGCTAACATGATTCGGACGGACTTCAGCTTCGCTACGGGAGAGAAAGTCTCGTCATAGTCAATCCCTTGAACTCGTCGATAACCCTTAGCGACAAGTCGAGCCTTATAGATTGTAACATTACCATCCGCATCCGTCTTCTTCTTAAAGATCCATTTGTTTTCTATCGCTCGCCGATCATCGGGCAAGTTTGTCAAAGTCCATACTTTGTTTTCATACATGGATTCTATCTCGGATTTCATGGCTTCAAGCCATTTGTTGGAATCCGGGCCCGCCATCGCTTCTTCATAGTTCGAAGGTTCATTGTTGTCTAACAACATGATTTCCAGGACAGGGTTGCCGTACCACTCTGGTGCGGAACGTGTCCTTGTAGACCTACGAAGTTCAGCAGTAACTTGATCCGAAGTACCTTGATCATCATCATTGTTTTCCTCTTCAGTTGGTGTGGGCATCACAGGAACGGTTTCCTGCGCTGCGCCACTTTCCCGCTCAAGAGGTAGTACTTCATCGAGTTCTACTTTCCTCCCACTTACTTCTTTCGAGAGAAACTCTTTTTCCAGAAAGCATCCGTTTTTGGCAACAAAGATCTTGCCTTCGGATCTTAAGTAGAAGGTATACCCGACAGTTTCCTTAGGTTATCCTATGAATACGCATTTTTCCGACTTGGGTTCGAGCTTTTCAGGTTGAAGTTTCTTGACATAAGCATCGCATCCCCAAACTTTTAGAAACGACAGCTTAGGTTTCTTTCCAAACCATAATTCATACGGTGTCGTCTGATCGGATTTAGACGGTGCCCTATTTAAAGTGAATGTAGCTGTCTCTAGAGCGTATCCCCAAAATGATAGCGGTAAATCGGTAAGAGACATCATAGACCGCACCATATCTAATAGGGTGCGATTACGACGTTCGGACACACCGTTTCGCTGTGGTGTTCCAGGCGGCGTGAGCTGTGAAACGATTCCACATTTCCTTAAGTGTATACCAAATTCGTGACTTAAGTATTCTCCTCCACGATCTGATCGTAAGAATTTTATCTTTCGGTCACGTTGATTCTCTACCTCATTCTGAAATTCTTTGAACTTTTCAAAGGTCTCAGACTTGTGTTTCATTAATTAGACATACCCATATCTACTCAAGTCATCTGTGAGAGTGAGAACATAACGATATCCTCCGCGAGCCTCAACGCTCATTGGACCGCACACATCGGTATGTATGATTTCCAACAAGTTGGTTGCTCGCTCCATTGTTCCGGAGAACGGAGTCTTGGTCATTTTGCCCAAAAGGCATGGTTCGCACGTGTCAAATGATTCATAATCAAGAGACTCTAAAAGTCCATCGGCATGGAGCTTCTTCATGCGCTTGACACCAATGTGACCAAGGCGGCAGTGCCACAAGTATGTGGGACTATCGTTATCAACTTTATATCTTTTGGCATCTACACTATGAACATGTGTAATATTACGTTCGAGATTCATTAAGAATAAACCATTGACCATCGGAGCATGACCATAAAACATATCTCTCATATAAATCGAACAACCATTATTCTCAGACTTAAATGAGTAGCCATCTCGTATTAAACGAGATCCAGATACAATGTTCATGCTCAAACTTGGCACTAAATAACAATTATTAAGGTTCAAAACTAATCCCGTAGGTAAATGTAGAGGCAGCGTGCCGACGGCGATCACATCGACTCTGGAACCATTCCCGACGCGCATCGTCACCTCGTCCTTCGCCAGTCTCCGTTTATTCCGCAGCTCCTGCTGTGAGTTACAAATATGAGCAACGGCACCGGTATCAAATACCCAGGAGTTACTACGAGTACTGGTAAGGTACACATCAATCACATGTATATCAAATATACCTTTGGTGTTGCCGGCCTTCTTATCCGCTAAGTATTTGGGGCAGTTCCGCTTCCAGTGACCCTTCCCCTTGCAATAAAAGCACTCAGTCTCAGGCTTGGGTCCATTCTTTGACTTCTTCCCGGTAACTGGCTTACCAGGCGCGGCAACATCTTTGCCGTCCTTTTTGAAGTTCTTCTTACCCTTGCCCTTCTCGAACTTAGTGGTCTTATTGACCATCAACACTTGATGTTCTTTCTTGATTTCAGCATCGAGAACACTTCAGGAATGGTCTTTTCCATCCCCTGCATGTTGTAGTTCATCACAAAGCTCTTGTAGCTTGGTGGGAGCGACTGGAGGATTCTGTCAATGACCGCCTCATCTGGGAGGTTAATGTTCAGCTGGGTCATACAGTTGTGCAACCCAGACATCTTCAGGATGTGCTCACTGACAGAACTGTTTTCCTCCATCTTACAACTGTAGAACTTGTCGGAGACATCATATCTCTCGACCCGGGCATGAGCTTGAAAAACTAGTTTCAGCTCTTCGAACATCTCATATGCTCCGTGGTGCTCAAAACGCTTTTGGAGCCCCGGTTCTAAACTATAAAGCATGCCGCACTGAACGAGGGAGTAATCATCAGCACGAGACTGCCAAGCATTCATAATGTCTTGGTTCTCTGGGACGGGAGCGTCACCTAGCGGTCCTTCTAGGACATATTGTTTCCTGGCAGCTATGAGGATGATCCTCAGGTTCCGGACCCAGTCGGTATAGTTGCTGCCATCATCTTTCAGCTTGGTTTTCTCTAGGAACGCGTTGAAGTTCATGTTGACATTAGCGTTGGCCATTGATCTACAAGACATATTTGCAAAGGTTTTAGACTAAGTTCATGATAATAAAGTTCTAATCAAATTATGAACTCCCACTTAGATTTAGACATCCCTCTAGTCATCTAAGTGTTACATGATCCGAGTCGACTAGCCTGTGTCGGATCATCACGTGAGACGGACTACTCATCGTCGGTGAACATTCTCATGTTGATCGTATCTTCCATACGATTCGTGTTCGACCTTTCGGTCTCCGTGTTCCGAGGCCATGTCTGCACATGCTAGGCTCGTCAAGTTAACCCTAAGTGTTTTCGCTGTGTAAAACTGTCTTACACCCGTTGTATGTGAACGTAAGAATCCATCACACCCGATCATCACGTGGTGCTTAGAAGCGACGAACTGTAGCAACGGTGCACAGTTAGGGGAGAACACTTCTTGAAATTTTATAAGGGATCATCTTATTTACTACCGTCGTCCTAAGTAAACAAGATGCATAATACATAATAAACATCACATGCAATTATATAGTTGTGACATGATATGGCCAATATCATATAGCTCCATTGATCTTCATCTTCGGGGCTCCATGATCATCTTGTCACCGGCTTGACACCATGATCTCCATCATCATGATCTCCATCATCGTGTCTTCATGAAGTTGTCACGCGAACGACTACTTCTACTTCTATGACTAACATTTAGCAATAAAGTAAAGTAGTTTACATGGCGTTATTCAATGACACGCAGGTCATACAAAAAATAATGACAACTCCTATGGCTCCTGCCGGTTGTCATACTCATCGACATGCAAGTCGTGAATCCTATTACAAAGAACATGATCTCATACATCACAATTCATCATTCATCACAACTTCTGTCCATATCACATCACATGATCAATCGCTGCAAAAACAAGTTAGACGTCCTCTAATTGTTGTTGCATCTTTTACGTGGCTGCAATTGGGTTCTAGCAAGAACGTTTTCTTACCTACGAATCACCACAACGTGATTTTGTCAACTTCTATTTACCCTTCATAAGGGCCCTGTTCATCGATTCCGCTCCAACTAAAGTGGGAGAGATAGACACCCGCCAGCCACCTTATGCAACTAGTGCATGTCAGTCGGTGGAACCGGTCTCACGTAAGCGTACGTGTAAGGTTGGTCCGGGCCGCTTCATCCCACAATACCGTTTGAGAAAGAAAAGACTAGTAGAGGCAAGTAAGATGACAAAATCCATGCCCACAACAAAATTGTGTTCTACTCGTGCAAAGAGAACTACGCATAGACCTAGCTCATGATGCCACTGTTGGGGAACGTTGCAGAAAATTAAAATTTTTCCTACGGTTTCACCAAGATCCATCTATGAGTTCATCTAAGCAACGAGTCAAGGGAGAGAGATTGCATCTACATACCACTTGTAGATCGCGTGCGGAAGCTTGCAAGGTGATGATGTAGTCGTACTCGACGTGATTCGAAACACCGATGACCAAGTGCTGAACGGACAGCACCTCCGCGTTCAACACACGTACGGGACGGGAGACGTCTCCTCCTTCTTGATCCAGCAAGGGGGAAGGAGAGGTTGAGGAAGACAGCTCCACCGGCAGCACGACGGCGTGGTGATGGTGGAGAGGCAGTACTCCGACAGGGCTTCGCCAAGCACACAACGGAGGAGGAGAGGTGTTGGGGAGGGGAGGGCTGCGCCTTGGAGGGTGGTGCGGCTGCCCTCCCCTCACCCCTCTATTTATAGGGGGAAGGGAGAAGGGGGGACGGCCCCCTAGAACCCATCTAGGGGGGTGCGGCGGCCAAGGGGAGAGGGGGAGAGGGTGGCTTGCCCCCCAAGCCAAGGGGGGCGCCCCCTCTAGGGTTCCCCCCTCAACCCTAGGCGCAAGGGACCAAGGGAGGGGGTGCGGCCAGCCCACCGGGGGCTGGCTCCCTGCCCCACGCAGCCCATGTGGCCCCCCGGGAGGGGTGGCCCCTCCCGGTGGACCCCCGGAACCCTTCCGGTGGCCCCGGTACAATACCGATATGACCCCGAAACTTCCCGGTGTCCGTTTGACAACTTCCCATATATAAATCTTTACCTCCGGATCCTTCCGGAGCTCCTCGTGACGTCCAGGATCCCATCCGGGACTCCGAACAACATTCGGTAGTCACATACTAGTCTTCCTAATAACCCTAGCGTCACCGAACCTTAAGTGTGTAGACCCTACGGGTTTGGGAGACATGCAGACATGACCGAGACGCTCTCAGGTCAATAACCAACAGCGGGATCTGGATACCCATGATGGCTCCCACATGCTCCTCGATGTTGTCATCGGATGAACCACGATGTCGAGGATTCGATCAAACCCTGTATGCAATTCCCTTTGTCAATCGGTACGTTACTTGCCGAGACTCGATTGTCGGTATCCCAATACCTTGTTCAGTCTCGTTACCGGCAAGTCACTTTACTCGTACCGTAATGCATGATCCCGTGTCCAACACCTTTGGTCACATTGAGCTCATTATGATGATGCATTACCGAGTGGGCCCAGAGATACCTCTCCGTGATACGGAGTGACAAATCCCAGTCTCGATCCGTGTCAACCCAACAGCTACTTTCGGAGATACCTGTAATGCACCTTTATAGTCACCCAGTTACGTTGTGACGTTTGATACACCCAAGGCACTCTTACGGTATCCGGGAGTTACACGATCTCATGGTCGAAGGAAGAGATACTTTGACACTGGCAAAGCTCTAGCAAAACGAACTACACGATCTTATATGCTATGCTTAGGATTGGGTCTTGTCCATCACATCATTCTCCTAATGATGTGATCCCGTTATCAATAACATCCAATGTCCATAGTCAGGAAACCATGACTATCTGTTGATCACAACGAGCTGGTCAACTAGAGGCTCACCAGGGACATATTGTGGTCTAAGTATTCACACGTGTATTACGATTTCCGGATAATACAGTTATAGCATGAATAAAAGACATTTATCATGAACATTGAAATATAATAATACTTTTATTATTGCCTCTAGGGCATATTTCCAACAGTGTTTGCAATATTATTGAAAGTGGGTTTGAAAGAGTGTCAACTTTAGATCCCACATATTTGGATAATGTTCAATCTTATGAAATTTTTGAGAAAAGTGGTTTTGGAGAGGTCATGACTTTAGTTAATGTTAATCCCACTATTTTGGAAGAGTGTCAACTTTGCATGCATGTGGATCGTGTTGGAAATATTTTATGTGATAGTTATTTTGTTGAATTTGCTTATGATCCTACATGTAATTATTATGAGATAGGAAAATATGGTTGTAGAAATTTTTCATGTTACTAAATTACCTCTCTTCATGTTGAGATTGCTATCATCTCTTTGTTCTTCCTTGCAAATGCTAGTTTTTGCTTGCCTTGATAATTTGTTTGCTTACAAGATGCCTATGCATAGGAAGTATGTTAGACTTAAGTATGTTTTTCACATGTTTTATGATGCTCTATTTGTGCTTCAATTCTTGTCTTTCATGTGAGCATTATTGAAATCTCAATGCCTAGCTAGGGGCGTTAAACAATAGCACTAGTTGGGAGGCAACCCAATTTTCTTTATGTTTTTTTTTGTTTTTGCTCCTGTTTAGTAATAAATATTGCATATACCTTCTGGTTAGATGTGTTTTTATGTTTTAATTAGTGTTTGTGCCAAGTAGAACCTATAGGATAACCTATGATGATAAGTTGATTTGATTCTGCTGAAAAACAGAAACTTTGCGCGCACGAATATAATTTTGTTAAATCACAGAAAAGTGATTTTGTGTTGATTCGTTTTGCTTCTGTTAAATAAACAAAATTTCCAGGACTTCCTATTTTTTTAGTATTTTTAGTGTTCCAGAAGTTTGCGTTAGTTACAGATTACTACAGACCGTTCTGTTTTTGACAAATTCTGTTTTGCGTGTGTTGTTTGCTTATTTCGATGAATCTATAGCTAGTAAAATAGTTTATAATCCATAGAGAAGTTGGAATACAGTAGGTTTAACACCAATATAAATGAAGAATGTGTTCATTACAGTACCTTTAAGTAGTCATTTGTTTTCTTTCTCTAACGGAGCTCACGAGATTTCTATTGAGTTTTGTGTTGTGAAGTTTTCAAGTTTTGGGTGAATTCTTTTGATGGATTATGGAACAAGGAGTGGCAAGAGCCTAAGCTTGGGGATGCCCATGGCACCCCCAATATAATCCAAGGACACCAAAAAGTAAAAGCTTGGGGATGCCCCGGAAGGCATCCCCTCTTTCGTCTACTTCCATCGGTAATTTACTTGGAGCTATATTTTTATTCACCGCATGATATGTGTTTTTCTTGGAGCGTCTTGTATTATTTGTGTCTTTGCTTGTTAGTTTACCACAATCATCCTTGCTGTACACACCTTTTGAGAGAACCATACATGAATTGAAATTTGCTAGAATACTCTATGTGCTTCACTTATATCTTTTGAGCGTGATAATTTTTGCTCTAGTGCTTCACTTAGATCTTTTAGAGCACAGTGGTGGATTTGTTTTAAAGAAACTATTGATCTCTCATGCTTCACTTAGATTATTTTGAGAGTCGTTAATAGCATGGTAATTTGCTTAATATAAACATACTTGGTATTCAAGATATGTGAAACTTTCTTTTGAGTGCGTTGAATAGTAAGATAAGTTTGATGCTTGATAATTGTTTTGAGATATGGAGGTGATAATATCAAAGTCGTGCTAGTTGAGTAATTGTGAATTTGAGAAATGCTTGTGTTTAAGTTTGCAAGTCCCGTATCATGCACGTATGGTTAAAGTTGTGTAACAAATTTGAAACATGAAGTGTACCTGGCTTGTGCATCCTTATGAGTGGCGGTCGGGGACGAGTGATGGTCTTTTCCTACCAATCTATCCCCCTAGGAGCATGCGTGTAGTAATTGATTTTTGATGACTTCTAAAATTTTGCAATAAGTATATGAGTTCTTTTGACTAATGTCGAGTCCATGGATTATACGCACTTTTACCTTTCCGCCTTTGCTAGCCTCTTCGGTACCGTGCATTGCCCTTTCTCATCTTGAACGCCGGTGCATCCAAACCCCATGATACGATACGCTCTATCACACATAAACCTCCTTATATCTTCCTCAAAACAGCCACCATACCTACCTATCATGGCATTTCCATAGCCATTCCGAGATATATTGCCATGCAACTTCCATCATCATATTCATGACATACATTACTTTTGTCATATTGCGATTGCATGATCATGTAGTTGACATCGTATTTGTGGCAAAGCCACCATGCATTATTTTTTCATACATGTCACTCTTGATTCATTGCACCATCCCGGTACACCGCCGGAGGCATTCATATAGAGTCATATCTTGTTCTAGTTTCGAGTTGTAATCCTTATGTTGTAATCAATAGAAGTGTGATGATCATCATTATTAGAGCATTGCCCAAAAAGAAAAAACAGAAAAGAAGAAAGGCCAAAAAGAAAAAAAAGAAAGGCCAAAGAAAAAAAAGAGAAAAAAAGATAATAAATAAAAAGGGCAATGCTACTATCTCTTTTTTCCACACTTGTGCTTCAATGTAGCACCTTGTTCTTCATGTAGTGAGTCTCATATATTGTGCTTCAAAGTAGCACCTTGTAGTGAGTCTCATAAGTTGCCTTTTTATACTAGTGGGAATTTTTCATTATTGAACTTGGCTTGTATATTCCTACGATGGGCTTCCTCAAATGCCCTAGGTCTTCATGAGCAAGCGAGTTGGATGCACACCCACTAGTTTTCTTTTGTTGAGCATTCATAGCTCTAGTGCATCCATTGCATGGGAATCCCTACTCCTGATGTTGACATCAATGGATGGGCATCTCCATAGCCCGTTGATTATCCTTGTCAATGCGAGACTTTCTCCTTTTTTGTCTTCTCCACACGATCCCCATCATCATATTCTATTCCACCCATAGTGCTATATCCATGGCTCACACTCATGTATTGCCTGAAGGTTGAAAAAGTTTGAGATTATTTAAGTATGAAACAATTGCTTGGCTTGTCATCGGGGGTATAGAAGTTGGGAACATCTTTGTGTGATGAAAATGAAGCATAGCCTAACTATATGATTTTGTAGGGATGAACTTTCTTTTGCCATGCTATTTTGAGAAGACATGATTGCTTTGATTAATATGCTTGAAGAATTATTATTTTTATGTCAATATGAACCTTTGTCTTGAATCTTTCGGATCTGAATATTCATACCACAATTAAGAAGATTTACATTGAAATTATGCCAAAGTATCACTCCGCATCAAAAATTCTCTTTTTATCATTTACCTACTCGAGGATGAGCAGGAATTAAGCTTGGGATGCCTGATACGTCTCCAACGTATCTATAATTTTTGATTGCTCCATGCTACTTTATCTACTGTTTTGGACTATATTGGGCTTTATTTTCCACTTTTATATTATTTTTGGGACTAACCTATTAACCGGAGGCCTAGCCCAGAATTGCTGTTTTTTTGCCTATTTCAGTGTTTCAAAGAAACGGAATATCAAACGAGTCCAAACGGAATGAAACCTTCAGAAACATGATTTTCTCACCGAACGTGATCCAGGAGACTTGGACCCTACTCCAAGAAGTAACAGAGGTGGTCACGAGGGTGGGGGGTGCCCCCCCTGCCTCGTGGCCCCCTGTTGCTCCACCGACGTACTCCTTCCTCCTATATATACCTACGTACCCCCAAACAATCAGAACGGGAGCCAAAAACCTAATTCCACCACCGCAACCTTTTGTATCCACGAGATCCCATCTTGGGGCCTGTTCTGGAGCTCCGCCGGAGGGGGCATCCACCATGGAGGGCTTCTACATCAACACCATAGCCCCTCCGATGAAGTGTGAGTAGCTTACTTCAGACCTTCGGGTCCATAGCTAGTAGCTAGATGGATTCTTCTCTCTTTTTGGATCTCAATACAATGTTCCCCCCCTCTCTCGTGGAGATCTATTCGATGTAATCTTCTTTTTGCGGTGTGTTTGTTGAGACCAATGAATTGTGGGTTTATGATCTAGCTTATCTATGAATAATATTGAATCTTCTCTGAATTCTTTTATGTATGATTGAGTTATCTTTGCAAGTCTCTTCGAATTATCCGTTTGGTTTGGCCAACTAGATTGGTAGTTCTTGCAATGGGAGAAGTGTTTAGCTTTGGGTTCAATCTTGCGGTGTCCTTTCCCAGTGACAGAAGGGGCAGCAAGGCACATATTGTATTGTTGCCATTGAGGATAACAAGATGGTTTTTTTATCATATTGCATGAATTTATCCCTCTACATCAAGTCATCTTGCTTAAGGCGTTACTCTGTTTTTAACTTAATACTCTAGATGCATGCTGGATAGCGGTCGATGAGTGGAGTAATAGTAGTAGATGCAAAACCGTTTCGGTCTACTTGTCTTGGACGTGATGCCTATATACATGATCATACCTAGATATACTGATAACTATGCTCAACAGTAATTTGTTCACGCACCGTAGAATATCTATGTCTTGAGAGAAGCCACTAGTGAAACCTATGGCCCCCGGGTCTATTCTCATCATATCAATTTCCATTACTTTATTACTTGCTTGGTTTTTACTTTGCCTTTTACTTTTCACTTTGCATCTATATACTAAAAATACCAAAAATATTATTTATCATCTCTATCAGATCTCACTCTCGTAAGTGACTGTGAAGGGATTGACAACCCCTAATCTCGTTGGTTGCGAGGAGCTATAGTTTTGTGTAGGTACGAGGGACTTGTGCGTGGTCTCCTACTGGATTGATACCTTGTTTGTCAAAAAACTGAGGGAAATACTTACGCTACTTTGCTGCATCATCCTCTCCTCTTCAGGGAAATCCAACGCAGTGCTCAAGAGGTAGCATGCACCTATCAATCACTCACTTCTCACTATTGATTTGTTCTAGAGTGCTGAAGATATCTCAGAAGGCTCGTCTTTTCATTCAAGATCCATTCAAGCTATTTGGAGATTATTATCTCATTCAAGTCATTTAATTCAACCGTGCAATCTCTATTTTAAAAATCGTTCAACGGTGTTTCCTTTTGAGTGGGCCCTAACCCACAGGTCTTTTCCTAGGATCTTACCCGACTCTTCTAATTTTCTTGGAGCCATTCCCAAATTCTTTTCGAAGTTTGACGTCAGAATGAACTTTTCCACAGGTCTTTTTCCAAGATCTTTCAAATTCTTTCGTCGTTGGTTCAACCTTTCTAATTATTCATTCTGGAGTGCCTCAACAATTCATGGTGGTGTTTCTCATCATCATCCTCAACATTTGAAGACCGAAGAAGTGTTTCCTCTAAAAATTGCCCTTTCTCTTGAAGGTTCATGGTTCAAGCTTGATGCCATCCTCTCATAATTGTTTTCAATTGTGTGAATTCTTTTCACCCATCCGGAGCATTTCATGAGTTGTTTCCATTTCTTTCCTCCGAAGGCCATCATGTCTTAATTCTTCATTCTCGGTGTGTAGCTATCGTTCTCCAAATCTTACCGGTGCATCGTTCAAATATCCTCTAATCAATTCATGATCTCTTCGTTCTCAGGTATCTAAATCCCCTCAAGTATCTTCATTTGTTTTCCAATTCTTCTTGGTGAATTGTGCCTTTGCTACTTTCATTTTCAATTCCTACAGTGGTTCATTCAAGATTTCTCTTCCCCCGTTATCATATCAATTCATTCGTTGTTCCCAAATCCCACCAGTGGTTCCATCTATACCTTCTCAAGTTTGCGCTATATCTCCCTTAATCCTTTCTACGAAATAAGTAGTATGCCAAATCCATTGTTTGTCATCAATTTAAATTGATGAAGGATAGGCATGACATAATTCTTATTCTTGTTTCATCCAGGTGATTAATTCCTTCTTCCGGAGATTGTTCATCAGGAAATAATTCTCAATGCCAAGTTATTCATCTTTTTTGTACGGAGTTCAAAGTTTACTCATTTCGTAGCTCCACCTAAATCATTGCAAGGCTTCAATTCTGGTTCTCTTCAACCTCCAATTCTTCTTCATAATCATTTTCTTTTCCGGAGATCTTCCAAGAGGCTCTACATGGTGGTTCGTCAAGGATTCTTTTCATTCTTCAATTGTTCTTCAAGATTTCTCTCGAAGTTATGACCTGCCAAGCTATACTCAAAATTAAACATGGTGTTCAACATATGTTTTGTTTTGGGGAGTTCAAGTATTCTTCATCATGCATTCCAAAGTGCAAGCCTTTCTACCTTATCTTTTGAGGTGGTGTTATGTCATTCTTGACAATTTCACTTCGTGTTTCATGATTCACAAGTTGTTAAGAATGAGATATTTAAACCCATCATTTTCTCTTCGTTCAAGAGATCCTTTGCAACCCATCAATCTCTTTATTGGAGTTATCTTGGGTTATATTTCACCTGAAGCCTTCCCTATGGGATTGTTGCTACTTGTGGTGCTTATCAATGATCCAATTTTCTCCTTCTCATCTCGGTGAAGAAGTTTTTCATCATGTTGGGGTTATCAATTATATTATTTGTTTCTATAGTGGCAGAATTTTGCCTCAATTTTGAGATGTTTTCAATAAGCCCACTACAAGCTTATTTGTTTCGTTGTTGCTTTTCCAACAACTCCGTTATAACCTTCTTGGAAGGGTGCTATCCAAGTTCATTTGTGGCAAAAGTTGTCATTTTCTTCTCCATCCCTTTATCCCAACGATCTAGATTCTATTCTTTCGTTCCGGAGGCATTGTGATGTTGTGCTCTTCATCCATCACCTCATTTTGTCAAGATTATGTTATTTTCTTTCTTATCCATTTAACCAGAGTGTTGTGTTCTCATTCAAGCTCTTTCATCTTATCAAGTTTTGCCTCTCTTTTCAACCGGACTACGGCCTGAAATCCTTCTTACCCCTTGTGCCATTCTTTCAATAGTTCCAGAGGCAGTGTGTTGTTGATTTCATCAAGTATCATCCCATCTTCTCAAGTTCATGTTCTATTCCTTCCATGTTCAAGCGGAGTGCTGCCTGGATTCTTCCTCTCTCATCTTGTTTTAACCGTAGTGGTTTCGAATTCTATCTTGTCCATTAAACTCTTGGTTCATGTCTTTGCAACCTTCAAGTTCTCGTATTGTTCGTTGTTCCTCTTTTCTAACAGATTGTTTGCAATCTCGTTCATCTCTGTTGTACTCTTTCTTTTAAATTGCCCAACCTCTCAAGGTTCATGGTTTCACTCGTTCGTCAAAGAAGCAACTTAGTTTTACCTCTTCTCTTCCTCTTCCGTTTCTCTCTGGTGCCATCCTAGATCTCGGGATGAGATCTCTTGTAAGTGGAGGAGTGTTGTGACGCCCCAAGACCGACGATCTAGAAGACTTCCATATTTTTTTGTGACCTCCGTGTGTTTTTTATTTGTGCTTTCTCTATTTATTTTTGCATTGCATCATGTCATCATGCCAGCATGTCATTTAATTTTTTAAAAAATCAACTAAATAAATTGCATAGATCTTTTGATCTATTTAAATCGAGGGAATTCACATGGTGATTTCTCTTTATAACATATTCTCCTAATAATTATGGAGCTACTATAAATATTCCATTAGTTTGGAATTTACACAACACACGTGCATGTTAAATCCCTTGGCCTTTTCTTCTTCATGTTTTGACTCTCTAACCTTGTCTATAATTCTTTCTTTATCTATCGAAGCCCCACCAAAATTCTCAACATTTTTGGACCTTCCCAACCCTCACTTCCTGTTCAAACAATTTGAATTTAAATCAAATGAGTTTGAATTTAAACTTTCGGTCATGCCCACTTCTATTTTTCCTGGTTCAAGCTCATTTTTATGAGTCCGGGAAAATTATCCGCATGTGCAAATTCTTTCACTAACCCTCTCTTTCTTTATTTCTTATCTCTGTTTTGTTTTGTTCTTTTGAGAGAGAGAGAGAGAAGAGCACAACAGCCAGGCCGGCCTGCTTCCTCGCAGTCCTCCTGGCCCATTAGCCCAGCTAACCCACCTAAATCTATTAACCCTAACCCTCTCCCGATCGAACCTCCCCCCATCGTCCTCCCTCCAATGCCGCCAGCGCTCGATCCCCTTGCCCCACGCTCGAGCCCCCACCTCTCTCGCTCTCTGTCCCGATCCGCCGCCGCCGTGGCCTGGCGCCCCCTAGCCTCATCAGCGCCCGCGCCTCCTCCTTCCTCCGTTCGACCTCAACCGCCTGGAGACACGCACGCAGAGATGATCGGCGTCCTTGCCCCACCCTCTCCTCCTCCGCACCCCTTCCCCTCGTCTCCCTCCTCGTGCCAGGGAGAGGAGCTCCCTCTTCCTCGCCGTCCTTCGGCTCGTCATCGCTCAGGCCTCTGCTTCCGTCTACGCCGCGACCACGACCCCATCTCCTACGCGAGACCCGCATCGTTGCTGCTCTGCTCCACCCCCTACCGTCCTCGCGCCCTGCTACCTCCTAGAGTGCCGCACCATCGCCGTTCGTCTTCAACCGCGGGAGCGCAGTCCTCCTCCAACCTCATCCAGATCCGGATGGCCTCCGCCGCCCTTGCCCGTTCCTGGTCGGATCTGACTCCGGTGGCCCATCCCCACCAGAGTTGACCTCCTCTGTCCGTGACTCATGCTGCTGCTGCTCGCCTTGCCGCTGCCATGGCCTCTCACTTGTAGCCCCTCACCAAGCACGCTACGTGATGTTGCCCCTTTTGTCGTTGCCAAGGCCACTGAATCTAGGGACACAAGACCGCCTCGGTGGATTCCTTTCGGCAAGTACCACGACGACCGTCGAGACTGCCAAGTTCCACTACCGATGAATGTTTTGGAATCGCCAAGTTAGGCTACAACGCGAAGACCATGTACAACTACTGACACCCGTGGATTTCACCAAGTACCTGTGCCGACGACCTGAACATCTACGTAACGTGTACAACTACCGTCGCCGTGTACCACTACTTCCACTACCGCCGACATGTACGACTACGAAACGTGAACGACTACTTCCATGACCCGCGAGTACCACTACTTCCTTCGACGCTTCGAAGGTATAACCCTGAGACGACGCCCGCGAAAGAATGCATGTGTTGTATGAGATGCTCGTGTTTGCACCATGATCGAACTGTCGCTTGCGATGCCCCTCTTTTGCCATGCCACTGTCGGGGAAACTGATCCTCGAACACCTATGGGGCCGGCGGACCGGGCCCCTTTCAGTTCGGCGGGGGGCGGAGGTCGCACGAAGAGCAGATCGAGGCGAGGCACACGAGCAGTTTACCCAGCTTCGGAGCTCTCCGGAGAGATAACACTCCTACTGCTGCTTGTCTGGTTGTATTATCTGGTGTTCTTGCTCTCGAGTGAGAGAGTGATGTTCTCTGGGCTACGGATGGATCCCAGCAAACTGTCTGAGGCTCCGAACCTATGAGCCGAACCCCTTCTACGTTGCGCATGGGCCTCCTTTTATACGCTAAAGGGGTCACCGACAGGTGGCAACGCAGAGGAGGGTAAAAACGTAAAAAGCGAGGTAGTTGATACAGTTGCTTGTACAGTGCACCCTACCTAACTCTGACGGCAGGGGACAAGGGCATTAAATGCCCGTCTGAGTCGCCCGAACAGGGCAGAAAAGGACCGTTAGGGGCGCCACCGTTCGCCACGATGGCGATCTTGTCAGCTTCGCATGCCACTGCGCACCGCTGGCTGCATAGCCTCCCGCCACGCACACCCGGAGAGGCCCCCAGAGCGACAGGTTGGTGGATGCGCTGGAGCATGGACGCAGAGTGGCTGCCTGCCGCGGCAAGCGCCTTGCCGCTGTTGTTATCTTGTCGGGTCCGGAAGCTTGTCGCTCACCGGGCTTCGAGGTACCTTGGTTTGTCTTCCCGGCAAGCTCCTCTTGCCAGGGCCTTGTCGCCTTGCCGGAGCGCGTGGCGCGTCGCGGCAAGTTCATTGGAGCATCTTGGTTGGCCTTCCCGGCAAGCTCCTCTTGCCGGGGTCTTGTCTCCTTAGCTTAAATACTTTGTTCTTGGATGGCTCCAAGGGAACCTTGGAGGGTCTTGGCGTTCGCCCGACAAGCCTCGCCGCGGGGTGCTGCAACTGCCCGTGCACAAGTTCGGGGTACTAGGGTACCCCAAATCTAGTACACCGACAGGAGCCCCCGGGCCTGGGCCAGACACGATGCCGAGCGCTGTTGGGCCAGGCCCAAGACAGGGCATGGGAACACGCGGGTTGGGCCACGCCAAATCTTGTTCCGTATCCACCGCACTCTCCCATAACGGCACGCGTTGATTGCGGCATCGTGGGAGAGATCGTGGGTGTTTGTTTAAGTGGAAGGCCGAAATGTCCGCCCCGTCCCTCTTTATAAGCAGAGGAAACAGGGGCAGTTCGTTCCCCCTCGCTGCTTGCTGCTACTCCTTCTTCACAAACTCCGCCGCTCCCCTCTTCTTCTCGAAGACGAGAGAGCAGCGCTCCGTTCCCCCCCATTGCCACCAGCATCACCACACCGTCGACCTTCTCCACCACCTCCGCCATGGCCCCGAAAGGCGACAAGGGAAAGGGCGTGAAGTCGGCCGAGGCGCAGCGGCTCGCGGCGCTGCGGAAGGAGCGGGCGATCTTCACCCCCCAGCTCGGAGTGCAGGAGCTGAGGGAGTACTTCTACCTCTTTTGGGCGACGGAGACGCGTGCGCATCCACGCACGAGGGTACTCCCGGCTGCTGCCTCGGAGTCGGCTCCAAATGGGTACCCGTTCTTCCTGCTATTCTTCTACTGCGGGCTCTGCCCGCCCTTCTTGGAATTCTTTTGTGACATTATGAATACGTATGGCTTCCGCCTCCTTGACTTCACCCCCAATGCTGTCTTGACCATGGCAGTTTTCGCACACTTATGCGAAAACTTTGTCGGAGTCCACCCTAGTGTAGCCCTTTTCCGCCACTTCTTCATACCTCGGGTAGAGAGAGGAGAGCCGCTTGCCGGAGGGATTGCCTGGGTCTCGAGAGTCGGCAAGAAAGAGGCGTACTTGGAGGGTGAGCTTCGCAGCAAGTGGGAGGAGTGGAGAGCTGAGTGGTGTTGGATCATCGAGGAGGATCCGCAGCCCTTCACCGCCGTGCGCCAAACTCCAATAGTGCACGGCAATGACTGGAGCAACATGGCCCCGGAAGACGAGAGGCTGAAGATCGCCATCACTAGGATTCTTCGCCTCAGGCTTGCCGGGCTCACCGTAGGTGCTGTTGGGGCAGATTTCCTCCGCCGCTGCATTGCCCCCCTGCAGGAGAGGAGGAGGCCCGCCTGGGAATTCAAGAATTCGGCGGACATCATGAGGCTGCGGCCGGGCCTGAACTACAACTTCACTGTCCTGGAGTTGGACGCAATGCTCTTGGAATTATTCAAACGCGACCCCCAGCACCCATTCACACTACCGAGGGGCGTAGTTCCTTTGTGCAATAACTCTTCGCTTGATCGGATCTGCGCCATGATGCCGTTGTGTGATTCACACGACATCGTCCCCACTTGGCAAGAGCCTGCGGACGATGTTGTGCAAGCATTCTTCGACACCTTGGAGGAGTTGCCGGTCCGCGCTGACGAGCAGAAGAGCCTCACTTGTGACACCACCGACGAGGAGCTGCAGCTTATCGCTACCAGGTCGGAAGAGGCTGCGGCCGCAGCTGCTGCGGGTGTGTTTGGGTTCACTGTGGAGGAGGTGGAGGCTGCAGAGGCGGCAAACCTTGCCGAACGCGCGGAGTTCATGGGCGAGGAGGAGCCTGCCGGTTCTGAAGCCGAGTCGAGCAAGGCCGGCGAGGAGGAGGCTGAACCTTCAGAGAGCTTGCCGCAGGCGGAGCCCCCGGCCCCGCCAAGGAGGCGCCTTCGCAGGGCCGGGGACGCAGCAGGGCGGCAGCCGGCTCCACAGCCACCGAGCCGCGCGACGCGCTCTACCGCGGCAAGCAATGTTGCCGCGGGAGCGCCTCACGCAACAGCGGCAACTGGAGCGGGACCTTCCCGGGCCACCGCCGCCGCCCCCGCCAAGCGGGCAAGGGATCCTACTCCTCCACCTCGCCGCACCGGAGGAGGGCCGGACTTCGATCTTTCCGCGCTCAGCTCCGATGAGGAGGAAGAAGAGTAAGTTTCTCCGGCGCCCTTATAATCCTTCAATCTTGCTGTTTATATCTTGTATCTAACTTGCTCCAATCTGGACTCTTTTCTTTTCAGAACACTGGCCCAGAGAGCGGCGAAGAGGGCCAAGGCCGCGGTGATCGTCATCGAGGATGATCCCATCGTGTCGGCAGGCGGTGGGTCCGAGACCACCTTGACGGACCCGGCAATCACCCCTCGGAGCAGCCCCCAGCGCAGCCCCCAGCGTAAGTTCATAGTTTAGCCTTCTGCTGTCGGGCGCGCTTGAGTGTTTTTTTTCCTTTGTTGATATCTTGCTTGTTGACTTGTGCAGGAGCAGAGCATCCTCATCAGGAGCGCCCGGAGGCCGGTCCCGAAGTGCCACCTGCTTCAACTGCGCCGCCAAGGGAGGAGTCCCCGGCAAGGGAGCACTCTCCGGCAAGGGGGGACTCCCCGGCAAGGGACGGCACTGCTGATCCTGCGGCGACCGAGGCCGCAACTGAAGATCTTGGTGCAGGTAATCCACTTGCCCAGAAACTTTCCCTTGGGTTCTGTTTCTTCTGTTTTTCCTTTCTTGGATTTTCTGATTGATTTTTCCTCCCCTCTTCGTTCTTTAGACCCATCTTCGGCTGAGCCAATGGAGACTGAGGGCGCCGGCGAGGAAGGTGTTGGTGCTGATGTGACTGCCAGCGAGGAGGCCGCCGGGGCTGCTGCTGCGGAAGCCGGCGAGGGATCAGGCGATCGTACTGACGACCCTGAGGCCGCAGGAGCGCCGGGCGCTGCACCGACCGCCGAACCCTCTATCGCTTCTGCGGAGCCGGGCTCCGAGGAGCCCCAGTCCGGCGCCTATTTGAAGGCCGGCGACGACATCTTCATCAAGCTACCATGGGCGTCGAGCTCTAGGGCGCCGGTCGAGGGGGAGACTTTTGACGGGGAGGTGCTCGCCTCTGCTGTGCTGTCATTGGTTGACGCGCCCGACAGCAGCAGTGGCGAGCCTGAGGAGGAGCAGCTGCTGCGGAAGCTGCTGTCACTCTACCGCACCCGGCAAGCCAAGCTGGCTTCCCGGGAAGCGCTTGTCGCGAAGGCGGGAGTTGACATGGAGAAGCGTGCGGAAGAGCTCCGGAGCCAAAATCAAGAAGCTCTCCGGTCCCTGGCGCAGGAGCGGGAGCGAGTCGACGAAGAGCGCACGGCCTTTCTTCTCGAGAAGGCCGAGGCTGAGGAGGAGCAAAGACTTGCTGCCGAGAAGCAGTCCGCCCGGGAAGGCGAGCTAGTGCAGTGGAAGGCCCACCTCGACAGCTATGAGGAAGAGCTCGCCGAGCGCGAGCAAGCACTTGGCGGGGCGCTCAAGGAGGCAAAGGATGCCGCGGCAACTGCAGAGGCCGCCAAGAAGGAACTAGAGGAGAAGGTGGCGCGGCTGGAGGCCGAAATTGGGAAGAGTGGCGAGGAGCTTACCGCGCTCAAGCGTGAGCGCGAGAAGGATGCCGCCGCCCATGGTGAACTGCAAGGCCTTCTCGCTGAGAGGGGCAAGGAGCTCAGCGCCGCCAAGGATTCCAAAGCAGACCTGGAGCTGAAGCTGGCCACGCTGACGCAGACACTGGAGGCTGCCAAGGAGCGGGAGAAGACCTTGGCGGAGAAGGTCAAGGCTGACGCTGCGCTGCTGGAGAGCATTGCATTCACCCAGAACTCCTTCAGAGACACAGTGGAGTACTGGACCGAGGGTCTGGTGAACACTGCCGCCGTCATCAACGAGGAGTTGGCGCAGCTGGGGATGGAAGACTTTGGGTATCCTTCCGACGAGAGCCTTCAACCCAGCGCCAAGCTCAGTCTATTCTTCAAGGGCGTGGCGACGGCACTCCAGCGGCTCCGGGAGAGGATCCCGAAGCAGCTGGCCGATGAGTCGTGCAAAATCTGCGCTGGGGTTCTCTAGAAGGTGCTGATGAAGGTGGCCTTCCGCAACCCAGGCCTCAGCTTCACCAACGTTCTCCGATCCTTGCCGCCTGACACCGATCTGGACGCACTCAAGGCCCTTGTCGCACACATTGTGGACAAGGTGAGCGAGATCAAGCGAGTTGAGGGCGGGCGCGTAGATTAGGCCGCCCATTTCTTCTTTTCCCTTGTCGCTGCTAGTCATGTCGTGAAAACAGTCTATTAGAGCTGCGACAAGTTATCTTTGTAATATAACTTTATTTCTGTTTATCAATTGCAATGTTATTTCCTCTACTAGATTCCTCCCTTTGTATGTTTTCACCCTACGCTTCTAGGGAACTTGTCGGCGCAGGCGCCCGAGCCGCGAGCGCTGAGTATGGAACTTCAGCAGCCTGCTGGTGGCGCTGCTTCTGACAAGAAACCTTGTCGCGACTAGATGTAGCACGCTTAAGTTGTTGAGCAGACTCGAAACAAAGTAAGGGCGCAACTAGCCACGAGTTGGTTCCTCCGCGCACAGGTTTTCCATACAAAGCGGGGTCGTTCGAGGAAGATAACTCAAAAATTAAAAAAAAAATGATTGCTCAAACTTTGGCAGCTTAGCTTTTCTGTTATTTGCTTCCCGGTAAGGCAAGTCTTTGCTCGAACGACGCCTGGCCCATACCACAATCTTCTCCTTCCCCCCGGCAAACTTGTGTGCGAGGGAACCTTCTTTTCCTTTAAAAGAAAAAGAAAGAAGAGAAAATAATAATATGGAGCACTTCGGCTTGCTACTGCTTACCGGATGTAAGTGCTGCACAAAGTGTTAGATAATCACATGCAAGAAAGGAACTAATGCATGAAATGGACAAGCTGCGCGGAGCACATGGGTTTTTACTTATGCACGGGATCTGCACCCGGCTTTGTACAAAGGATTACATGCAACAGCAGCAAGACTTGTACAAAAGGTGGTTGCCGGAACGGGTTCCGGCAACCGCGCCTTATGGGAAAAACCTACGAAGATGTTCTATGTTCCAGGAGTTGCTCACTGGAATGCCATCTTCGGTCTCAAGGCGGACAGCGCCAGGCCTTGTGACTTGTCTCACCCGATAAGGGCCTTCCCACTTCGGCGTCAACTTGTTGGAATTCTTGGCGGATTGAACGCGCCAAAGAACAAGGTCGCCTTCCTCGAAGCTTCTGGCTTTAACTTTGCGGCTATGATAGCGGCGCAAAACTTGCTGGTATCGAGCAGCTCGTACAGCAGCCTGAAGACGATCTTCCTCGAGGAGCAGCGCGTCGTCTTGCCGCAGCTATTCTTGCTCAAGCTCATCATAAGCGAGCACTCGAGGTGATCCGTATACGAGTTTCGTGGGGAGAACTGCCTCTGCTCCATAGACTAGAGCGAAAGGTGTCTGGCCAGTGGCTCGATTTGGCGTCGTTCTGATCGACCAAAGAACCACCGGCAGCTCCTCGATCCAGTTCTTTCCGCATCTGTGCAGCCTATCGAAAGTTTTGGTCTTGAGCCTGCGCAGCACTTCAGCATTCGACCTCTCTGCTTGACCGTTGCTTTTCGGATGAGCAACAGAAGCGAAGCACACCTTGGCGCCAAGGTCTTGGACGTACTGCATGAAGGTGCGGCTCGTGAATTGCGTGCCGTTGTCGGTGATGATCCTGTTAGGGATCCTGAAACGGCAAACAATTGACCTGAAGAACTTGACTGCTGACTATGCTATCACCTTCCTCACTGGTTGCACTTCTGGCCACTTTGTAAACTTGTCGATTGCGACGTACAAGTACTCAAAGCCCCCGACAGCTCGGGGGAAGGGGCCGAGAATATCGAGCCCCCAGACTGAAAATGGCCAGGATAAAGGGATCGTCTAGAGAGCTTGAGCTGGCTGGTGTATCTGTTTGGAGTGGAACTGGCACGCTTCACACTTGGTTACTTGTGCAGTTGCATCTTGGAGGGCTGTCGGCCAAAATAAACCTTGCCGGAAAACTTTGCCGGCAAGTGCTCTTGCGCCTATGTGGTGGCCACATATGCCTCCATGTATCTCCGCCAACAGCTTTTGTCCATCTTCCCGGCGAATACACTTCAATTTCACACCGTTGAATCTTCTTCTGTACAGTATGCTATTGACAAACTGGTACATACTTGACTGCCGGGCTACTCTTTCCGCTTCTTCTTGCTCTTCAGGAAGTTCTCCTGTCTGAAGGAAATGGACAATCTGCTGTGTCCATGCTGGAGCTTGTGGCTCGACAACAAGGACTAAAGGCATATCTACTGCTGCGGGAACATCTGCTTCTACGGCAAGGACTTGCGGCTCTGCCGGATCTTGATGTTCCCCGGCAAGCTTGCCGGAGCAAGGATTGTCGGGAGCGTCTGCTTCAACGGAACAAGCCATAAGGCTTGCCGGAGCGGACTGCCCCTCAGCATCTGTGGTGTTGAGCTTGGGGACTTTCTCGGCGGCGGCTTCGGGAAGCTCTGCCGAAAAGTAATCACCAGAAACCATCTTCCTCTTCTTGCTTTGTCCAGTTGATGGTGTTATGGATGGTTGAGTCAACTTAAGCATAAAGATCCCTGGTTCCACAGGTAACTTTAGTGCGGCGCACTTTGACCGGCCATCAGCAATATCATTCTGAGCTCTTGGGATATGCTCCATTTGTAGGCCGTCAAAGTGCTCCTCTAGCTTCCTCACTTCATCGACATACGCTTCCATCAACGGACTCTGGTAGTTCTTGTTCACTTGTCGGGCGACAAGCTGTGAGTCACCCCTGACAATGAGCTTCTTAATCCCAAGGTCTGCTGCGATTCTGAGACCGGCAAGCAATCCTTCATACTCTACAGTATTGTTGGTTGCTTGCTCTTTGGGAAAGTGCATCTGGACTACATACTTGAGGTGCTCTCCGGTGGGTGCGACAAGCAGCACGCCTGCACCGGCGCCTTGCAGCGAGAAGGCACCATCAAAGTACATCAGCCACTCTTTGCTTGCTTCTTTGACGGGGATGCTTGTCTCTGGAATTTCTTCATCTGGGGTTGGCGTCCATTCTGCTATGAACTCTGCCAATGCTCTGCTTTGGATTGTTGAGGTGCTCTCAAACTTGAGACCAAAGCTTGACAATTCCAGCGCCCACTCGACAATCCTGCCCGTTGCTTCTGGATTTTGCAGTATCCTCTTCAGCGGAAAGCGAGTGACGGTTGTGATCTCATGTGCTTGGAAGTAATGGCGCAGCTTTCTCGAGGCCATGAGGAGGCCGAAAAGCAACTTCTGCACACCAGAGTACCTTGATCTAGCCCCCTGCAGAAGAGAACTGACAAAGTAGACTGGGCGCTGCACCATTCTCCTTGGCATCTTATCATGCTCCTACGCAAACTCATGTTTGTCGGGATCAGAGCTTGTCGGCGAAGCCCCCTGCTTGTCGCTGGATGGATCTGCCGTGGTTGCTGGCTCATCATTTGCCTCCCTCTCTGCCACTAACGCAGCACTAACCACTTGATTGGTTGCTGCTATATACAGCAGCAACTTCTCTTGCGGCTTAGGTGCGACAAGCGTTGGAGTGGAGGACAGGTATCTCTTCAAGTCCTGCAGCGCAGCCTCCGCTTCCGGAGTCCATTTCATTGGACCTGCCTTTTTCAAAATTTTGAAAAATGGCAGGGCACGCTCAGCAGATCTAGAGATAAACCTGCTGAGAGCAGCCACGCAACCGGCAAGCCTTCGTACATCCTTGACGCGCTTTGGTGCTTCGATCTGCTCGATGGCTTTGATCTTTTCGGGATTGGCTTCAATTCCCTGCTGAGACACGAAGAACCCGAGAAGCTTGCCGGAAGGGACTCCAAATATGCACTTCTCGGGGTTAAGCTTGAGGTTGATTTTGCGCAGGTTTGCAAATGTTTCGTCTAAATCTTGAATCAAGGTCGCCTTGTTCTTGCTCTTGACCACTATGTCATCCATGTAAGCTTCCACATTTCTGTGTATTTGTGGCTCAAAAGCATGGTGAACTACCCTTGCGAATGTTGAACCAGCATTCTTCAAACCGAAAGGCATCCGTACAAAGCAGTATGTGCCACACGGGGTGATAAATGCGGTTTTCTCTTCATCTTCTTCTGCCATGAAGATCTGATGATATCCTGAGTATGCATCAAGAAATGAAAGCAAATCACATCCAGCTGTGGAGTCAACAATCTGGTCAATACGCGGCAAGGGAAATGGGTCTTTGGGACAAGCTTTATTAACATCAGTGAAGTCAATACAAAGTCTCCATTTCCCGTTAGCCTTGCACACAACAATAGGATTGGCCAACCACGTGGGATGGAGTACTCCTCTGACAAGGCCTGTTGCTTCCAACTTCTTGATTTCTTCTGCGATGAATTCTTGGCGCTCAACTGCCTGCTTCCTGACTTTCTGCTTGACGGGCAGCGCATGAGGACAGACGGCAAGGTGGTGCTCAATCAATTTCCTGGGAACACCGGGGATATTAGACGGTTGCCATGCAAATACGTCGATATTCGCCCGCAGGAAAGAAACGAGCGCGCTTTCCTATTTAGGGTCAAGAGTGGCGCTGATGGTGAAGGTACCACCAGTGCCATCCTCTTTGGCGGACACCTTCTTAGTCTCAGGTGGAGCTGCCATTGCCTTCTTGTACTTGCCGGTGGAGCTCGATGGTGCGTCCTCGACGGTAGCGCAGCACTCCGAAGAGGTGCGCTTGCCGGAGTATGCATCAGAGCTCTTGCCGGACTTGGTCTTCTTCTTCCCCCCGAGAGCTTCAACGGCAAGTGTCCTTCGTTCTGCCGCAGCTGCTGCTTCCCGGTAGATCTTGTCGGCACAGATAAGAACATCCTTCTTCTCGCCAGGGATAGAGATGACACTTATTGGGCCTGGCATTTTCAGTACGTTGTACGCATAGTGAGAGGCTGCCATGAACTTGGCGAGTGTCAGACGACCCAGGATTCCATTATAAGGTAATGGAATGTCGGCAACGTCAAACGTGATCCTCACAGTCCTAAAGTTCAGCTCACTGCCAAATGTTACCGGCAACGTGATCTTTCCCTTTGGCTTGCTCCTTCCCGGGTTGATTCCTTGAAATGTGCCGGTCTCTTCGAGCTCGCTGTCGGGGATCTGGAGCTTCTGGAGCACTGCGGAGGAGATCAGATTCAAGCCGGCCCCACCGTCAACTAGCATCTTAGTGACCTTGAGGTTACGGATTGTTGGTGAAACCAACATCGGCAAGCACCCGACCGCAGTTATGCGATCTGGGTGGTCCTCAATATCAAAGATGATAGGCGTGCTGGACCATTTGAGAGGCTTGCGTGATTCGACGGGTGGTTCTGCTGCATTAACTTCCCGCATCCACTGCTTGAGCTGGCGGTGCGAGGCATGCAGAGAAGCACCACCGTCAACGCACAGGACCTCTGTAGCTTTCTGGAACTCCTGCTCATCAGTCTCCTCATCATCCATATCTTCATCGTCACCGTCATCTTCATCCTTGTCGCGGCCGCGAGGAGGTCTGTCACCTTGCCGCTACTTGGCCTTGCCGTGGCGTCCTCCTCGGCCGGGACGTTTCTTGCCGGATCCACCAGCTCCTTCCTGGGCTTTCTCCTTGTCGCGCCGCTCGTATTCAGCTTTCAGTTGCTCAACAAGCTGCTCGACCCTCTTACAGTTTTGAAGATCATGGCCCTTGGTATGGTGAATCTTGCAATACTGCTTGTTGGTGCCGTCCTGGTTGTCAGCGACCGCTACCTCCGCGGCAACCTCCTTGCCGGAGTCACCAACTTTGGCTTCCTTGGCGCCGCCACCGTTGCCGGACTGCTCAACAACTAGCACTTCTTTGCCTTTCCTCCTTCTGTTGTTCCGCCGCTGGGTTTTCCTTGTCGGGTCGGCATCTTCGCTGTCAGATCCTCCCGCTCCTATATTTTCTCCGGGGAGTCTCCTCCCTTCCTCAGCACGCGCGCACTTGTCGGCCAGTGCATATAACTCACTGACGTCCCTGATCTTGCACATCGCCATTTCCTCTCGCATCCTGCGGTTCCGCACGTTCTGATGGAACGCGCTGATCACCACGGCAGGGTGGACGTCTGGGATGTTGTGCTGCACACTGCTGAATCTCTGGATGTACTTGCGCAGGGGCTCTCCTTCCTTCTGGGCGAGCAAATGAAGATCACTCTCCTGGCCATGAGGCTTGTGTCCGCCGGTAAAGGCGCCGACAAACTGATGGCACAGATCAGCCCAAGAGGATATGGAGTTGTCCGGCAGGTGCATGAGCCAGGATCTGACATTGGGCTTAAGTACCAGCGGGAAGTAGTTGGCAAGGATCTTGTCATCTCGTCCCCCGGCAGCTTGCACTGCAATAGTGTAAATGCTGAGGAACTCTGACGGATGCGTCTTGCCGTCGTACTTCTCCGGTACGTCTGGCTTGAAGTTCTTTGTACTGGGCCACTGGACTTGCCGCAGCTCACGAGTGAACGCAGGACAACCTACCGCATACGGAAGATCGTCTGGTTCCCTTGGCGCATGCATGTCAACAGAGGGCCCAGCGCGCTTATCGGATTGACGTCGCGCTTCTCTTCGGCGCTCGATGCGGGTTCGAGCGTCTTCTTGTTGTCGATCATGAAGAACTTGGCGCTGATCACGACGCGCTCGTGGATCCGACGATGCAGTGGAGTCACTGTCGAGGAGGATCCGACGAGCCGGCGATCTTGGCCTTCGGCTCGTTTCGTCACCACCGCCTCTCGTTCGGCAGTCCTGCCGCGGCGGCGACGCGCTCTCCCGCCGTGGAGTGTCGCCGTTGGCGTAGCCGATGAGACTCTGAATGGTGGCCCTCCATTCGTCGATCTTGTCTAACGTCGGAGGGTAATCTAGGAGAAGTTGAGCTCGCGCCAAAGCTTCCACCGGGGTGGTGGGTGGCAGTGGCGGACGGCGCGAGGAGCGGGACGTGCTCGAACTTCTAACTATGTTAGAAGGAGCAGTACCCCGTCTAGGCGACCGTGCCCCGCTCGTGCCAGCATGCTGGCGTGCATGCTGGTCTTGAGCGCCCCGAGATCCACCAGCTTGGCCTTGGTCTAACATGCGCATGGTGCTGCGAGCGCCATGGTGCTGTTGGTCTTGCACCTCCTGAGAGTGGCGCGGAACATGTACAGTCGCCGAGGTTTGTGCAGCCTTGTCCTTGGACTTGGCAGTACTGTGAGCACCCTCATCGACGGCTGTTCTTCCACCGGCGTCCACTCCACCACCCGTTTGCTCCAACGGTGGCGGAAACGACGTGGACGGAGTGGATGCCGCCAAAGTCTTCTTCTTCGGTGGCATGTTGATGAAAGGAATGAAGATCTAGCTCGTGTGAACACCAGATCAGGTTCACACAATCTCGACTCCCCCTACCTGGCGCGCCAGAGATGTCGAGGAAAGTGATCCTCGAACACCTATGGGGCTGGTGGACCGGGCCCCTTTCGGTTCGGCGGGGGGCGGAGGTCACACGAAGAGCAGATCGAGGCGAGGCACACGAGCAGTTTACCCAGCTTCGGAGCTCTCCGGAGAGATAACACTCCTACTGCTGCTTGTCTGGTTGTATTATCTGGTGTTCTTGCTCTCGAGTGAGAGAGTGATGTTCTCTGGGCTACGGATGGATCCCAGCAAACTGTCTGAGGCTCCGAACCTATGAGCCGAACCCCTTCTACGTTGCGCATGGGCCTCCTTTTATACGCTAAAGGGGTCACCGACAGGTGGCAACGCAGAGGAGGGTAAAAACGTAAAAAGCGAGGTAGTTGATACATTTGCTTGTACAGTGCACCCTACCTAACTCTGACGGCAGGGGACAAGGGCATTAAATGCCCGTTTGAGTCGCCCGAACAATGCAGAAAAGGACCGTTAGGGGCGCCACCGTTCACCACGGTGGCGATCTTGTCAGCTTCGCATGCCACTGTGCACCGCTGGCTGCACAGCCTCCCACCACGCACGCCCGGAGAGGCCCCCAGAGCGACACGTTGGTGGATGCGCTGGAGCGTGGACGCAGAGTGGCCGCCTGCCGCGGCAAGCGCCTTGCCGCTGTTGTTATCTTGTCGGGTCCGGAAGCTTGTCGCTCACCGGGCTTCGAGGTACCTTGGTTTGTCTTCCCGGCAAGCTCCTCTTGCCGGGGCCTTGTCGCCTTGCCGGAGCGCGTGGCGCGTCGCGGCAAGTTCATTGGAGCGTCTTGGTTGGCCTTCCCGGCAAGCTCCTCTTGCCGGGGTCTTGTCTCCTTAGCTTAAATACTTTGTTCTTGGATGGCTCCAAGGGAACCTTGGAGGGTCTTGGCGTTCGCCCGGCAAGCCTCACCGCGGGGTGCTGCAACTGCCCGTGCACAAGTTCAGGGTACTAGGGTACCCCTAATCTAGTACACCGACATCCACCGACATGTGAGAACCCAGTATCCGGGATCACCCCACCATCTTTTGCATGTTCCGCACATCCATATCTTTGTTTGCACTGGTCACTCCACGAGTTATCGAAACCAAGATGTTGTCAAGGCATCATTTTTGGATTCGTCATCGTGGCACCCTTTCTTTCCACCACGATGACAAACGCTTCATAACATGCTCATGTCAACATTTTTTATAAAATTGCAAATAACCTGTATATGTCATCCACATCATGATAACAACATTTAAATGCTTAAAATTATTGTTGCTTAAAATTGCTAATTAACATGTGGGGACTTACCGGAATTGTTCTTTCTTGTTTCCGGCCTCATTTAAACTTGCCTAAATAGTTAGTTTAATTATGTTTCACCTCTTGCCATGTTTATAACAACATGTAATATTGTTGTGTTCCTAAATGAGAGTGAACTAAATACTTGCATGTGGTGTTTCGTCAATATGCAACTTGTTGCATATTGAGCTCCACTTAACTTGTAGTTTTGTTCGTTGCACTTTGCCACGCCATGCCTCTTTAAACCGGACATGCATCATACTTGGTTGTGCATCATGCCATGTTTATGTGATGGTTGTTTACTATGTCGTTTGCTTCTTTCCGGTTGCGCTTCTCCTTGATAGTTCCGGTTACGTTGCGATTGTGAGGATCCATTCGTCTACATCCGTTTGTCTTCTTCATGGACTCGTTCTTCTTCCTAGTAGGATCTCAGGCAAGATGACCATTACCCTCGATATCACTTCTATCTTTGCTTGCTAGTTGCTTCGTTCTATCACGATGCTGCGCTACCTATCACTTGTTTACCATGCCTCCCAAATTGCCATGTCAGTATCTAACCTTTTCACCCTACCTAGCAAACCATTGTTTGGCTATGTTACCGCTTTTGCCCAGCTCCTCTTACAGTGTTGCTAGTTGTAGGTGAAGTTGAAGATTGCTCCATGATGGACAAGATTATGTTGGGATATCACAATATCTCTTATTTAATTAATGCATCTATATACTTGTAAAGGGTGGAAGGCTCGGCCTTATGCCTGCTGTTTTGTTCCACTCTTGCCGCCCTAGTTTCCGTCATACCAGTGTTATGTTCCTTGATTTTGCGTTCCTTACGCGGTTGGGTGATTTATGGGGCCCCCTTGACAGTTTGCTTTGAATAAAACTCCTCCAGCAAGGCCCAACCTTGGTTTTACGATTTGTCACCTAAGCCTTTTTCCCTTGGGTTCTGCAGACTCAAGGGTCATCTTTATTTACCACCCCCCCTGACCAGTGCTCCTTCGAGTGTTGGTCCGGAACGGGCAGACTGCGGGGCCACCACGGGGTAACTCGAGGGCTGGTTTTACTCGTAGGCTGACCTATCCGTTGTGCCCTGAGAACGAGATATGTGCAGCTCCTATCGGGATTTTTTGGCACATCGGGCGGCTTTGCTGGTCTTGTTTTACCATTGTCGATATGTCTTGTAAACCAGGATTCCGAAACTGATCGGGTCTTCCTGGGAGAAGGAATATCCTTCGTTGACCGTGAGAGCTTGTGATGGCTAAGTTGGGACACCCCTACAGGGTATAAACTTTCGAGAGCCATGCCGGCGGTTATGTGACAGATGGGAATTTGTTAATATCCGGTTGTAGAGAACTTGACACTTGACTTAATTAAAATGCATCAACCGCGTGTGTAGCCGTGATGGTCTCTTTTCGGCGGAGTCCGGGAAGTGAACACGGTCTTGGTGTTATGATTGTGCGTAAGCAGTTTCAGGATCACTTCTTGATCATTTCTAGCTTCTCGGCCGTTCCATTGCTTCTCTTCTCGCTCTTATTTGCGTATGTTAGCAACCATATTTGCTTAGTGCTTGCTGCAATTCGACCTCATTACCACTTCCTACTCATAAGCTTAAATAGTCTTGATCTCACGGGTTTTGAGATTGCTGAGTCCTCGTGACTCACCAGATACTATCACAACAGTTGCAGGTGCCGATGATATCAATGCAGGTGATGCAACACAGCTCAGATGGGAGCTCAACGAAGATCTTGGTCGTTGCTATGTTTCGTTTCATGTTGATCAGTAGTGGAGCCCAGTTGGGACGATCAAGGATCTAGCAGTTGGGTTATCTTCTTTTCTTTTGGCTTCGTTCGTAGTCGGACTATGTGTGTACTCTGAATGATGTATGATTTATTGAAGTACTTGTGTGAAGTGGCGATTGTAAGCCAACTCTTTATCCCAATCTTATTCATTACATGGGATTGTGTGAAGATGACCCTTCTTGCGACAAAACCACAATGCAGTTATGCCTCTAAGTCGTGCTTCGACACGTGGGAGATATAACCGCATCGTGGGTGTTACAATAGTGCCACATGGGAATCCCTCTTTATTGGAGTTGTTGAACCCCTCGTACTATGGAAGTTGCCATTACCTCGATTATTGACAATCTGGACTGGGCGAGCGTCTTTATCTTGCTCATCAGTTGACGGACTTCCGCAATATGTTCCTCCTCGAGGCTCCGAAGGCGCCAGATGTCGTGTTTCTTCAATAGAGCGCTTGTAAATTCGGGAAGACCCATTAGGATTGGGTCAGGAAGGGCAATGTCCTTGATATAGAACCATTCGGAAGGCCACTCTTCGGATGCCTTCTTCGGCGTGCCGGACAGGTATCCAGTCCCGGCGATGCGCCATACCTTGGCTTTGCCCACTTTGAATATTGATCCCTCTTGGTTACGAGGGATGAGGCAGAATAGTTTCCTCCATAATTCAAAGTGGGCTTCACAGCCCAGGAATAGTTCACAAAGAGCGACGTAACCCGCTATGTGCAGCATGGAGGAAGGAGTGAAGTTGTGCAGTTGGAGGCCGTAATACTCCAGAAGCCCTCGGAGGAATGGATGGATTGAGAATCCGACACCTCTTAGCAAGTAGGGAACGAAGCACACTCATTCCCCCCTGGATGGACTGGGTAAATTCTCCGCCTGAGCCCCGCTGTTGAAAGAAGTTAATCCTCCTCGAACGGGGACTAGATTCGCGGGGGAAAGAAATTCCTGTGTTTGCAGCTTCACTGGCTGACCATGGGATACGGAACATCTGTCCCAATTGCCTTTTTCGGGGCCGTGGGGACGGGAGGAAGAACTAGGAGCATTAGCCATGTTGGAATGGTTCCTCCTAGCAAGCTCTGTGGGATTTCCGTGTGGGATAGAAGGGATCTGAGATCCGATCCCTTTAAATAGACGCCTTTCTCACAAAAGCCGGGGTGTTATGTGTAAAAATAACCTGACCTCCCGTATTTGCTCGACAGGTGGAAACTGAAGTCATAGATACACAGAAGCTGATGGGTACGACATTAAATGGAAGGCTGAATACATCTCTTTGAAGTCATCGGAGGAGGAACCCGCCTTGCAATGCCAAAGACTATCCGCGCACCGGACACATCATCATTGAAAGCCTGGTTCAGGGGCTACTGAGGGAATCCTGTACTAACGGGTCCTTGGGCATCCGGCCTATTGGACATGGGCCGGACTGATGGGCTATGAAGATACAAGACCGAAGACTCTTACCCGTGTCCGGATGGGACTCTCCTTAGCGTGGAAGGCAAGTTTGGCGACCCGATATGAAGATTCCTTTCTCTGTAACCGGCTTTGTACATCCCTAGTCCCCTCCGGTGTCTATATAAACCGAAGGGCTTAGTCCGTAGGGACAATGATAATCATACAGACTAGACTTCTAGGGTTTTAGCCATTACGATCTCGTGGTAGATCAACTCTTGTAATACTCGTATTCATCAAGATCAATCAAGTAGAAGTAGGGCATTACCTCCATTGAGAGGGCCCGAACCTGGGTAAACATCGTGTCCCCTGTCTCCTGTTAGCATCGACCTTAGATGCACAGTTCAAGACCCCCTACCCGAGATCCGCCGGTTTTCACACCGACACCCACCTCGGCGCCGTCCGCGCCACCGTCGCCGCTGCCTTCGACCTTGTCATCAGAGGAGAACGCGATAACCTCGCCGCCCTCCATGCCGCCGTCCTCGCCGCCTTCGACCTCGTCATCGGAGGAGAGCACAATAACCTCGCTGCCCTTCGCGCTGGCAAAGATCGCCCGCTCTGCCTCCACGAGCTCCGGGTGCTGCCGGCGGAACTCTTTCTTGTAGGCCCCGTCGGCGACCTCGGGCTCGAGACGCTCCCATGCCTCGCGGTCCTCTCATGCTGTCACATCCCTAGCTTCTGGTACTTCCTGGTGTTTGCATCTGGTTGCATCATGTTTAAATTCTATTTAAGTTGAACTGGAGATGTTCAAACCCTAGCAGATAATATTTTCAACTAGGTTCAAGTTTAAATCTTTTCAATGAACCCAAAATGCCCTTTGGGAAAGTTCATGATTTTTGATAAAGGGGAAAACCTCTGGCAAAAATGATGCACATATTTCTAGGCCATTTTTGGACTCTTGAATTAAATCATTATGTATTTGAATTTGGGCATTTAATTGCTATTACAATTTTTAAATGCTCCAATAATTTTGAAACTAAATGTGGGTTGTTGGAAATAACATAACAGGTCCTCACAATTTATTTCAGGATTTTTATATGTGGTTTAGTATTTTTACTAAATCAAAGAAAACACAAAGCAAATAGAAAACATAAACAAAAATTAAAAGGGAGACAGAGTTTTACCTGGAGCTTACCTGGCAGCCCAGCTGGCCCAGCCCTGTAGCTGAGGCCCAGCCCAGCCCTGTAGCTGAGGCCCAGCCCAGCTGGCCCAGCCCTGTAGCTGAGGCCCAGCCCACCAGGGCGAAGCAGTCGTCTTCAACCTCTGCTAGTAGGCAGAGGCGTGACGACAGCAGCGCGCCCGAGGCCTCCACCTCATCCCTACCTGCCTGGCCTCCCCGTGCTCGTCCTCTTGTCGACAGGAGGCGTGCTAGACCCCTTCGTCCATTCCCCCTCTCTCTGGACCTCCTCCCCTTCTCTGTTCTCTCTTCCAAGGCCGCCCGAACGAGCCGGAGTGCGCCACCGCAAAACACCATGCCCACCACCGTCCCCTTGCCCCGTGGCCATGACCCTAAGCTCCTCCTAGGCCCCAAGAACCTCTATGCTGACCCACTCAATCCCGGATGACCCCAAGACGGCGCAGCGGCTTTTCTTCCCCGATTCACCGTCTTCAACGCGCCCCCAAGCCCGCTTCGACGCCCTTGCAACCTCAGTGAGCCACTACGCCGAACCCCTCTCTCCTCATGTTCAATTGCCCTCTCTAGCTGTCGCCTCCATCGAGCTCGAGACCTCACCACCGCCGGCCATGGTGCCACCGCGGTTGCTGATGCCATAGCTCACGTTCGAGCAAGCCACTGAACTCCTGGAGTTCCCAGGAGCCCGTAGAGCTTTTCAGCCAGCCTCTCTCTGCACCATAGAGCCGCTCGCGTCAAGTCCGTGGCTCCGGCCGCCACCCGGGTGCTCGCCGTCGTCGACTCTGGGCACCCCGCGACCTGTTGCTGCCTCCGCTGGATGCGCGGGCGCACGGGCTACCTCCTGGTGCCTTCCTCCGCCGCTCTCGTGGCCTCCCGGTGTGCTTCCGCCGTGGCCAGAGGTCACCGGCAACTAACTCCGGCGTGCTCACGTGTCCGGCTTAATTAGCCATTAACCATAATGTTTAGTTTAAACACTAGACACTAGCAAGTCGGCCCAGGAGCTCTAATGAGCTTAGTTAAAATTAATTAAACCCCTGTTTAACTTTAACTTAACCACAGTGGCCCCACGCGTCAGCTCTGACCCTGCTGACGTGGCCGTTGAGCAGGCCCACCTATCAGCGAGACTAACTAGCCCTATGTCCCTGACGTGTGGTCGCTACTAGTCAGGTTTGACCTGGACCGGCCCCGTTGACCGCCAACATCATAGTGACGTTATGCTGACGGAGTAATTCTTCTGGAATTTTAATAAATCTTAAATGGTTTATTTATGTCGGAAAATGTTATAAACTTCTGAAAATCATATAAAATCAACCGTAACTCCAAATGAAATAAGTTATATATGAAAAATGATCAGAAAAATCCAATCTTTCCATCTATATCGGTTTCATGCATGTCAGAACACTTTAACCTTGCTGATTAAGTGAAACAAGCTAATGCATTAATATGACTTCATAGCATATGCTTTCATTCGAATCTTTGATTCAAATGGACTCAAACAAACCTGTTTTAGAATGCATTAGCCAAAACACACCCATATTGCCATGTCATAGCATGCATCATATTGTTGCATATTGCCATGTGATGATTGTGTTCCGATGTGTCTTTCGTGGTAGGTTCTGCCTCTGAGGATACCTACAAATATCCGACTGAAGGGCAGTATCCTACTACCACCCCCATCAGGCAAGCAAAACCCCCTTGTTCATTCCGATACAATCCCACTCTCTCGCTCCTGCTCTATTTTACTGAATTAGGACAAAAACAACTCATGTGTTACTTGCTGCGGTAGTTGAACCCCCTTTCCTCTGCATGACCTGTCATTGCCATAGTAAATAGATGAAACCGACTAGCATGAGTAGGAGTTGTTTGAGCCCTGATGTGCCTACTCATTCATGCTTGTTTGTCATGCCTGCTACTGCTTAGAGTTGAGTCAGGTCTGATTCATCGGGGATGAATCGAAGGTGTGTAAACATGTCCTACTGTGTGTGAGATAAGTGTGGGAACACAATTTGGTAAAGGTAGCGGTGAGAGGCCATGTAGGAGTACATGGTGGGTTGTCTCATTGAAGCCGTCCTTAGGAAATGAGTTCTGTTTTTGTGATCCATGAACAGCTACTACCACGCATTGGGCTCGTTAATTGACTCTCCCGGCTTGTTAACCACCCTTGTCCTCTGTCCAGGAATTACCAAAACCACCTAGGGATAGTTGCACTTTCTATCTCCCCCTTTTTGGTAATTGATGACAACATATAGATCAAAGCTTCGACAAATGATAATAAGAGTGAAAAACATTGTCGCTTTGAGAAGTATGTGATAAGCAAGAGCTCCCCCTAAATTTGTGCATAGTTTAAGATTTGCTTTGGACTGCAAATGCACAAAGAGTTAGGCTCATGGGTTACTCTTCCATGTCACATACATCTTGGTGGAGCGCTCAAAATGATACTAATTGAATACAAGCACTCATCACCAAGCAAAGTGAATGATCATATAGAGATAAATGGGATAATGCCATCCAATCAAGCATAAATGTAGCATATGATCAAACACATGATCATCCAGGTATCAAACATACATAAAGTATCTCAAACAAGCAAATAACAAAGTTCAACCACCAAAAGCAAGACAGAAAAAAAGCAACACTCTCTCTCGAAGCCTATTATCTATACATTTTTCTCCCCCTTTGGCAACAAGTCACCAAAAAGTTCTTAGAAAATGCATAGCACTAGATCGACTCTCAGGCTTGATCTTCAGGTGGTGGTGTAGATAAAACGCCAAGGACGAAAGCATCAGTTGATGTAGATGGAGCTGGAGGTGTAGGTGCTGGAGCTGGTTGCACTGGAGCTGTAGGAGCTGTAGCTGGTGCAGATGAAGTGGCTCTAGTGTCTGTCACTGGCACTGCAGTTGATCTCTGAGCTCTAGGCACTCTGGCAAATGCATCAGTGGTTGTCTTGCCCTGCCTCTCCTGCATATCATCTTGAAGGTGCTCAACAACATACTGGATCTCAGTTACCTTCACATCCAAGTTATAGAACTTCTGCTCCATGATCCTCTCCAGGCTCTCCTGGTTTTGAGTCAAGGTGGCCAGCCCTTTCTCAATCCTCAGAGTGGATGCAATCAAGTATCCTAGCTGATCTTGTTTGCTCTTTAGAAAGTACTGAGATGCCTCTTCCATTGTTGGCATCTTGGTAGCCTTCTCTGTCCTTGCCTTCTCCTTCTTTGCTTGAGCATGCACAGAAGTTGGTGCGTCTTCATCCATAACCACTTGGTTGTCCTCAATTTCTGGATAGATAGGCATGTGATCCTTGTCCAATAAGTATGTGCCAGTGCCCATCTTGGAGTTAATCAGCTCCTGGATCTGTGGGGCATACCCACAACTTCTCTTTTGGTCAGCTGCTGTCCTCTTGATAGTCTCAACTATGAGGCTCATGACCTTGAACTTCTGTGGCACATCAAATAAGTGTAGCAAGTTTATTGCATGGCCTCTGATCATGTTGTGGTCACCTGACTTGGGCAAGAGAGTATGACTGAGGATCCAGTTGATGGTTGGCAGTCCTGACAGAAGGTAATTTATAGATCCAAACTTATGTGTCTCAACAGCAGCATCTGGGATCTCCTTGTACATATGAGCCATGGAGTTGTGATCCATCTTCTTCTTGGCATAGACATCCAAGTCATCTTCTTTCTCCTTAGGTGCATTGATCAGATTGGCCCATTCTTCAATTGTTGATTGGTACCTAGTACCTTCAGACATCCATACTATCCTGCCATCTGGATAGAAGTGTGTTGTGGAGTAGAATTGCATTATGAGCTCATCATTCCACTTTGTGAGCTTCTGCCCAACAAAGTCTACAACTCCACATGCACTGAAACTTTCTTGCACACCAGGATAGTGTTCCTCATTCTCCTTCATGTAGGTCCAGTCGACCCATCTCATGTCACACACTATTGGTTTCTTGTCCAACAACACTGTCTCATAGAAATCCTGTTGTTCCTTAGTATGGAACATGTAATCAACAACAGTCCTTGTCCTGATAGCATAAGGATCAGACAACCTCCACTGTCTGAGGCCTGCATCCTTCCTCAACTTCATGTTCTCAGCCACAAGATGAGCATCATTGTGGTCTGGAACCTTTGGCTTCAACTTTCTCAGGACATGCTCTTCATCATCTTCCTCTTCAGCAACAGTCTCAGGCACTTGGGCCTTGTTCTTCTCAACAGAAGGTATGTTTCTAGTACTCCTCTTTGGTGCAATCTTGGGCTTGGAGGCAGCTTTGGGTGCTTCTTTGGGCTTTGATGATGCAGCCCCTGACCTTATAGCATCACCCATAAGCTTCTGTGCCTTGGGTGCTGGTGCAGCAACCTCTTCTTCCTCTTCCTCTTCCATCACCGAAGGCTTTCCAACAACTCTGGCCATGGTCTTCTTGACCCTTTCCTTCCTCTTCTTCCCTTCTGCAGCAGCCTCTTTGGGTTGTGATTCCAAAGGTACTTGAGTAGAGGCTCTGGCTTTAGACATGGGAGTTCTCTTTGCAGGCACTTTGGTCTTCATACCAGGCTTAATGGCAGCAGCTGTGCCATACTCCTTTTTGAGCACTTTCTTCTTGGAAGTGGCCTCATCCTCAACTGCCACATAGTTTTCATCCTCCGATTTTGAGGTTTTCTTCTTTCTGTCCCTCGTGGCAGCTTTGGGCAGATTGCTTGGGGTGCTCCTGCTACCCTCATCAGAGGTGCTAGAGGGACCAGTGCCCTCACTCATCTGAATCTGCTCCTCTTCCCTGTTCTGGCTATCACTTTGATTAGACATGTTGCAAATACTGACTGCTGACCCTGTGAATAGATATAGATGAGATAGAGTGGATGAGCATCACAAAATACAGATGTTTTTGCAAAAGAATGAATCAAAAACTTAGTTTCAGTTTTCCACAGAAAGCATTTCAGATCAACTGATTTGCAAACTCGGTGATACTGAAGCAGCTTTTGGAACCTAAACTAGTGAACTCAGTCAGACCGAGTCACAGTTCGGTGGCACCGAGACTGCTAGGGTTTCACAAAGTCCTGAACTCGGTCACACCGATTTGCAATTCTCGGTCAGTCCGAGAATTACTTGTGCAATGGCCTTAGCCGAATCGGTGGAACCGAGTTCTACAACTCGGTGGGTCTGAGATGGTTTCGGCAGAAACCTAACCCTAAATTTTCAATTCACCTATAATCTATAGATTGTTTTGACTGGATAGAATCGTTTCAATCGTGGCAAGAATCATGATGAACACAATGTGCCAGGAATCGGACGAGGATAGCACTGTGATCGAGTCCATACCCTAGCTTAGCGATGAACTTGCTACGGTGGCGACGGCGGGGATGAATTCCGTTGACAGCAGTGGAGACCAGCGACTGGAGGCGGCTGGCGACAAGGAGGACTATCCGGAGACCCTGGAGGCAGAGCGAGCTATGCGCGGGCGAAGGGGTTCGGAGAAAGTTTCCAAATTTTTACCCATGAGTATATATAGCCCGACCCTATCGGTGTGACCGAGTGGAACAAGTCGGTGGCACCGAGATGCATAACTGTTGACAGTTACAGCAACTCGGTGTGACTGAAAAGTTCAAATCGGTTGCACCGAGATGAAAACCTAGATTGACTTAGTGATCTCGATATGACCGAAATGGAAGATCGGTCAGACCAAAACGCACAAAGAAGTTTTGGAAGTTTAAGTCTATGACGAATCGGGGACTCGGAGTGCTCCTCACACAGAGTGGTTCGAATCTGACTTGATCAAATTTTGTGATGTCGCAAGAATAGATTTTAAGACAAGAAAAGCATAGATAGCTAGAGAAGGTTCTTAGGCATTCTTGTCCATCCACTTGGCAAAAGAAAAATAACCAATCAATCAAAGCAACAAGTGGATGTCCTCGAATGAGTAAAATATGCAACCAACATGCTCACACAATAAGATGGCAAATGAAATATGTGGCAAAGCATGCACAACCAATTCTAGCATCTATCAAACAATTGGCGATGACTAGGTCATCTATATATGAGTATATTGACTTAGGAGTCAAACGAGAACATTTGACCATAGGTCATACTCATTGTTTAAGCTCAAGTGGGGTTACCACTTTTACATAATGCATTGATGTGTTCACACCATTAGACTTGCTTTGACTCAATTCTTAGAGTTAAGCTCCCCCTAGATGTGAGATCCCCCCTTAGAGGGATGAATTAACCTTGGGTTTTGTCGATGATGACTTCATGTAGGTGTTAAAGATGTGGATGCTCAATGTTGATGAAGATCATTTGGAGCAATCATTTGGAGTGATTTGCACTTTCAATACCTACACGAGTTAGTCCCACAAGGAACAAACAAGGATATCCATAGACATATAGTGATGCACACACAAGATGTTGTCTATGAAAGCATTAGGTTACCTTGTCCCTTGTCTTACCAACAAGAGGGTTTGTGACTCCTTGAACTAGTTCAAGATGTGAAAGTTGATTACACTTTTTGTTGCCAAAATGATATGAGTGAAATATGTTGGCGGAGTCACCCTCAAGAACTCTCTAGTTCTTCTTCTTTAGGATCCACATCATCTTGATGGGAATCCTTGGAGTTGTAGTCGTACTTGATGAAGTAGAGCTTGATGTAGTCTTGGGAACCCAATTGACCAAGGCCTTAGGAGCTTCTTCAAATGCATCAATTTCCTATTAAAGCTTATCCTTGCCTTTTTGCTTGTGGTCTTGTGGTGGAATATCATCTTGAGCTTGTGTCCCCTTGAAGGAAGTAGGATCATACTTCTCTTGTTGAGGAACAAACTTTGTCTTGGGGTATTGATCTTCTTCCCACTCAACTCCATTGGCATTGAACTTTCGTTCAAAACCAACACCTTGGTTCTTCCGGTGTCTTCCTTGCTTGCGTACAATTTCCTCAAATTGCTTACTCCCGGCAAGGCTCTTGTAAACACCTTTCTCTATAATTCCCTTCAATAAGCTATTTTCTTGCTCAAGTGTAACTTGGCTAAGAGAATCATTAGTGGAATCAAGAGAACTACTAGAAGCAACAACATTGAATTTAGCATAATTATTGTTACTACTAGAGGAAGAATCCTTCTTGTTCTTGTTAATGGACTTGACTTGAGGCATGTAGGTGGATAAGAGTAAATGCTTGGCAATGTAAGAAGAACTTTTCTTACGGAGATCATCATTGATTGCCTTTAAGAACTCATGCTCTTGCTCAAGGTTGAGCTTTTCAAAGCGTAACTTCTCATGAGTCCTTAAAAGTTCTCGATGATCTTCTAAGATAGTTTCATGAGCTAACTTAAGAGTGTTTAGTTCTTTAGTTAGAAGCTCAATCTTCTCCTTATCATTATCATTCGTTTTATTTTGACTAGCATGATTAATTGACGTTTCATCATAGTATTCATCACTAGAGTTGTCAACAAGTAAATCATCATCACCTAGCAAGTCATCTTCATCACTATTGAAATCAACATACTCGGGGTGTGTTACCTTTTGGCCTTTAGCCATGAAGCATCTTCCAAGTCCTTCATTTGGTGAATCAAATATGTCGTAGGAGTTGGTTGACACAAGTGCTAGGCCGGCAACACCTTCATCTTGAGTATATTCGGAGTCGGAGTGATAGCTTCTCTCGGAGTGATTGTCGGAGTCAGAGACGGATACCCATTCACCAACATGAGCTTGATGTCTTCGTTTTGTGTAGCTCCTTGATGACTTGTCCTTCCTTTCCGAATCCTTGCTTCTCCGGGATGTTCTTCGTTCATAATGATCATCTCTACTCCTCCTCTCTCTTGGTGGTGATTCTTCTTTTCTACTTGTCCTCTTGGGTGATTCTTCTCTTCTTTTGTAGGGTGCCATACACTCATTGGAATAGTGTCTGGGTCTCCCATAATTGTAGCAATTGCGTTCTCGACTAGAAGATCTTTTGTCGTTGTAGGACCTTGACTTGGAGCTTCTTTCTTTGCTTCTACTCTTGTGGAATTTGTTGAAGTTCTTCACCGTTAAGCTCAATTCTTCATTGAAGGTTTGTTTCTCACTTGATGATGTGGGGGCTTCACATGAGGCTTTGTAAGCACCACTTGACTTGTTGTGAAGTTCCGCCTTGTCCTTGAGTGACATCTCATGAGCAACAATTCTTCCAATGACTTCCATTGGCTTGAGATCTTTGTAATTGGGCATCATTTGGATCAATGTGCACACGATATCATATTTTCCGTCCAAAGCTCTTAGGATCTTCTTGATGATGAATTTGTCGGTCATCTCTTCACTTCCTAAGCCCGCAATCTCATTTGTGATAAGAGCAAGCCTAGAGTACATTTGAGCGACACCTTCACCATCCTTCATTTTGAACTTGTCAAATTGACTTTGGAGCACATCCAACTTGGATTCCTTGACGGAGTCGGTACCTTCATGCATATCAATCAAAGTATCCCAAATTTCCTTTGCATTCTCAAGATGGCTGATTTTGTTGAATTCTTTAGGGCACAAACAGTTGAAGAGGATATCACAAGCTTGAGCGTTGTATTGCAACATCTTCAACTCTTCCGCGGTAGCTTCACGGTTCGGTTCTCTCCCATCAAAGAATTCACCTTGCAAGCCAATACACACAATAGCCCAAACGGTGGGGTTATGTCCAAGAATATGCATTTTCATCTTATGCTTCCAACTAGCAAAATTAGTGCCATCAAAGTAAGGACCTCTACGGTGATAATTTCCCTCGCTAGACGCCATACTCTCCTAGGTTGTGAAACCAAGGCTATGACTACCAAAAGCTATGGAAATCAAAGCAAATGGAGACCAAAGCTCTGATACTACTTGTAGGATCGAAAGTATGTCTAGAGGGGGGGGGGGTGATTAGACTACTTGACCAAATAAAAACTTGTCCTTTTCCCAATTTTAGTCTTTGGCAGATCTTAGCTAACTTAGCACAAGTCAAGCAATCTTATCACAATACAAGCAAGCATGCAAAAGAGTATATGAGCAGCGGAAAGTAAAGCATGCAACTTGCAAGAATGTAAAGGGAAGGGTTTGGAGAATTCAAACGCAATTGGAGACACAAATGTTTTTGTCGTGGCTCCGACAGGTGGTGCTATTGTACATCCACGTTGATGGAGACTTCAACCCACGAAGGGTAACGGTTGCGCGAGTCCACGGAGGGCTCCACCCACGAAGGGTCCACGAAGAAGCAACCTTGTCTATCCCACCATGGCCGTCTCCCACGAAGGACTTGCCTCACTAGCGGTAGATCTTCACGAAGTAGGCGATCTCCTTTCCCTTACAAACTCCTTGGTTCAACTCCACAATCTTGTCGGAGGCTCCCAAGTGACACCTAGCCAATCTAGGAGACACCACTCTCCAAGAAGTAACAAATGGTGTGTTGATGATGAACTCCTTGCTCTTGTGCTTCAAATGATAGTCTCCTCAACACTCAACTCTCTCTCACAGGATTTGGATTTGGTGGAAAGAAGATTTGAGTGGAAAGCAACTTGGGGAAGGCTAGAGATCATGATTCATATGGTAGGAATGGAATATCTTGGCCTCAAGACATGAGTAGGTTGTTCTCTCTCAGAAACAGCAAGTTGGAAGTGTAGGTTTGTTCTGATGGCTCTCTCTATGAATGAAGAGGAGGTGGAGGGGTATATATAGCCTCCACACAAAATCTAACCGTTACAGACAACTTGCCAAACTCGGTGGGACCAAATTGAGAAACTCGGTCGGACTGATTCAGCAAATCTAGTGACCGTTAGGATTTTCGGTGGGACCGACATGCAACTCAGTAGGACCGATATGGTTAGGGTTTAGGGCATAACGTAATCTCGGTGAGACCGATTACACAAACTCGGTGGGACCGATTTTGGTAATATGCTAACCAGAGAGTTGGTCAGGTAAACTCGGTGGGACCGATTCGCTCATTTCGGTGGGACCGAAATGTTACGAAAAGGAAACAGGGAATTTACATTGCAATCTCGGTGCGACCGATCGCTCATTTCGGTTGTACCGAAACGTTACGAAGGGAAACAGGGAGATTACAATCCCATCTCGGTGAGACCGAGATCCCTATCGGTGAGACCGATTTGCCTAGGGTTTGTGGCAGTGGCTATGACATCTGAACTCGATGGCGTCGGGTAGAAAGAATTGGTAGGGCCGAGTTTGACTTTTGGTTTAGGTCATACGTGGATGTGAGAAAGTAGTTGAGGGTTTTGGAGCATATCACTAAGCACTATGGAGCAAGAAACTCATTAAGCAACACCTCATCCCTCCTTGATAGTATTGGCTTTTCCTATAGACTCAATGTGATCTTGGATCACTAAAATATAAAATGTAGAGTCTTGAGCTTTTGAGCTTGAGCCAATCCTTTTATCCTTAGCATTTTGAGGGATCCACTTTTCTCATCCATGCCATGCCATTCATTGAGATTTTCCTGAAATATTCATCTTGGAATGATGTTAGCTCAGTGAGCTATATGTTGTTAGGAATTATCGAAACCACCTAGGGATAGTTGCACTTTCAAACGTAAGGCTCTTTTTACTCCTTTACATGCCCTTCTGATCTGAGTTATCTTACCCTTCCTATGGGGATAAGGAACTAGGCCTTGTCTTCTTTCTTTTAGGATCACGTGTTACTAATCCATAGACTTATAAGATTAGTGAATTCAAGCCTCAGTTCAGTTCCTACTACTCCCGTGTGTTCATAATTGGCTTTAGAACCGTGATATTGAGCTTCCGAGTGGTTATGCCACCTTTTTGTAGGATGTCTCAAATCTTTTCGAGCATTTACAGCCATTATACTGTCCGAGTCATCCCAGGTTTCTAAACAGTCTGATGCATTTGCAAATCCCTTCTTACCATTTCGAAGTTCCTTTGTGCCGGATCAACCACACTAACTAGAGTGTTGAGGTACTTCATTGCCTCGGCATTTATATTGGAGTTGTTATTATGACCCTAGGTGTCTTAGAGTGTCACCTAGTAGTCTAGACATGTTTAGTATCCCAATGTGATGATTCTGGCCATCATTCTCGAAAGCATCCCGTGATGCCATTTAGTTAGTAGGCATTCTATTCCTAGGTTTTTGAACCAAGATTCACCCTACTCACTTCATGTTGATAGTGTTTGCTAGTTCCTTTAGGTTATTAGTAACCTTTGCGATAGTCCTCGAAGTTTGTGGTATAGCCTTGTTCCAAATACCATGAACCGTTTATGGCAGAAGTTCCTCGCCGAACCGAACGATCATAGCAAGAGTGCTCTTGATGAGTTCTCCATTCTATATTGTGGCTCTGCGTATTCTACCTATCTGCATGGGTTATCCGGGAGAAACATGTTGAACTCGTTTGACATGCTAATCCATGCATACACAACTCAGTAAATTGTATGTTCTCTAGAGTTGTCCCTCTTTAGTTGTCTTCTGACCTTCGTCCATCAATTGATAGTCAAGAGTATGCGTGCATTCGTTCATCGATGCCTACTACCCTTGTGGTCCATCAAGCCATTCTATCCAGAATGACTAGGATAAACAAACTTCAGTATCTCATCCATTTCTAGGATTGGATCAAAGTTGATGTACTTCGCAGATCAAAATGCCAATCTAGCTTCTGATTCGTTTCTACCCTAGAGTATTACCCCCTTTATGTCAGGAATGTCAAGGGAATTGCACACCATCTTATGAATTCTTGACACAGTGATACCTCTCGCCATCATTGCTCATTCCTCGGTTCCGTGTTGTCACAACCAGAATGCCGACAGGTGAACTATGATGCGTGAAATCTATACTCCTAGCAACCCTGTTGCTTGGTAGTTAAATGACAATAATTTCATTCTTAGCGTGTTGGTTCTTGAATCATCATCCTAAGATAGATTGTGCTACCTACTCCCAATTTCCGGTGCACTCTTCGATCAATGAGTTAGGATTTTGTCAATCCCTCACTTATTTGATCATTTCGTCTTGCCCTTAGAAGCAAGATTGTTCTCGAGCTTAGTAACATACCGGTGGTTTGTGATTTTCTGAATATCTTCTCAGAAGTATCACCAGGTTGTCACCTGACCGCTATGTTAAGCTCGTGATCAAGTTGGTTTCTCTATGAACCACCCCTTCTGCAAGAATCTGTGTTGGATACCCCTGAGCTAGTTGGTTAAGCTAAAAGAACAACTTGGAGAGTTGGAGGATGAAAGCCTGTCCGACTTAGTTCGTTTGAAGGGATATCTTGTGGGTGTGTTGAAGAAAGATGATATCTTCATTGATTGATCCTCGTGGTCAATTGTTGGATCTATTGTCTTATCAAAACCTTGATTTGTGTATGGGATATCGTCAAATCAAGTCAGAACCAATGATGTTCATAATGTTGTCTTACTCATGGTTGATCCCTCGAGCATACACCATTATATCTTTTGGGTCTGACCAATGCTATCCCCTTGTTCACATAATTGTGGAATTGCACTTATATGGAAACCTAGATGAATTGTTATTGAGCCCATCATCAACATTTCTATCCTCTCCATGATTCGTGTTAAACATCTAGCTAGTATTGGGAACTTCTATAAGCATTATCTTCATGTCCCGTTCATGAGGTATATGCTCGGATGAAAGAAGTTATTTCCTCTAATACATGTGCATTTGATGCAAGTTGCCGCCGTGAATTAGAGAAAATTAGTTTTGCTTCCTCTGGAATCATCCCAAGTCAGCCATGTACGTGCAAAGTATTCTATGGTCTGATAGACTGATCATCTTCATTCTATACGTATTCCTAGCACACAAAGCCACTGATTGGTTCATTCAAGGAGAAGAAGTTCCTTCTTAAGAGCATGCCTTATGTAAGGACTTTGATATCCTCGATGATGGTTCCCCACCTAAACTCGGTAGTATTTTATTATAAGACTACTATGTGGCCATGCTTGTCTGGGACGGCGTGCTCACATGTGTGTAGCAGAACCAGCTCATGTTTTGGAGCTTGCTATCGTAGTTCATTCCCCGAGAATCTCGCAACGTCATCTCGTCGATTTGTGTTGCAAACTTTCATTTTTCTTTCTAGACTTGATGAGTCTAGAATATCCTGACACCAACCAGATCTGAATCTTAGGCAGGTATGATGGTTGGAATGTGTCTCAAGAATTATAATATTGGTCTCTCTATAACTCGGTAAAGTGGATGTATTGGCCAACACACCCAGCCGGAAGACCTATTATTGTAGTATCTTGATTAAAGAAGTTGGCCACCTCCCCATAAGGATTTCGCAGGATTTACCTCCGTAGTTATTCCTTATGGATTATTGAGCTCCCGAAGTCCAATATGTTACTTGATGTTCTAGATACCAAACCATTTCAATGAATGGGTTAAGCTAGCACATCAAGGAGAACATTATAAGCGGAGTGCTAAATGTCTCTCGGTCGATCATCCAGATTTTGTCCCCTTGGCCCCGCCAAGGTGAAATTTGAGAAGGTGTTATCTTCCTTTGCATCTGCATCTTCCACCGGTATCCATCATGGTAGTATGTTGTGTTGCCAGGATCCTTGACACGGATATTGGTAAAACCTTGATGAATATGGGGATGCTCAAGTTCTTGAGAGCACGCACAAGCACTAGGTGTTATCATCGGCACTAACTGGGATTGCTCCTAGTTTCTTCGGTTATGCTATAACTTTTCAAACAGTGGACTCACTCTCTACTATTGAGCTTTTCCCCGGTTACTAAAATCACCCCTAGTGTTGTCTTCAACAAGGTAATCCACATCATCATTCTAGTATGGGTATGCCATTCCTTCGCACTCTGCCAAACGATCGTTGGTGAATTGCCTTAGCCTGGTATGGAGAGTTTCAATGATCCTTTCCAATATAGTTTCTTTCTGACGTTATCGAGTTGGATGAAGATCTCGAAAGCAAAGATGTTAAGATCAATATGAAGTAATGAATCAACATCTTTGAGAAGGATAGTTGGATCATGAATATCGTGTTAGCTTTGTGTCCCCTCTGTCTTCTTACCTCACGTCTTGAATCTCGGGACGAGATTCTCATTTAGTGGGGGTGAGTTGTCACATCCCTAGCATCTGGTACTACCTGGTGTTTGCATCTGGTTGCATCATGTTTAAATTCTATTTAAGTTGAACTGGGGATGTTCAAACCCTAGTAGATAATATTTTCAACTAGGTTCAAGTTTAAATCTTTTCAATGAACCCAAAATGCCCTTTGGAAAAGTTCATGATTTTTGATAAAGGTGAAAACCTCTGGCAAAAATGATGCACATATTTCTAGGCCATTTTTGGACTCTTGAATTGAATTATTATGTATTTGAATTTGGGCATTTAATTGCTATTACAATTTTTAAATGCTGAGATAATTCTGAAACTAAATGTGGGTTGTTGGAAATAATACAACAGGTCCTCACAATATATTTCAGGATTTTTATATGTGGTTTAGTATTTTTTTCTAAATCAAAGAAAACAAAAAGCAAGTAGAAAACAGAAACAAAAATTAAAAGGGAGACAGAGTTATACCTGGAGCTTACCTGGCAGCCCAGCTAGCCCAGCACTGTAGCTGAGGCCCAGCCCACCAGGGCGAAGCGGTCGTCTTCAACCTCTACTAGTAGGCGTTGCCAAAACCTCTATACCCACGGGGGCTGTTGGACATCACAGAAGTATGGGTGACTCCGCTGAATGCTCTATCTACCACGCGGTGGTGGATACGTGGCGTCATGCTCTTTTTGACTGTCATATGGCCCGATGTGTATGGGCTCTCGCTGATGAGGAAATAACGGAAACAATCATCTCTAACCGGACGGACGATGCTAAACTATGGATGTTTTGGTTAGTGGATACCCTTCCCACGGTGGACCTGGCGCGGGTGCTTGTCACGATGTGGGCAATCTGGTGGGTGAGACGCCGAGCTATCCACGACGAGCAATTCTAGAGCCCCCTCAGTACCCATGTTTTCATTACCAAGTTCATGGCGGAGCTTGATCAAATCCCAGAAAGGGGGGCGCGCACGAAGGACCTGCATGCGCAATTGAAGGACCTGCATGCAATATCCAGGGGCATGCATGCAATGCCCAGGGACCTGCATGTAATTATGGGCGCAGGACAGCCGAGGCGGTCTTCATGGTTAGCGCCAGAACTGCATGACACCAAGATTAATGCTAACGGCGGCTTCTCTAAGATTGGCGACAAGGGAGCTTTGGCAGCAGTATGTCGCGACAAAAACGGGAACTACCTGGGGGCTTCAGTGATCATTGTCGAAGGCCTCGTGGATCCGGTGATACTCGAAGCACAAGCATGCAGCGAAGCGCTAGCACTCGCTGCAGACTTACAAGTCCAGTCCATATTTGTGGCCACAGATTGCTGTGAAGTGGTAACAAGGATCAAGGATGACAGCCCATGCAAGTTCTTCCCAATTCTGCAAGATATTAAGCACCAGAGAAGAGTTTTTAGGGCAGTAGAGTTTATCCATGAGAGTAGAAAACATAATGGAGAGGCTCATGCTTTAGCTAAGGCTGCAGCATTCCTCCCTCCTGGTCGCCATGTGTGGCTTACATCTATGCCCAATATTATCTATATTCCAATGACTGTCCACGTTTAATAAAGGATACAGATTATGCTAAAAAACAGTAGGCAGAGGCATGTCGACACTAGCACGCCCAAGGCCCCCACCTCCTCCCTACCTGCCTGGCCTCCCCGTGCTCGTCCTCTCGTTGACAGGAGGCGTGCTGGACCCCTTCATCCATTCCCCCTCTCTCTGGACCTCCTCCCCCTTCTCTGTTCTCTCTTCCACGGCCGCCCAAACGAGCCGTAGTGCGCCACCGCAAAACACAGCGCCCACCGCCGTCCCCTTGCCCCGTGGTCGTGACCCTGAGCTCCTCCTAGGCCCAAGAACCTCTACGCTGACCCACTCAATCCCGGATGACCCCAAGACAGTGCTGCGGCTTTTCTTCCACGTCCACGGCCGCCAGATGCCGTCGCTCGATTCGCCGTCTTCAACGCGCCCCCAAGCCCGCTTCGACGCCCCTGCAACCTCATTGAGCCACTACGCCGAACCCCTTTCTCCTCGTGTTTGATTGCCCTCTCTAGCCTTCGCCTCCATCGAGCTCGAGACCACACCGCCGCCGGCATGGTGCCACCGCGGTTGCTGACGCCATAGCTCGCGTTCGAGCAAGCCGCTGCACTCCTGGAGTTCCCAGAGCCCGTAGAGCTTTTCAGCTAGCCTCTCTATGCACCATAGCACCGCTCGCGTCAAGCCTGTGGCTCCGGCCACCGCCCAGGTGCTCGCCGTCGTCGACTCCGGGCACCCCGCGACCTGCTGCTGCCTCCGCTGGATGCACGGACGCACGAGCTACCTCCTGGTGCCTTCCTCTGCCGCTCCCATGGCCTCCCGGTGTGCTTCCGCCGTGGCCAGAGGTCACCGGCGACTAACTCTAGCGTGCTGACGTGTCCGACTTAATTAGCCATTAACCATAATGTTTAGTTTAAACACTAGACACTGGCAAGTAGGCCCAGGCGCTCTAATGAGCTTAGTTAAAATTAATTAAACCCCTATTTAACTTTAACTTAACTATAGTGGCCCCACACGTCAGCTCTGACCCTGCTGACGTGGCTGTTGACCAAACCCACCTGCCAGCGAGACTAACCAGCCCTATGTCACTGACGTGTGGTCCCCACTAGTCAGGTTTGACCTGGACCATCCCTGTTGACTGCTCACATCAGAGTGATGTCATGCTAGCGCAGTAATTCTTCTGGAATTTTAATAAATCTTAAATGGTTTATTTATTTCAGAAAATGTTATAAACTTCTGAAAATCATATAAAATCAACCGTAACTCCGAATGAAATAAGTTATATATAAAAAATGATCAGAAAAATCCATTTTTTCCATCTATATTGGTTTCATGCATGTCATCATAGTTTAAGATTACTGTTTAAGTGAAACAAGCTAATGCATTAATATGACTTCATATCATGGGCTTTCATTCGAATCTTTGATTCAAATGGACTCAAACCAACCTATTTTAGAATGCATTAGCCAAAACACACCCATATTGCCATGTCATAGCATGCATCATATTGTTGCATATTGCCATGTGATGATTGTGTTCCGATGTGTCTTTCGTGGTAGGTTCTGCCTCTGAGGATACCTACAAATATCTGACTGAAGGGCAGTATCCTACTACCACCCCATCAGGCAAGCAAAAACCCCTTGTTCATTCCGATACAATCCCACTCTCTTGCTCCTGCTCTCTTTTACTGCATCAGGACAACAACGACTCATGTGTTACTTGCTGCGGTAGTTGAACCCCCTTTCCTTTGCATGACCTGTCATTGCCACAGTAAATAGATGAAACCCACTAGCATGAGTAGGAGTTGTTTGAGCCCTGATGTGCCTACTCATTCATGCTTGTTTGTCATGCCTGCTACTGCTTAGAGTTGAGTCAGGTCTGATTCATCGGGGATGAATCGGAGGTGTGTAAACATGTCCTACTTGTGTGAGCTGAGTGTGTGAACACGATTTGGTAAAGGTAGTGGTGAGAAGCCATGTAGGAGTACATGGTGGGTTGTCTCATTGAAGCCATCCTTAGGAACTGAGTTCTATGTTTGTGATCCATGAACAGCTAATACCACGCATTGGGCTCCTTAATTGACTATCTTGGCTTCTTAACCACACTTGTCCTCTGTCCAAGAGTTGCAAGTAGTCTCTGGTGTTTGTAGTATGCTGGAGGCTGTGGGCAGCGCTGACCCGAGCGGTGGGCTGTGATGCGGTAGGCACATGGCCGGGTATGCCGGGCACCCGTTTGGTGTTGCGGAACCCTGTACACATCGTTCGGGGCCGTATGTGGAAACCTCGGCCGAACTCCCTGCGGATGGAACCTGAATAGGCGATAAACCTGGACTAGAGACTTGAGTGTTTAGGCAGGTCATGGCCAGCACCCTCGTTGGGCTTCCGCTTGAAGGTTGCCGAGTACATGTTGTCTAAACGACGGTAAGTGGTGAGAGCATGTGTGAAGAAGTACACCCCTGCAGGGTTAACATCATCTATTCGAATAGCCATGTCCGCGGTAAAGGACTTCTGGGTTGCCTATAAATTTCATAGACAAGTGAAAGTGGATACTGTAAAATACGTAAGATAAGCGTGAGTGCTATGGATGGCTTTCTCGCAGGGAGACGGGAGCGGATCCATAGTGGTGTATTGATATGGTGAATATGTGGACTCGTGTGCGCCACCTCAAAAGAGTTACTTGTAGTCATAGTTCAGGATAGCCACCGAGTCAAGGCTGGCTTGCTGCAGTTAAACCCCACCATCCCCTTTGTTGATAATGATGCATATGTAGATAGTTCTGATGTAAGTCCTTATAGTTACATTTGTACTCACATTTGCCTATTTTATGTTTTGCAAAGAGACTTTATCTCGCTGGTAGTTCCGCGTGGACTTCGATGTTTAGCTTGTTACCTCAGCTACGATCTTGTGCCCTCGGCAGCATCTGGTAGATAGTCAGGCTTCTCAGCCTTTTTCATTTGTAGATGTCTGTACTCAGACATGTTAAGCTTTCGCTTGTGCTTTCACTTGTATGCTCTAAATGTTGGGTCATGAAACCCATGACTGTAATATCTCGCTCCTTGGAGCCTATTGAATAAATACTTGAGTTGTAGAGTCATGTTGTGATGCCATGTCGTATTTGCACATATCGAGCATATTGTGTGTTTGTTATTGAAATGCTTGGTATGTGCGGGATCTGACTATCTAGTTGTTTATCCTTGGTAGCTTCTCTTACCGGGAAATGTCTCCTAGTGCTTCCACTGAGCCTTGCTAGCTTGCTACTGCTCCGGTACACATAGGCTGGCCGGCATGTGTCCTTCTTTGTTCCTGTGTCTGTCCCTTCGGGGAAATGTCACGCGGTGTCTACCAGAGTCCTGTTAGCCTGCTACAGCCCGGTTTACCGGAGTCTTGCTAGCCCAGCTGCTCCAGCCCGGATTCACTCGCTGATGACCGACACGTTCATTGTTGGGTCATGTATGCATGTCCCTGTAAGTTAGTGCCGCTTTGGGTTCACGACTAGCCATGTCAGCCCGGGCTCCTTGTCCTATGGATGCTATCGACACTATCATATACGTGTGCCAAAAGGCGCAAACGATCCCGGACCTGGTAAGGTGACACCCGTGGGAATACCGTGCGTGAGGCCGCAAAGTGATATGAGGTGTTACATGCTAGATCGGTGTGGGATTGAGTTAGGGTCCTGACACGTGACATAGCCGAGCTCACCACACCTGGCTCCGGCAGAACAAGGTGGACCGGACGTGTGTCGAAGGGGAAATTGAGCCTAGCCGCTGCGCCGTGGTAGCGGACCTGCCAGCGGTCATACTCCATGGCCGCAAGCTCGGCCGTTTGGAAGCTACCGAGCCACCGGCGGGTGTGGATCTCTCAATCTATAATCTTGGCGACCCACGTCCCCCACCACCGCTGTCGGACCCCGAGGTAGGACTTCGTCGGCTGCCGGGTCCGGGGGAGGACGGGGAAGTCCTCAAACCGGCGTAGGGGCGCGACGGCGAGCGGATCGGGGGACCGGCGACAGCGGATCGGGCCCGCGGAGGATGCTACGTCTTGAACTTGCGTTGGTTTTCTTTGAAGAGGAAAGGGTGATGCAGCAATAGTAGCGTAAGTATTTCCCTCAGTTTTTGAGAACCAAGGTATCAATCCAGTAGGAGGCTCCTCAAAAGTCCCACGCACCTACACAAACAAACAAAGAACTCGCAACCAACACAATAAAGGGGTTGTCAATCCCTTCACGGCCACTTGCGAAAGTGAGATCTAATAGAGATAGTATGATAAGATAAATTTATTTTTGGTATTTTATAATATAGATGCAAAAGGTAAAGATGCAAATAAAAGTAGATTGGAAGCAAATATGATGAGAGATAGATCCGGGGGCCATAGGTTTCACTAGTGGCTTCTCTCAAGATAGCATAAGTATTACGGTGGGTGAACAAATTACTGTCGAGCAATTGATAGAAAAGCGAATAGTTATGAGATTATCTAGGCATGATCATGTATATAGGCATCACAATCGCAACAAGTAGACCGACTCCTGCCTGTATCTACTACTATAACTCCACACATCGACCGACTCCTACCCGCATCTAGAGTATTAAGTTCATAAGAACAGAGTAACGCATTAAGCAAGATGACATGATGTAGAGGGATAAACTCAAGCAATATGATATAAACCCAATCTTGTTATCCTCGATGGAAACAATACAATATGTGACTTGCAACCCTTTCTGTCACTGGGTAAGGACACCGCAAGATTGAACCCAAAGCTAAGCACTTCTCCCATGGCAAGAAAGATCAATGTAGTAGGCCAAACCAAACTGATAGTTCGAAGAGACTTGCAAAGATAACTCAATCATACATAAAACAATTCAAAGAAGATTCAAATATTATTCATAGATAAACTTGATCATAAACCCACAATTCATTGGATCTCGACAAACACACCAAAAAAGAGTTTACATCGAATAGATCTCCACAAGAGAGGGGGAGAACATTGTATTGAGATCCAAAAAGAGAGAATAAGCTATCTAGCTAATAACTACGGACCCGTAGGTCTGTGGTAAACGACTCACAACTCATTGGAGGGGCTATGGTGTTGATGTAGAAGCCCTCCGTGGTCGATTCCCCCTCCGGCAGAGTGCCGGCGAAGGCTCCAATATGAGATCTCGCGGATACAGAAGGTTACGGTGGTGGAAATTGTGTTTCTTTGGCTCCCTGGATGTTTTCGGGGTACGTAGGCTTATATAGGAGGAAGAAGTACGTTGGGTGGACGCCCGAGGGGCCCACGAGACAGGGACGCCCGAGGTTTCATTCCGTTTGGACTCCGTTTGATATTCCTTTTCTTCGAAATACTGAAATAGGCGAAAAAAACAGCAATACGGGCTGGGCCTCCGGTTAGTAGTTAGTCCCAAAAATGATATAAATGTGTAAAATTAAGCCCATAAACATCCAAAAGGGGTAATATAATAGCATAGAACAATCAAAAATTATAGATACGTTGGAGACGTATCAAGCATCCGCAAGCTTAATTCCTGCTCGTTCTCGAGTAGGTAAATGATAAAAAGAGAATTTTTGATGTGGAATGCTACCTAGCATAATTCTTAATGTAATTTTATTTATTGTGGCATGAATGTTCAGATCCAAATGATTCAAAATAAAAGTTCATATTGATAAAAGAAATAGTAACACTTCAAGCATACTAATCAAAGTAATCATGTCTTCTCAAAATAACATGGCAAAAGAAAGTTCATCCCTACAAAATCATATAGTTAGGCTATGCTTCATTTTCGTCACACAAAGATGTTCCCAACTTCTAAACCCCCGATGACAAGCCAAGCAATTGTTTCATACTTAAATAATCTCAAACTTTTTCAACCTTCACGCAATACATGTGCGTGAGCCATGGATATAGCACTATGGGTGGAATAGAATATGATGATGGGGATTGTGTGGAGAATACAAAAAAGGAGAAAGTCTCACGTTGACGAGGATAATCAACGGGCTATGGAGATGCCCATCAATTCATGTCAACATGAGGAGTAGGGATTTCCATGCAACGGATGCACTAGAGCTATAAATGAATGCTCAACAAAAGAAAACTAGTGGGTGTGCATCCAACTTGCTTGCTCACGAAGACCTAGGGAATTTGAGGAAGACCATCGTAGGAATAAACAAGCCAAGTTCTATAATGAAAAATTCCCACTAGTATGAAAAAGACAACTTATGAGATTCACTATATGAAAAACATGGTGCTACTTTGAAGCACAATATATATGAGACTCACTACATGAAGAACAAGGTGCTACTTTGAAGAAGTGTGGAAAAAGAGATAGTAGCATTGCCCCTTTTATTTTATTTTTTTCTTTTCTTTTTTTTGGGCCTTCCTTTTTTTGGCCTTTCTTCTTTTTTTCTTTTTTTTCTTTTTTTTCTTTGGGCAATGCTCTAATAATGATGATCATCACACTTTCATTGAGTACAACATAAGAATTACAACTCGAAACTAGAACAAGATATGACCCTATATGAATGCTTCTGGCGGTGTACCGGGATGGTGCAATGAATCAAGAGTGACATGTATGAAAATTAATGCATGGTGGCTTTGCCACAAATACTATGTCAACTACATGATCATGCAATGGCAATATGACAAAAGTAATTTATGTCATGATGATGAACGAAACGGTGGAAAGTTGCACGGCAATATATATCTCGGAATGGCTATGGAAATGCCATAATTTGTAGGTATGGTGGCTGTTTTGAGGAAGATATAAGGAGGTTTATTGTGTGATAGAGCGTATCGTATCACGGGGTTTGGATGCACCGGCGAAGTTTGCACCAAGTCTCAAGGTGAGAAAGGGCAATGCATGGTACCGAAGAGGCTAGCAATGGTGGAAAGGTAAAAGTGCGTATAATCCATGGACTCAACATTAGTCAAAAGAACTCATATACTTATTGCAAAAATTTAGAAGTCATCAAAAATTCAGTACTACACGCATGCTCCTAGGGGGATAGATTGGTAGGAAAAGACCATCGCTCGTCCCCGACCGCCACTCATAAGGATGCACAAGCCAGGTACACTTCATGTTTCAAATTTGTTACACAACTTTAACCATATGTGCATGCTACGGGACTTGCTAACTTCAACACAAGCATTCTTTAAATTCATAATAACCCAACTAGCATGACTTTAGTATCACTACCTCCCTATCTCAAAACAATTATCAAGTATCAAATTGATCATAGCATCCAATTCACTTCCTATGATAGTTTTTATTATACCCAACTTGGATGCCTACCATTCTAGGACCAATTTTATAACCATAGCAAATACCATGCTGTTATAAAAGACTCTCAAAATAATATAAGTGAAGCATGAGGGACTAGCAATTTCTTCAAAAATAAGCCACCATCGTGCTCTAAAAGATATAAGTGAAGCACTAGAGCAAAAACTATCAAGCTCAAAAGATATAAGTGAAGAACATAGAGTATTCTAGCAAATTCTAATCAAATAGGCTTCTCCCAAAAGGTGTGTACAGCAAGGATGATTGTGGTAAACTAAAAAGCAAAGACTAATATAATACACGACGCTCCAAGAAAAACATATATCATGTGGCGAATAAAAATATAGCTCCAAGTAAAGTTGCCAATGAACGAACCCGAAAGAGGGGATGCCTTGCCGGGGCATCCCCAAGCTTAGGCTTTTGGCTATTCTTGAATATCTTGAGGTTCCTTGGGCATCCCCAATCTTAGGCTCTTGCCACCCTTTATTCCATAGTCCATAAAAGCTTTACCCAAAACTTGAAAACTTCACAACACAAAACTCAACAGGAAATCTTATAAGCTCCGTTAGTGAAAGAAAACAAAACCACCACATAAGGTACTCCAATGAACTCATTCTTAATTTATTTTGGTGTTAAACCTACTGTAATCCAACTTCTCTATGGTTTATAAACTAATTTACTAACCATAGATACATCGAAATAAGCAAACAACACACGAAAAACAGAATCTGTCAAAAACATAATAGTCTGTAGCAATCTGTAACTAAAGCAAACTTCTGGAACTCTAAAAATCCTACCAAAGTAGGAAGTCCTGGACAATTTGTTTATTGATTAGCATCAAAAAGAATCAACAAAAACGAACGTTTTTGTGATTTAACAAAACTAAATTCGTACGTGCAAAGTTTCTGTTTTTCAGCAGAATCAAATCAACTATCATCATAGGTTATCCTATAGGTTCTACTTGGCACAAACACTAATTAAAACATTAAAACACATCTAAACAGAGGGTAGATTAAAGATTTATTACTAAATAGAAACAAAAACAAGAAACATAAAGAAAATTGGGTTGCCTCCTAACTAGCACTATCGTTTAACACCCCTAGCTAGGCATAAAAGCAAAGATAGATCTAACGGGTGCCATCTTTGGCACTAAATTCATCAATAGAGCTCTTGTGATCTCTAGGGATTTTTCCCCTTTTAGAAATGGCTAAACCTTTAGGCAAAAATTCAAGAGATTCATTGGTAGCAAAAGGTTCCTTAACGGTAGAGAGACAATTGGGATGAGCACTAATGGATTTGAGATCCGCGTCTCCCTTACTAGAAGATTCACCCGTATTTTTAGGAACATAAATAAACTTGGCAGTTTTAGTAGGGGGTTTTGGAGCGTTTTTCATGGAGGAATACACGGAACCTAAGTTTGTAATGATATCCTCATGTTTACCGATTCTAGCAGAGTCTAGATCTATTTTTTCATTGACTATAGGTTCTTTTTTCCTTAAGATTTTTCAAAGTAACTCCAACCCTAGATCCATATTGGGTAATGTGATTATGAATCTTTTTATCCAAACTTTCAATCAACTCAACGGTGGAAATTTTATTTTCAATAATCTCAAGCCGTTGCATAACATGTTCTAAAGTTAAAACAGTTCCATTGACCAAAAGAGGTGGTGGGCCAAACAAATCTAACATAGCATTATAAGCATCAAACGAATGTCTACTCATGAAATCACCTCCTGTAGCAATATCAAGAACACATCTATTCCAAGGAGTGATGCCTCCATAAAAATTGTGGAGAAGAATGGAAGTAGAAAGCTTCCTAGTAGATTTATATTGAGCGTTGCAAATTGTATGCCAATCATCTTTTAAATTTTCTCCCTCCCTTTGCTTAAAATTGAGAATTTCATGTTCGGGAGTGATAATAAGGATAGGAGGACTAGCCATGACGACAAGGTAAATGAACTTAACACATGGGCAAACGGAAAAAGGCAAGCGAAAGAGAGAGGAGGAGATTGTGAAAGAGAGGGTGAATAAAACGGCAAGGGTGAAGTGGGGGAGAGAAAAATGAGAGGCAAATGGCAAATAATGTAAATGCGAGGGAGATGGGTTTGTGATGGGTACTTGGTATGTCTTGACTTGAGCGAAGACCTCCCCGGCAACGGCGCCAGAAATCCTTCTTGCTACGTCTTGAGCTTGCGTTGGTTTTCCTTGAAGAGGAAAGGGCGATGCAACAATAGTAGCGTAAGTATTTCCCTCAGTTTTCGAGAACCAATGTATCAATCCAGTAGGAGGCTCCTCAAAAGTCTCACGCACCTACACAAACAAACAAAGAGCTCGCAACCAACGCAATAAAGGGGTTGTCAATCCCTTCACGGCCACTTGCAAAAGTGAGATCTAATAGAGATAGTATGATAAGATAAATTTATTTTTGCTATTTATAATATAGATGCAAAAAGTAAAGATGCAAATAAAAGTAGATTGGAAGGAAATATGATAAGAGATAGACCCGGGGGCCATAGGTTTCACTAGTGGCTTCTCTCAAGATAGCATAAGTATTACGGTGGGTGAACAAATTACTGTCGAGCAATTGATAGAAAAGCGAATAGTTATGAGATTATCTAGGCATGATCATGTATATAGGCATCACGTCCGCAACAAGTAGACCGACTCCTGCCTGTATCTACTACTATTACTCCACACATCGACCGACTCCTGCCTGCATCTAGAGTATTAAGTTCATAAGAACAGGGTAAAGCATTAAGCAAGATTACATGATGTAGAGGGATAAACTCAAGCAATATGATATAAACCCCATCTTGTTATCCTCGATGGCAAAAATACAATACGTGACTAGCAACCCTTTCTGTCACTGGGTAAGAACACCGCAAGATTGAACCCAAAGCTAAGCACTTCTCCCATGGCAAGAAAGATATCTAGTAGGCCAAACCAAACTGATAATTCGGAGAGACTTGCAAAGATAACTCAATCATACATAAAAGAATTTGGATAAGATTAAAATATTATTCATAGATAAACTTGATCATAAACCCAGAATTCATCGGATCTCGACAAACACACCGCAAAAAGAGTTTACATCAAATAGGTCTCCACAAGAGAGGGGGAGAACATGGTATTGAGATCCAAAAAGAGAGAAGAAGCCATCTAGCTAATAACTATGGACCCATAGGTCTGTGGTAAACTACTCACAACTCATCGGAGGGGCTATGGTGTTGATGTAGAAGCCCTCCATGGTCGATTCCCCCTCCGGCAGAGTGCCGGCGAAGGCTCCAAAATGAGATCTCGCGGATACAAAGGTTATCATAGTGGAAATTGTGTTTCGTTGGCTCCCTAGATGTTTTTGGGGTACGTAGGCTTATATAGGAGGAAGAAGTACATTAGTGGACGCCCAAGGGGCCCATGAGACAGGGGGCACGCCCTATAGGAGGGGGGCACCCTCCTATCTCGTGGAAGCCTCGGCTGCTTCTTGACTTGCACTCAAAGTCCTCTGGATCACGTTCGTTCCAAAAATGACGCTCCTAAAGGTTTAATTCCGTTTGGACTCCGTTTGATATTCCTTTTCTTCAAAATACTAAAATAGGCCAAAAAAACAGCAATAAGGGCTGGGCCTCCGGTTAGTAGGTTAGTCCCAAAAATGATATAAATGTGTAAAATAAAGCCCATAAACATCCAAAAAGGGTAATATAATAGCATGGAACAATAAAAAATTATAGATACGTTGGAGACGTATCAGAGGACAACGGGGTCAACTCGGCGGCCATCTCGCCGGCGTCGGGCGAAGAGGCCACGATAAACCTCTTTTTGGCCATTGGCTACTCGAGCTCCCCGGCACACAAGAAGAGGTTGAGGATGGAGGTGCCAGCGATGGCGGCGACCTACCAATGTTTTCGAGAGTTGTGTGTGTCTGTGTGAGCGGAGGTTGTGTTTGAGGAAATACTACGGCAACTAAAACTTTTACTAGGCGGGAGTAACAAGGCAGGGCTACTAAAAATTTGGATCAAGGGCGAGAAGATATTTTTGAGATTGCGAGGGATGTAGAGGCGAGAGTAAAATGCAGGGGCTACTGAAAATTTGAATCAAGGGACTGAAGCAGAGCAGGAGTAACAGACATCGCACACGGTCCGCACATACTAATCTTGTGTTATCAAACTTTAAAACCTTCCAGGTGGTAGATATTTTTGAGATTGCGAGGGATGCAGTGGCGGGAGTTTTGGGGGAGCGAGCTAGTGTAGTTGACACGCCGGCTGTGGACTGTAGCTGACCCACCTTCTCGCATTAGCCACAGGCGTACTATACACCGACGGTGCTCCAAGATATTTTGTAGTACATCTCACACGGTTGGTGAGAATAAACTATGTGGGATCTACTTGATATGAATTACCAAATGGGGACACAGCGGCAATGGATGGTGTTTGAATTGCTAGACCTTTTATCTGCAGTGAACATGCAACTGTATGTGTTTCGTAAAAGAATTGGAATTATTCAGGATTCATTTGGACATTTCATACATTAAACTGGTTTTGTAGCCATTTCAGGTGCACAATTCAAAATTAAACTACATGCACATGCTTCGGTGCATACAAAGTGGTTGAAAAATCAAATTTGTGTTCTTCAGTGCATGCTTAGGTCCCATGGAAGAAATGGGAATGAATTTTTCGGGTTCATTTGGCCTTTTTTATACATTAACTAGGTTTTCTAGGCATTTTATGTGCATAATTCAAATTTGAAGAAGAAGCACATGCTCCAATGCACTAAATTTGGTTGAAAAAATCACATGTGTGTCCTCGGGTGAATTTCTAGGTCCCATGCAAGAGATGGGAATGAATTTCAAACACCAGGGCACTGTTGATTGCCGGCAAAACATTGAGATACCTAGTTTTTAAATTCCAGTAAATCCAAAACTTGTCTGAAATTCATGAAACTTGGCATGCTATCATGGAGCGGCATCAACATGCCGTGGTGAAAATTTTGTCCCATTTGGGGCAGGTTTGGGTATAAGCTTCTCACAAACCAGAGCTTCTCACAATAAGCATGATGGTTTCGATAGGGAACATACCACCTTTGGGGACGAGACGATATCCATTGCCTCTTATTGCTTTCAAAAATTTTCTAATGTCAACATAGAACAACAGCAGTGTTGTGTTCAATCTTGGAATTTTTCGGGGTTCGTTTGGCCTTTTTTATACATTAACTGGGTTTTCTAGGCATTTTATGTGCATGATTCAAATTTGAACTACAAGCACATGCTCCAATGCACTAAAGTTGGTTGAAAAATCATATGTGTGTCCTTGGGTGAATTTCTAGGTCCCATGCAAGAGATGGGAATGAAATTCAAACACTAGGGCACTGTTGATTGCCGGCAAAATGCTGAGATGCCTGGTTTTTAAATTCTAGTAAAATCCAAAACTCGTATGAAATTCATGAAACTTGGCATGCTATCATGGAGCAACATCAACATGCCATGGTAAAAAATTTGTCCCATTTGGGGCAAGTTCGGGTATAAGCTTCTCACAAACCAGAGCTTCTCACAACAATCATGATGGTTTCAATAGGGAATGTCCCAGCTTTGGGGACGAAACGATATATATTGCCTCTTATTGCTTTCAAAAAATTTCTAGTGTCAACATAGAAAAAAAGGACTGTTGTGTCAATTTTTGTGATTTTTCGGGGTTCGTTTGGATATTTTATGCATTAAATGTAGGCATTTTATGTGCATAATTCAATTTTGAACTACAAGCACATGCTCCAATGCACTAAAGGTTGGTTGAAATATCTAATATGTGTCATGGGGTGAATTTCTAGGTCCCATGCAAGAGATGGGAATGAATGTCAAACACCAGCGCACTGTTGATTGTCGGCAAAACATTGAGATGCCTGGTTTTTAAATTCTAGTAAATCCAAAACTCGTCTGAAATTCATGAAACTAGGCATGCTATCATGGAGCGGCATCAAGATGCCATGTTAAAAAATTTGTCCCATTTGGGGTAGGTTCGGGTATATGCTTCTCACAAACCAGAGCTTCTCACAACAAGCATGATGGTTTCGGTAGGGAACGTCCCACCTTTGGGGACGAAACAATATCCATTGCCTCTTATTGCTTTCAAAAAATTTCTTGTGTCAACATAGAACAACAAGAGTGTTTTGTCAATTTTTGGTACTTTTTGGGGTTTGTTTGGACATTTTTATGCATTAACTGAGTTTTCTAAGTATTTAATGTGCATAATTCAAATTTGAACTACAAGCCCATGCTCCAGTGCACTAAAGGTTGGTTGAAAGATCTAATATTTGTCCTTGGGTGAATTTCTAGGTCACATGCAAGAAATGGGAATTAATTTCAAACACCACGACACCATTTATTGCCGGCAAAACATTGAGATGAATCGTTTTTAAATTCTAGTAAATCCAAAACTCGTCTGAAATTCATGAAACTTGGCATGATATCATGGGGTGGCATCAACATGCCGTGTTAAAAAAAAATTCCCATTTGGGGCAGGTTCGGGTATATGCTTCTCACAAACCAGAGCTTCTCACAACAAGCATGATGGTTTCGGTAGGGAACGTCCCACCTTTGGGGACGAAATGATTTCCATTGCCTCTTATTGCTTTCAAAAAATTTCTCGTGTCAACATAGAACAACAGGAGTGTTGTGTCAATTTTTGGGATTTTTCGGGGTTCGTTTGGACATTTTTATGCATTAACTGAGTTTTTAGTGCATTTATGTGCATAATTCAAATTTGAACTACATGCACATGCTCCAGTGTATATAAATTGGTTGAAAAATCAAATTTGTGTCCTTGGGTGCATGCTTAGGTCCCATGCAAGAAATGGGAATGAATTTCAAACACCAGGGCACCGATGATTGCCGGCAAAACATTGAGATGCCTCATTTTTAAATTCTAGTAAATCCAAAAATCGTTTGAAATTCATGAAACTTGGCATGCTTTCATGGAGCGGCATCAACATGCCGTGGTAAATTTTTTGTCCCGTTTGGGGAAGGTTTGGGTATATGCTTCTCAGAAACCAGAGCTTCTCACAAGAAGCATCATGGTTTTGTAGGGAACGTCCCACCTTTGGGGACGAAACGATATCCACTGCCTCTTATCGCTTCCAAAAATTTTCTCATGTCAACATAGAACAACAGGAGCGTTGTGTCAATTTTTGTGATTTTTCGGGGTTCTTTTGGACTTTTTATGCATTAACTGAGTTTTCAATGCATATATGTGCATAATTCAAATTTGAACTACATGCACATGCTCTAGTGCATACAAATTGGTTGAAAAATCAAATTTGTGTCCTTGGGTGCATGCTTAGGTCCCATGCAAGAAATGGGAATGAATTTCAAACACCAGGGCACTATTGATTGCCGACAAAGCATTGAGATGCCTGGTTTTGAAATTCTAGTAAATCCAAAACTCGTCTGAAATTCATGAAACTTGCATGCTATCATGGAATGGCACCCGACATGATGTGGTATTTTTCATGTCCATTTTGAGAGAAGGCGCACTCGAATAATGACAGCCAACAAAGGCATTTTGAAAAAATAGCTGCCACTTTAATATCTCAAACATTTGTAAAATTCAAAACATGTGAGTTTAGTTAACCATTCACGTGACGCCACGTATCTTGGTTTTAATGGCTGTAGGAGGTGTCGTGGGAACTGCTGCTTGACCTTGACTGAACGGGAGGCATGAGAGCGCAGTCCGGTGCGCAGGCTAACCGAGATGCGTGCAAGCTGTCCTCCAATGTGCAGGCTCACCAGGAAGTGTGCGAGCTGTACGTTGTGCAGGCTCACTGAGAAGCGAGCCCTTTGACTTCCATGGCCTCCCACCTTCCTCTCCATTAATGGCGTCCGGGCCGCTCTTTAATACGGGTG